>NC_054544.1:16427836-16749086 GCF_017654505.1 Polyodon spathula
TAATCCCACTGGCATCAAAGGGGTTCGCAAGGAGATAACAAAAGGCAGATGTATGGACCTTTAGTCTCCAGGAGTGTGAAGAATGCACTGATTTCAGAGGCTGGCGCACTAGACTACACACACACACACACAAACACTCCCAATAAATTAAATTACCTTTACCCTGTTAAGTGGCAGAGAAAGGAGGTTGGACCATCTATACAGAGGGGTATTTAATGTCATGCAAACATTGTAATGTTGAGTGTTGTGTTTGTCCTGTACCTGGGACCATACTCCCTGCATATTTCAATAAACCTAACAACTGGTTGAAGAAAAGGACTCTTTGCATTTTCTTGAATCTACTTACTCATCATCTATTTTTTGTAAGTTACTTCAGACTGTATTTCTGAACTTGGCTGTTATCACTTTATTAACCAAGAGTATATTTTGTACCCACCAGAGTTCCCCCATCACCTCACTATCTATTTTTTGTAAGTTAATTCATTGGCGAGCCACCTGCGGACTGTTTCCTGAAACTTTTTTTTTTCCAAATACCCGGGGGTTGATACTTGACTACGGAGAAACCTTTTTGCAATGCAGAGGACCAGGACAAAGCAGGCGGAAGGAGACTGTTTCTACTTTAAGCTCAGACGGTGTGGAGAATCTTTGAATCAGGACTTCAGATCGAACATATAATCACGTACATTGGTGAGTAGTTACTGGTTTTTTGTTTTATATGCAGTTTTTAGAATGTAGTGAGAATCAAGGGTAAAGTATGAAAGAGGACTTTTGACTATTTGATAATTCATGTACATTGAGGACACAATTAGTTAAGACTGCTTAATTAAAAGTGTATTGACTATTAGGACTTTAGGTATGAAAGAGGACCTCTGGAATCCTAAAAAAAAGTCATGAGTAAATCGTGTAGTGTTATGACGTGCCAGTAGAGTTTATTGGACTAGTTACACGGACTTGTATTGCTCAACAGGTACGGGCATACTCGGATTTATGTTTTATGTTTGTTTTTGAGAAGATCTGTTACACTTGTTTTGTCTTTGTTTGGTTTATATGTCACGATAAGGGGGCAATAGGATAAGCCTCTTATTTAACTGTCCACACTAGGTGGTACAAATAAGGAACAATCAGACAATAAGTTAAATTAAATGTGCAATAAACCAAAATAAAATTTTATACTTCCTTAAGCATAGCTTTAAACACGGAGCATTGGTAACAACAAGACAAAACTAAAAAGTGGTGTTTTTATTTTTTGTTAGTGTTATGTTTTGTTGAGAGTCTGATCAACTCCAAATATGTTCAAAAATAATCGTGACAGTCATCGAATGGATGACTGGAGAATCTGGAGTATAGACTATGTTTTTAAACATGGCAAGGAGGGACGACAGTATGACCCAGTCAATACTATAGAACAGTAATGTACCCTCGTCAAGGAAAGAAAGCGTGAATAAAAACAGATGAACCGGAAGACGAATATAATAGCAATAAGAGCAATGTGGAGGGCAAACCTATTGAAGACTGAAAAACATACTATAGGGCGGGAATGTGTGTCTCGGAATGGAAAAGAAAAGTGTAAGAAAGTGAAACAGGCTAATTGCATAAGAGCAATGAGGCAAACTATTGAAGAATCGAAAATAAGATATGATTTTACAAGGGAAAATTGTAAGAAATTATCTGTTGAAAATGAAGGTTTGCATGAGGATATTAAGCGATTAGAATCAGTTACAAGTGCTTCCATGGTTGAAAGGCAATTGGCTGCCACACAACAATTAGAGATGCGTAAGGAAAACGCAACCCAAAAACAACGATTGATAGATTGTCAGAGAAAGACAAGTAATTTGGAATCAAGTTTGAAAAATGCACGGATTGCATATAAGGAATTATGGAATGTGTCTGGAGAAAACAAAGACAGACATATTGTACAAAAGTTGAGGGAGGTACGTAAAAAAGCATGTGAACAACGACAGAATAATAAGGTTCTGCAGCGCAGAATTGCGGCATTGGGATTGGTTCATAACGAGCAAGAAACAGATAGTGAGGATAGCGATGGTCCTGAGGACTGGGATCCTAGACAGGAGAGTGAAGAGGATGAAGAGGTGGAGGACTTAGATGAGTTAGAGGATTTTGCTCTAGCACCTGAGGAGGTTCAGAAACAAAAGGAAGGCACTAGAGGGGACTATATGTCCAGTATTGCAGAAAATATTAAATCAAGGAGGCGCAATACTGAAAGAACAGAACCGAAAGGGAGAGTAAATTTTGCAGGCAAATATGTCAAAACAGCTCCTGTAATGACTCGTAGGATACGCACAACTGGTACTTTGGACCAGCAAACTGGAATAACTACATATGATTATGCTGATGAACAGGTCAATAGGGATTTGACATTGTCAGAATTGGCTTTGATGAAAGTTGCCCAAATGAGATGGTAACACAGATCCTACACCTTTGTGTGAAAAGCTGCGTGGTATACAACGTACATTTAATCTCACTGACAGGGATTGTTGCAGAATCCTGAGTTCGGTATTACCGGCTGAAATGATTGCACCAACTGAATTTACACCACGGGGTGCTAACCCACAATATCCAGGTCATGATGAGAGAGTTAGATTAATGTGTGTGGCTGCTAATTATCGACATGCACCAGATCTCAGTAAGGTTCTTGACGCTGTTCCCAAAAAGGGACAACATCCTACTGACTTCATTCGAAGTTTTGTGCAGACGTATAATACCCAGAGAGAGAGAGCTGCAGCAAGAGTTGCGATTACAGATGATAACGTCACGTTTTGGCAGTTGGTAATCAACAAATATAAAGACTTAGTCTCTCCTACATGCAAGCATCTACTGATACAGTACAGCAGGGCACTGTCAGTAGACCCTGTTCCGCAAGGTACAGGGCAAGACATACATGATTGTTTAAGAGACTGGAATGAGTCTGAAACAGATAAAGCACCAATAGAGAAAAAGAAAATTGCTATGATTGTTGCCAACGAGGGTGGTGTTAAGTCAGGATGTTTTAATTGTGGTAAGCAGGGCCATGTGTCAAAGGAATGTAAAATGTCTAAAATGTGTGCAAACTGCAAACGCGCTGGACATACAATTAATCAATGCTGGGCTAGAGGGGGAGGTGCTGAGGGGCAGGGTCCACAACAAAAGCAGAGGGCTGTAAATAGCTCGAGATTACCTACTGCACCTACACTCTTTTATGAGGAACTGAGACAATTGTTACAGACCTTCTCAAATCAGATAGGAAACAATGGCCAACATAACCCTTCCCACATCCCACAGGAACCCCCACCTTCATCTTCCCTATGAAGGGGTCAGGCCTCTATTGCAGCAGTGAGTACTATTACTGCTGACAAGGAGGGCCGCCCATGTGTGAAAGTTTTGGCCGGAGGCCGTCAAGACACATTTATGATAGACACAGGGGCTGCTTGCTCTCTCACTTACCATACAGACCTACCACCCAGTGGGAGGTCTATTCAGCTTGTAGGAGTAGGAGGAGGTGTAACCAAAGCCAGAATATCCACTCCAATTACATTGCAATTGGGTACTATTAAATTTGATTTACCATTATGTATGGTCAGTACACATGAAGTTTGTATTTTGGGTGCTGACGGGATTGCCCGCGCTTGATTGATTATTGATCTTTCTAATCGTTTGATTTGGCAAGGGGCAAGAGATCCCCAGGGCATCAAGATGCCAATCATGATTTCAGATAGGCATTCAGTGTTTACTGTGAAGGGTACAGAAGATTATGATGTTGTGAAGTTACTACATACTAGTGACAGCCGGCTGGCTGAGATTCTGTTGCATCACAGTAAAGTGTGGGCACAGCACAAGCATGATTGTGGTAATGTTAAAGGTATGGTAGTAGTTGTGAATAGCATTGATCCTCCTCCACAGAAACAATATCCCTATCCAAAGGAAGCAGAAGCTGCAGTTAGTCAGACAATTGACTCATTGTTAAAACAGAAAGTAATACGTGAGTGTGTCTCTACTGTAAACTCACCTGTATGGCCTGTAAAGAAACCAGATGGTTCATGGTGTCTAACTATTGATTACAGGCAGCTTAACAAAAACACCCCCAGTGCTACAGCATTGGTATCCACCACACCAGACATGATGTCACAATTGAAAGGAACAGCAACAGTGTACTCTACACTGGATGTCTCAAATGGATTTTGGGGAATTAGAGTACACCCAGATAGTCAGTACAAGTTTGCTTTTACCTTTAAGGACAGGCAATTTACTTGGGCTGTGTTACCGCAAGGGTATAATAATAGTCCTACGCTGTTTCGTCAATGCATGGCTAACATTTTGCAAAGTTGTTCTCAAACAGATATCATCATCCAGTATGTGGATGACATACTTCTACAAACGGATACCAGGGAGGAGCATTACGGGCACTTTGATGAGGTTCTCACTTTGTTGGAGGAGGCCGGCATGAAGCTGAACCCGAAAAAGGCAGCATTAATGAAATCATCTGTTTGTTTCTTAGGAGTACAGGTGGAAGCTGGAGGACGTATACCTGACCCAGAAAAGATTAAGTTGATTCAAAATCTGCCCCGCCCACACACAGTTACAGCCTTACGATCACTTTTAGGTATAATAGGCTTCTGTAGGGACTTTATAGAGGGTTACAGTGAGAAAGCTGCACCTCTATATGAACATCTAAAGGGAAACCCAGGTAAGGAAGACACACTTACCTGGAACAGTGCATCACAGAATGCTTTCATGACACTCAAGACGTCACTAACACAGGCACCAGCTCTGCGTAGTCCAGACACCACACTTCCGTTCATCATTGAGGCAGCCGCATCAGACACTAGTTTGTCAGCAGTACTCATGCAGGAAGTGCATGGTAAGTGTATACCTGTGGGGTACTTCTCACGTATGCTTACACCGGTAGAAAGATCGTATGATCAATGTACAAAACAAATTTTGGCAGTACATTGGATTGTGACGCACACTGAATACATTTGTCAGTTTGGGAAAATAATAGTACATACACCACACACCCCAGTCGCTCTGCTCATTAGAGGGCAGGTGAAGGGAGTGTCAGCCCAACGATGGGGCAGATGGGTTACTGAACTTGCATCTAAAAACATCACAGTTAAACACTCTGCATCCTACACACTTGCTAACATGCTCACCTATGAAGGGGAGGCTCATGAATGTACGACACGACAGTTGGAGGCAAAGGCTGGTCCTTTTGCGACAGTCCCGCTTGCTGACTCTTTGTCTGTATATGTCGATGGCTCTCGCTTTTACGACAATGGCCTGTATCACACAGGTGCAGCATGTTGGGCTCCAGCTATTGGAAAGGAGGTACTGATAAAGTGTAAACCCACAGACTCTGCACAAAAAGCAGAAGTGATAGCTGTACTAGCAGCACTAAGGGAGTTCACAGGAAGGCTTACTATCTATTCAGATAGCGCATTTGTTTGCAATTCCCTTACAGAGTACTTGCCGGTGTGGCAGAAACGGGGTTTTTGTACAGCCGACGGTAAACCACTCACAGGACGGCTTACTGTCTATTCAGAGAGTGCACTGAGTTGTGATTCCCTTACAGAGTACTTGCCGTTGGCATAACGGTTTTTTGTACAGCCGCGGTAACCACAACACATTACGCACAGCTCTTGCAGATCTGGGATCTGGCCTATGAGCGTACACCAGGCACACTAGCCATTTGTAAAGTCAAATCACATCAACCAGAAGGCAGAACGGTACAGGGAGATGCAAATAATACAGTAGACATGCTAGCCAAGAAGGCAGCCATTGATGGGATCCCATGGGATTCCTCAACTGATCCTGTTCATGTATCACCGGTCACCACGGCCACACCTACCATGTTAGATTTGAAAAAGGCACAGGCACTCGATTCTAAACTGGTTGAGGTCATGGACGCCATTACCGCACAGCAGACACTTCCGCAGCCTTACCATAAATACAAGGACACATTGTTGGTATTCGAAGGAACATTGTATCATACCACACCCCAGCTTGCCTGGGTGACACCTCATTGTTTACGCAAGGATCTAGTCATCTACATGCATCAAGTGAGTGGTCATGCAGCATCACAAAAAGTGTTAGACCTCTTACAGGGATGCTACTGGTGGCCAGACATGAAAGCAGATATAGATCATCACCTTGCGCTGTGCTTAATATGCGCACAAATGAATCCAGCTCCCGCATGCCGCAAGGTCCCAATGGGTACCTCACATTGGAATGATGGGCCCTGGGAATCTATTCAAATTGATCACACAGGACCATTACCTACAGCCAAAGGAGGATATAGATATATCCTAGTGGTAGTTGACATGTTTACACGCTGGGTGGAGGCATTTCCTGCACGTCGATGCTCTTACGACAGCCAGGATTCTATGTGAACAGGTCTTCACTAGATGGGGATTCCCTAAGAGACTGGTAAGTGATCGTGGAACCGCATTTACGTCCGATGTAATGGCCTGCCTACGTAAAATGTTAGGTGTAGAACAACACTTCCACATTCCTTACCACCCGGAGGCTAGTGGCATGGTTGAACGGATGAATCGCACATTGAAAGATGGTCTCAAGAAGGCTGTATTAAAAGCAACTACTGATTTAGGTAGATCTACACCTGACTGGGTTGCAGCTTTGCCCAGAGTGCTAATGGTATTTAGAGCAACTTCAGTGCGAACAACAGGATATTCCCCATTTGAGCTAATGACAGGAAGGACAATGCGGATGGCACACCCCACAGGGGTCCCAATCCCTATTACGAGCAAGGTTACTAATGACCAATTAGGTACAATTAGCTCTCCAAAACAAACTTCTGGATGCTGCTAACCGGATGGGGGCAGCACATCAATACACAGTTCAGTCCTCTCAACCCCCATATAGGATCTCCTTTCAAATTGGAGACCAGGTCATGCTAAAAAACTTTTTAAAAGGCGGGGCCTGGGAAGCTAATTGGGAAGGTCCATATCAGGTTATGGATAAGTTGGGTGAAACCAACCTGAAATTGGCAATACAGAAACGTGGCAGACCAATACAATATTTTTGGTTCCACGGTGACCAGTGTAAGCCATATCAGAAAAAGATCATTGAGCCTACACAAACTGCATAAGAATATACACTATAAGGATATACACTAAACCTGGTCTTTTGTGTCCCCACAGGTGAATTATGAAATACCAACTAACAACCTTGATTGGCATATTCACTCTGCTCGCTGAAGCACGATGGGACCCACCAACGACATTGGTGACAGAGACACAGTGTATAAAGAAAGGACAGTATGTGCAGTTACAATTTCAAGATAGCCTGGGGCTCCAGGCATGGAAAAAGGATGGTAAAATGTTTGGTCTTGACAAAGTATGGAAAATATCTGGTAATAATCAAGTGCCAGAGCCCAGATATGTCCAAAAAGGAGGGGACATAATACTACAATGTCCAGGGGACAGATTTGGAGATATTTCATTATGCCAGTATAATAATGAGAAATGGACATTAACAAAGGTCACAACAAACCCAGAGAAATGCACCTACTTGATTACGAACTATGATGATTCAAAGGGAGGTGTCTGGGAATTTAAAGTTATCTTTGTAGCGGGTGATGCACCACGTGATAGGGTTTGCAGATATAAAGTAAAAACCTGGTCTGATAATGATGCCCAAAGGTTTCTGTGGTCTAAGAACCACGAGGGACGGTATGAATCTATTATATGTGAACCTCCACAAGAATGGGAAAACCCAGATAGTTGGGAAGATGGACAATTAATGGCTGGACACCCAAAAAGGTATTTTAAAAAATCAGACATACAGGATGTTGACACAATATATCAGTATCAAAATCCAAATCAAATTAGTAATATTTCAGTTCATAGTCATAACTGTTCATACAAATCACTCAAAAATATAACAATAACATCATGCAAGGAGGACAAACCCAAAGTATGTCCCCCTTTGCACCCCCTACCTCGGGAAGGTATCATTCTCGGACCAGAACGAAAAACTGTTTTGGATAATGTGAATATAGTATTATCATATGTGATGTATAATTTCACGAATCTAACTGTTATGTTTGAACGGCATTGCAAGCAACATACCAATATCCAGAATTGGCTTCAAAGGGAAATAGGTAGTACAATAAAAGATTACAAAGAGCGAATAGCTGAACGAATGTATGAAGGTAATGAGAAATGTAGGAAGAGGGGGCTTTTTGATGAAATAGCAGGCTGGTTTGGTGCAGGAAATTCTGTTGCAAACAGCTGGGATATTTATCAAATGTCAAGAGGGCAAACTTGGATAGCAAGTACTGTTGGAGAAGGAATGGAAAGATTGGGGAATGGACAAATGTATGTAAATCAAGGGATTAGACTCCAGGGTACAGCTATATATGAGCTAATGGATGGAACAGAGGGAGGAGGAGCCTTGCGCAATTTGACCAAAGCGATAGATTGTAGAATATTTGCGGGTGACCTTTTATAAACAATGAAGGAAGAAATAATGGACATTAGGCTAGGAGTGGTACCTAGACATGCACAGGAGGAACTCAAGTTGAGGTTGGCAATGTTCCATCCTGATCAGACTGACCTCCTGGGAGCTAGTTTAGTGTGGCCAAAGGAGAATGGCAAGGAACCACCTGGTCATATAGGGTTCTATCTCTCAATACCATACATGGATCCTAATAACCAGTATAAAGACAGTTTGAAGATTAGACCAATAGGAGTACTACACAATGAGACAGTGATAGTTTGGGAAAAGCCTGCATGGAAAGTTCAACGAGGGAACTGGAGTGGTGTGGTGCATGAAGCATGCTGTTATGAAACAAATAGTCATGTAGTTTGCCGGTGTCCTGCAATCACTGGAATCAATAGAAATATAAACACTGAATTAGAGGTACATCCACTAGAGGGGTGGAAAAAAGCAGTGCAGGTTGGGAAATATCAATGGTGTGTGTTGAGTAACCATACCAATTTTAAGTATGGAGATTTAACTTGTCAGACTTCTCCAGGATTTTGTTTTACTCCAACACATGCAGTTCAGATTGGAGATATATATATACCTGAACCTGAAGCAGAGGAGTTCCAAATTACAGCTTGGTGGGATGACACATATCTAGATTCATATTCGGTCATTTTTTCTCAAATGCACAAATTGGTTAAAATAGCCCTACAAAGAGCGGAAGAGAAGCTGCTCAAAGCTAAGGTCGAAGTTGATTTGGCACAATTAGAAGCCACTGTATTGAAACGATATGGATGGTTAGGGCAGGCCTTAGGGAACACTTTTTGCGATTATATTGTTTTAATAATACTATATTTATACTTATATTCTAAAAGTAGGGTATGTTGGAAAACATGGATCAAGAATTGATTAGGGGTTTGCTACGCATGTGGATTGGCAGAGCTATACTGGTGTTCTTTTCTGAAAAGAGACTAATATTGCAGATAGCAGACTGTTTGGTTCAAATTGCATGTACTGCTAACCATTAATAGAGACGATGCGTCTACAAACTCTTGCCCAACAATGACTGCAAGCTAACAAGATAACAATGCTGTGGACTAGAAGGGAACAGGTTCTAAAGACTTCAGAGAGATCGAAAGAGATAATGCCACTGGCATCAAAGGGGGTCGCAAGGAGATAACAAAAGGCAGATGTATGGACCTTTTGTCTCCAGGAGTGTGAAGAATGCACTGAGTTCAGAGGTTGTCACACTAGACTACACACACAGACACACACACATTAACACTCACACAATAAATTAAATTACCTTGACCATCGGTTAAGTGTCAGAGAAAGGGGAGGTGGACCACCTATACAGAAGGGTATTGAATGTCATGCAAACATTGTAATGTTGAGTATTGTGTTTGTCCTGTACCTGGGACCAGACTCCCTGCATATTTCAATAAACCTGGCAACTGATTGAAGAAAAGGACTCTGTGCATTTTCTTGAATCTACTTACTCACCATCTATTTTTTGTAAGTTACTTCAGACTGTATTTCTGAACTTGGCTGTTATCACTTTATTAACCAAGAGTATATTTTGTACCCACCAGAGTTCCCCCATCACCTCACTGGTGGGTGTGGTGTTCACACTGGAGAGATAGGGTAATGTCAATGTTGAAGGTAAGACAAGCAGGTTGTCCCACATATGACTGCACAAGATGGACAGATAATAACATATATTAGTTGTGTGGGTATGTATGTAGGCATAAAAACGAGCAATAGTTTGATCTGGAGTTTTGAAAGAATGCATTTCTGTCTTTTTTCATTCCTACTTGGTACATTAGGGCCAACTGAAAAGATATGTTAACAGATGTATAAAGAGTGATAACTTTGTATTAGTAGAGAAAGAAGCAGCCTCTATAGAATCTGTTTACTTATTTTACTGAATGTGAGGATATGGGGTTCATTGATTAATCAGTTGGAAAGGTCAACTGTACATTTCTTAGAATGAATAAGAATGAGCCCGAATCACTTGTTCTCTTTTCATATCCGAAAAAATTGTCTCAATATAGAGTAGGCCGCTGATAATGGTACTAATGTTAATAAGTGGGAGGAAAATGAATGTCAAACCCTTGGTTATTTATTAACTCATTTAATTGGTAGAGATAATTAAGGGAAAACATTTGCAAGGCCTTAAAAAGGGGTTTTAGTGAGTCCAGGCAAAGCTGCTACAGTGCTTCTACACCCCCCTACTTCACCCACACTCACATATCCCCCAATTACTGTAACAGAGACGTGAAGGTCAGTGGAGGTGTTAATATCTTCAAATATAGGCTCAGAAAGGCCATTGACTATATTGCAGGCCTGGAGGAAGACAGGGTGAAGATTAATCTAATTTGATTCCCTCTCCACCCACACAAATTCCAGGTCACATTTTTTAGTAGAAAACAATTACTGTAGTTCTTATTGCCTTAAAACCTGCGCGCTCCAGTAATGAAAGATGAATGCATTTTGATCCGGTTGAAAGTTCTCATGATTTTTGTTGAGATATATATATATTAGTAAGCCCCATATTGTTTTACTGCTCTTTTTGTAATTTCTATGAAATTGGTTTGGGTATTAAAACAATGTGTCCACTGTAGATAAATTACAGAATAGCACTTTGAAATATTAATATAAAGGGTCCAATATAAAGGATGTTTTTAATATGACTATGGCAATGTTGCCCTGCCCCTGTGTGTATTTCTGTGTTGTATGTTGCGTGTTGTGTGTTAATGTTGGTGTATAGTCATTGGTACACGGGATATAATATGGGTTACGAGCACAAGTGTTTAAAATGTAGATTTGTATTTAGGCACGAGGATTTCACAGCACTTCACGTGCAGGTAAAATGTAGTAATATGTGAGCACGGGGAATTGCACTTTATTAATTCACGTGCAGTTGTAATGAGAATCCAATTGAATGATTGATTAGCAATCGAGTTTCGGTTCAGCTGCATAAAAGCAGCATGTTTTCACTCACTCGGGGTTGTGTGTTCGGTGAGTGGAGAACAGGTATGGAGAAGAGAAAGTAAAAAAAAAGTAACGTATATAATAATAGCAGCTCACCGTGTTTGTCTGTGTAGTTTGTTTTTGTTTGTCTCTTTGTTTTGGCTGCCAGTGCCATGTCCTATGCTTTGTTTGTCTACACACACACAGACAGACACACACAGATAAATACATTAGGTTGGGAGCAGTGACTAGTTGTCTGTGTGGGTGGTGTCAGAGGAAGGGGTGAATGGCGTCTTTGTATGCATGGCTAGTTGAGTGCCGAATAACGGTATCTTTGGCAGCTGTGAGAGTCAGAATTGTTCAGAACAGATTTTGCACAGAGCTGTGTGGGCGTCTTCATAACAGAGTAAGGGTCTTTCAGGCGGACGTGTGGGTTTGTGGTTGCAGTTTTTGTAATTGGGAAAGTTTATGCACGTATGAATCGGGTTTCATATGTGGCCACATGACAACAAGCGCAGCAGTAGGAAAAGAAGACAATGAGAGCATGTCTTTGAATCTTTGCTACCATCCAATTCCCTTCAAATTATCCGCCAGCATAACAGTGATATAAAGCACGGTACATTTTTACACATGTTCCAAAGAGACCAAATCAGAGATACAAATAAGCAAATGGGATGAACCAGTCATGTGTGCAGGAAGCAGAATCTGTCACTGGCAGAGGTCTGAACGTCACTGAAGTTGAGCAGTAGGAGACTCAGCCCTTTACCCATCCAGAAAACAGTCTTCTGTCCCAGACACATTTTAAAAGCGCTTCATAAAGAGTTGTTTTTGTTGAGCCAACATAGGCCTGTATGTGATTCTTTAAAATAGTGCATTTTATTAAAAAAAAAAAAAAACCTAAGTTAAGTCAAATCTGGAGAAATACATTTAACCATTATAAACTGTTGTCAAATACTAAAAATAACGGTACGTTTTTCACCGTTTGAAAAGATAAAATAAAAATTGAATATTTCTGTCAACCGAAGCATGCTAAGTGGCCCAAATAGATATTGTCAATTGTGAATTGATATAGTCCCACAAAATATTAACAAACAGTTGTGCCATTGAGTTTTAAATTCTTACATATTTCAGAAAGCTGATGATCATTTTTATCATTATTTTGCTTCCTGCCGCCACGGATGCGTGTTGTAGGAAAAGTGGGCGTATTGGCCATCAGAGTGTCAATTAGGTTTCAAGGGGGTGGAGCTAAGTCTACAGGTGGGGAATGTAAACAAACTTTTAGCAAGTACTTCTTTCTGATAAAGTCCAGTGGGAAGAATGCGTTTGGAAAGAGTGTGTTTGCTTGGCCAATTTCTTGTTTATTTAACTCTCAGGCCACTGTGTAAAGTATGGTTGTCAGGATTGAATTATAATCCCAAAACCATACACCATGGCATGATATATTTAGTTGTGGGCACACCGGGTAGGAGTTAAGACGTATGCCTGCTGCAGACAGTACAAATGCTGCACAATTTTTCAGTTTTCAACAAGAATATTTGTAAGGCAGGGCACAGGTGCACAGATTCACTGTATATACTTTTTTAAAGGAACTGTACATTATTTTCCAATGTAAATGTCAAAAATAAGCCTTATTACTGTATTTTATTTTACTATCAGCAAAAGAAAGACCGACCTTAGACTGGCAAGCACAAGTAATAAACGACTTTCACAAAAGTTGAAACACTTACCTAGACCTCTCAAATATAACCAAACATCCTGTTTTTGCACAAAGCGATAAAAGACTTTAGTGAGATGGTGGATCAAATCAATTTCTATGTGACTCCCAAATTGCAATAACCACTTGTATATGTTTGATATGCTAAATTATGATACAGAATGTTCCTTTTGAAAAGTAATTAATTTATACATCATACCAGATGTCTACAATATTCTATAGTCACAATTCTTAGAAGGGACTATTAAGAAACAATGACTCCATATGTAACAGCCAATATTACTGTATTAGATATTACTTGTTCTAATCATTAAATGTTGGATATTTGCAGTTTTTCTTTTTTGTTCTGTGACTCTAAGACTGAAGTCTTATTTGAATAGTTTGTTTATTCTTGCACAGCCTTCTGAGGCTTTTTTAACATTATGTTTCTTTTGTTTGTTTTTTTTTTTTTTTTTGCAAAAGATGTTCATTGCTGAAACTGAAAGAAAGAATGCTGAAGCTTGTTAATCACAGTTTCTAAAAAGTTGCAGAATTCAAGTTACTTATAAAATATTATAGCTAACTTGAAATCGGCAACTGTAAAAATAAGTAAAAACGTCCAATTAGGCAAATTATTAGTTCAAGTCAGGGTTTTTTTAAGTAACTGAGAGCTCAGTTGGAATGAAATACCAGAAGACACACTGGGTCGGAGGACCAGGGTTGGGAAGCCTTGCTTTAGGTCCTATTTCCACAGAGGACTTTCGTACTTCATAATGGATTGGGACTAAAAATGACATTTCTGTTCTAGAGAATACTGACCCCTGCTGGTGAGAGGAGGTACAATTACTTTCTCCTTTAAATGGAACAAATTGTTTTTTTCAGTAGGTATGAGCCTAGGGTAACCATATGACTCCATGTTCCTCTGGGCAGTTTGGGACAGTTCAAGTTTTTAAACTTCCATCTGAATCCATTCTGGTGCATTTAAACTGTCTCAGGTACCTTTCACTTGTTTGTTTTCTTTCAGAGAAGCAGGTCTACACTAGATTGTGATGTGAGTTTAGACGCCTCAACTGTCCCAAACTGTTAGGGTGAACATGGACCCTTGTGGTCACCTTACACAACCCTCACTTAGGGACTGAATCTACCAGTTATGCAATAATATACTGTATGTATAGAAAAAAAACTTGTTGCTTGTGAAAATGTCACTCGCTCATACCCATCATGCCTACTGGCACACAGGGCAGCAACAAAGGTTCTCCATTGCTAGCGGTCCTTGGCAATTCTCTCCACAGAGCCCCAGGATTGACCCATCTGTTTCAGCTCTGTCTCCACAGTTCTGCGCCAGGTTGTTTTTGTCTATCGTAATGCAATTCTGGTGCTGCTACAGCTGCTGCTTTCCTTCTGAAGTATGTGGCCAACACAGTTCCACCTCCTTCTGGTGATAATGGTTTTCATGTGTTCCTGTTTGAGTTTTTGAGGAAGGTCCTTGTTTGAGATCATTTGAGGCCTGAAGATCCGCATAATCTTTCTGAGACAGGTGGTGTAAAAGCTAGACAATTTCCTAAGATCTTGCATGGTCATCCGCTAGCATTATGAACCATGTAAGTGTAGATAACATGCAGCTTTGGTATATTTTGAGTTTAGTGTTCCTACTGTACAATTGTGACTTCCAGATCTGTTTCAGTTGGATGAACGCTGTTCGTGTTTTCCCTAGTCTATTTCTGATGTCCTTGCCGGCTCCACCATCTCTGCAAATGATGCTCCCAAAATACATAAATTCCTCTATAGAGGTTAACACATGTTGCCCAAGAGTTATAGGCACTAGCTTTGCAAGGTTTCCTAACATTACATTTGTCTTCTTGATGCTGACCTTCAGTCCAACTTGTTGTCCAAAGGTATTGAGCCTTTCAGTTTTTTCCTGCAGTTGAGCTATTGTATGCAATAAAAGGGCCAGGTCATCTGCATAATCGAGATCTTCAAGATCAGAAAATGGTGTCTACCTAATCCCTCTTTGTTGGTCCTCTGTGGTATGTCTCAGTACCCAATCAATTACAATGTTGACAAGGATAGCTGGCATTACACAGCCTTGTCTCACATCGGACTTGACTTGGAAACTGATCTCACTTGTTCCCACAGTACAAGTAAAGTTCTGATGGAACTACTTTTTGATATTTACCATATGGATAGGGATGCCATATAATCTTAAGATTCTCCATAGGCTCTCTCTGTGCATGTTACCAAAAGCCTTCTCAAAGTCTGTGACATTCACATAGAGCTGTCACTGCCACTCAGTACATACATCTGCATTTGCTTCTAAACCCTGCCTGAGGGTATTGTTGATTTCAGATGATATACATTGCATAATAATGTTACAAAAGATCTTCCTAGGAACTAAGAGAAGAGTAATTCCTCGTCATTTATTGCAATCCCACAACGACCCTTTTTTAGGGAGTTTAATTATTGTCCCTTTACACCACTCACCTGGGACCTCTGTGTTCTTCCAGATTGCTTTAAACAGGGGGGTGAGGGTATTGGCTGCTACTTTAGGGTTGATCTTAAGTAGTTCAGCATTAATCTGATCCTGTTTCCCATTCTTCATTAATACTGGAAATCTGTTTTTCTTCATCTTCATTTCCCTATGTTTATAAAAATGACAGCCTTCATGCATTAAAAACTATATGGCCCTATGCCCTACACATATAAAAAGGATGACGCCAAAAGTCTGAGACATTCTTTGGATGAATACAGTACATTGGTTGCATTAAAGTGGATAAGGGAATACAATATGAATGTACAATGTCAAGGAAATGGCTCTGGGCTATATCAATGATGAGGTGATAATGCTCTTTAACTCTAACAAAGAGCAGGTCACTGCTAGCTTCTAAAGGGAATTAATTTTACTGCTGGTTCCCATTACCAGAACAGACAGCACTGTTACTTATAATTAAGGTAAAAGATAGCATCACTGGTTTACATCTTACCTTTAACATTGATGCTCCTTCTGTGTAAATCTCAAAGGCTGAGGGATGAAAAGCAGCACACATCATACAACCAGTATTTTGACTTTAAAATATAATATTGGGAAGCAAACCCTGGAATATGAGACATAAATGGCAGTGTCATGTTATTTGTGGAAACCTTTTATTAGCCCTATGAACTGTAACAGAAAGAGTATAAAGTATATAAGTGTTAGTTTCTATTAACAAAAACAATATTGTCGCTATTTGTTTGTAAAACATATAGCCCTGTTAGGTCTATTAGCAAAATGAAAGGCACTTCTGTTTCTCCTTAATAAATTGTTGCATGTGAGAGGCTTGTCGTGATTCTGGGGGCAGGGGTACAGGTCCTCCCTGTCATATCATTTGTCAGATAGTTTTAAATTGCCTGGATTTT
This sequence comes from Polyodon spathula, assembly GCF_017654505.1. Classification (NCBI taxonomy): domain Eukaryota; kingdom Metazoa; phylum Chordata; class Actinopteri; order Acipenseriformes; family Polyodontidae; genus Polyodon; species Polyodon spathula. The sequence goes on from NC_054544.1 coordinate 16,444,338, forward strand.
CTTGCTCCTCCACCCCACTGCCCCCTTTGCAACTGTCTCCCCTCCCTACGGAGGTTGATAGGTCCCATCACGCAGGCTTGGATGCCCCCTGACCTCTGTCTAAGGTTCACCTCAAAAGAGGGCGGCTTTCATAGGGCAAGACCCTGAGCCACAGCGTAGTAATGTAGCACTACAGCTAATAAATGTCATTATTTCTCACCTTTTATCTGAACTTTTGTCTAGCTCATTGATTCACAAGTGAAGGAACATGCATGCTCAACAAAGCAAACTGAATATCACTGTTGCTGTTTTTTTTGTTTTTTTTACCAGGAGGGTTTTGTAGCTGAAAATATTAATGGGAATATTGTCACTAATTTACACATATGCAGATTAGAACTATTCATTTGCTATCAACAGGGAGAATGACTGTTAATTTCCCATAACAAAGAGAATGACTCCATCGCTTTTCAACAAAGTTCCTGTCCAGCTAATTCGAGCCACTGATTTGTTATTCCACATAACTACTAGCTTCTAGAGAACTAAAAGAATTGGTCTGCTGTTTTCATTGGACATGAATGACACTGTAAAATGTCTTTATCATTTGGAGTGACACTACAGGCTTTCATGAAGAGAAGAAAGGTACTGTGGATTGTTTAAAGCAAGTACAGTGGCACTGCTACTTCTCGGGACAGCTAGTTTCAATTAAAGAGGGAATGGTACTCTGCAACAGGAGCCTATGTTCTGAAAGCATCCTTTCAGTAGAACCCCTTCAACATTTCTTTTTTTAATTGGATGCACACAAAGCTGCAATCACATTTGAAACCATCCTGTGAGGAATAATGCATCTGGACTGTGCATTGAGACACACCTCCAAAAAAGCAGCACGTGGTAAGAAATGCTGCACTAATCAATCTGTTCTATAGATTACTATTCCTAAACAAATACTAGTAGTTGTTACTCCCCAAATGGTAGCCATTGTGCATTTTCATCTCACACTTTGTATGTGTTCAGTAAGCTGAACAGACACACTCATTTATATACACAATTCTGTTTGTAATTAGGCAGTACAACGATCAATATACAAAGGCAGGAAAAGCCGTGGCCAGGTGCAGAAGTAACCAGTGTCTGGTTACTAAATGCCAAATATTTTAAATATAATGGAAAGTACAGTCAAGTTCACCAATAACCTGGCAAAATAAACCTAAAAACAAATATACGCCTGTTTTCCAGTGGAACTCGAGCTCGAAATAGAACAAGGCATTTCATTGATTACAGTACAGTGTTCATCAATAAAACAATCTAAATTTCAGCATTTCAACAATCTAAAATACAGCACACGTCTAACACATTGTAATAATTAAAAACATTAGACATCTGCAGACATGTTCTGTATGCAGTCTATTGCTGATATACAGTACATGTACCAAACTGCATGAATAATATGAATTGAAAAACAGGCAGTAGAATGGGCATTTGTCTTATTAAAGTACTGTTTGAGCGTTCTCTGTTTTCAGGGCACATAAGAGAAAACCAAACTCCCAGTAAGTTTATTTTGGAAACATATAGCAAACGTGCAACAACTGAGTTCGTAGTAGTATCAATAAAAACACTGAGTTGATTATTTCTATTTCAGAAATGCATGAAAAATGAACCATCCAGTGAAATACAGTATGACAATTGTTAGTAAACACTGTTTAATCCTCAGAGTATGACGTAACGAGTTCGCTGTATTGCACAACATTTTACATGGTCACATCGCATCGGTTAACATTTGGGTTTATTTTAGATGTGAATTAATGCTGTAAAAGTAGGCTACGTTTTGTTATTATCGTAAATGTTGTAAACGAGGAGTTTCTACTGTACCCTCAGTTTTCAGTGAAGCATGTCAAAGGAAGGCAAAGGATAATAAACAACTACAAGAATAAAAGGTGTATGGTGTTATTTTGAATGTGGGTGTGCGTGGGTGTTCCTGTAACGCAAAGTATAAAAATTAGAAACGCAAAACAGAAAGTCAACAAAAACGTGAAATGACAAAGGCTTTTTTTTGTTTAAAAACAGTGTACAAAAAAAGAAACAAATGATTATGAACTAATAAATGACGCTGTATGGTGGTGATCTGTGGACAACACACATTATTAAGACAAGTAAATGCAATTACATGACCTACAGCAATGCGGTAGAACATCAAACACTGACACGTGCAATAAGCCATTTGTAAATGTTTTATTTAATATGTGGAGTACGAGTTATTTCAGGCGAGGTCAGTCTTTCTGCTTGCTTCCGTATGTTAGTCACTGAAGGCGCGTTTGTGCCTGACTCCTTGCTTGCTGCCGCTGGTCTGCTGTGATGTTTGGTATTCCTTACAGCAGCCTCCCACGCCCCGCAGCCTCCCACGCCAGGATCTGCGTCACCCAGCAGTGTGGGAGTGAGGGTGCATTGAAGCAAGAGCGGAATATCCCAATTCTCAAAGCAGAGGGGAGGAGGGGGAAACCAACAACTCCCAGGCCCTTTGTACTAATACTCTAAACCGTCACATTTACGCTCAGTGTAAGGGCGACCCAAAGACAGCGAACGGTGCGTTTTTTCACCAAAGCCTGCGTGCACAGCTCTGGTGGCGTGGCAGGATCATCCTGCGAGGAGTACTCCTTCACCTCTTCCAGTAGGAAGCTGGAAAAAGTCCGCTTAAGAACAGGGCTATCATTTCTGCAAGTTCCAGCTGGAGTCGGGATATATGTATATACTATATATATATATATATATATATAGTGAAGAAAGAAATTGTACAACTCAACTGTAAAAAAGGTATGTGAATTTGCAATAAATAATGGCAACATTATTGTGAATCGTTTATTGTAAGCTTGCGCGTGTATGTTTTTCTTTTATTAAACTGGGGGTTTTGCTTTATATTCTAGTACATGTGCTTGTGACTTTTATAATAAAGAGTGTAGCCTTGCCCATTTTGACAGGAAGGACGGGGTGGATTTCGTTGATGTGTGGGCGATTCCCAGAGAAATCCAAAAAGCTGGGAAAGGGTCAAGTGGGCGTTTTAAGCAGCAGCTGTGCAAAGAAGAAAGCATTAAATAATGCGGTCCTGGCTTTTTTTCATCTTATTTCCCAAATCACATATCAAAAAATCATTTTCTTTTAACAAGATGCAAAGGTTGAAAACTTAGTTATAACTTATTTGCGTGTAAAACGGGTGTGCGTCTTAATAACTTTAATGTTTTATATAATGTTAATCTGATTTACACTTTAATTTAAAAAATACGGTTTTATTTATTTGTACATTAATTCATGACTGATAGAGACGTTAAGCCAGACAGGATACACACCTATTAATTTACCCTTTAGTGTCATCCTAGTTTCCCACTCATCCGTTGTTGCTTGATGAACTAAGCTGAATGAGTAGTTCATAGACCAAACATTTATTTTAGCGAGTTTCTGGGTGGGAATAATTGTTTTACTGGCCTAAGAACTACATAGGATTCAAGGATAATTGAAGTCTAGTTAAGAACTGTGGCACCCCCGTATAATCCTAGTTTATTAGCGGTAATGAAGTTGCAATAGTTTTTGAAAATATGTTTTAACCATAGACACAATGGTATTGTTATTTTAAAAGTTTGTATTTTTTATTGCATTCAGTACTGTTCATATTACAGGTTTAAACCTGATGCATAATGCTTAAAGTTAGAAATCATTTACACACGCAGTATACGTCTCCAAGTACACTGTACTTGTGGATGGCATGTTTACAAACAAAAAAGTTTTTTTGGTATGTGTCTGGAAATTATACAAATAGTTGCCATACATTCCCTCAGATGTCAATAACGTGTGTGCCAACACTGACTAAACAGAAAAAGCAATTACTTTGTATACATTTTGCAAAATAGACCTACCTGATATTTAAAACTTTTGTTAAAAAAAGTTTGCATTGTTAGTTCCTTGTAAATGTCATCCTTACTAAAATAACGACCTGATCTTGTTAGAAATGTCACTTAAAAAGGTCATTCTTCTTCCTGGTATTATTGCTTGCTCTGTCCCCCTAGTTTTATGTTTTATTTTATTTATTTTTTTAAAATATTTTTCTGGAGATATGAAAACAATCCTTATAAAATGTGAAAAGTCATTTAGCAGTTTACCATTTTTGCCATGCATAAATTACGTTACCATCCTTTACCATAATGGATGGGATTCACCATGCTTGCCATGGTCTTACCTTGTATTTACTACACTTTCTGTGCCCTTATCTGTGTAGGCTACCACAGTGACTACATTACTGGTACCTACTAACAGATGGTTAAGGCTGTATACCCTCTGCATTTGCATATTACTATTCTGTTTATCCAGTGATATGGTCTTAATAATCATTTATTACTCACTGATATTTGACATATTTAATTTAGTCACCAGAATATGAGTAAGCCCAAGCAAGGGGAAATGGCTTATTGAGGTCAGGATAAAACATGCACAAGGGCACTCCTGGTGATTTCTTTCTCTAGGTATTTATTGATAAGGGCTCAGCAGTGACTGATATATGATATCATGTAGAAAGACATTTTTGAGTAAAAATCGGGTTACAAGTTCCACCAGACAGATGTAGTCTTGAGTTAGAATAGTCTGTAGTAATCAAGGCTTGGGAAGGGAGTATGGGAATGCTCATGAAAGGACCAGTAGCAGACTTAAGAAATGCAGCTCCTATTGCATTTCCTGCATATCACAATTCATGCATCTCTTGGCTATTGAATGTACCGTCTAACCCAAGCTTAAGTTGTAAAAACTATCCAGTGGTTGATGAGTGATTTCTGGAAGGGGTTATATAAGCAGAAGCACAGCCATTATTAACTGTAAGTGTAGTAATATAGACACATGACCGGTTGAGTGATCATTAGCAACTGATTGAAGGGTGGGAGGACAAGCACCTTTAGACTGTTACAGACTGTTTCTCGCAAGTAAATTAGCCAAAGCTTGCTCAGAATGAGATATTTTCCATTATATTATGAGACCCCCCCCCCCCTTATTTTATTAATTTGTGCACTCAGCTATCAAGTGCTGCCAACATCAGGGGACAGTCTTTTAGAATACAAGCGAAGTCTGTATGAGGCCACCCACGGATAGCAGAGGTGGAGTGTGGTATGTAGATCACAAAACAGCTAAGGAGTCCAACAGACAAGAGTTTTTTTTTTTTTTTTTTTTTTTTTCTGGGTCTCTAACTGCAGCAACCATTTCATCTGGCTTCCTCTATTTACTGACTTTTTTTTTTTTTTTTTTTTTTTTTACATTTTTAAAGAGATCTTGATCTGGTTCTGGAATGGCAGCGACCTTACCGAGGACCCTTGGGGAGTTGCAGCTCTACCGGATACTGCAGAGAGCCAACCTGCTGTTGTACTACGAAGCCTTCATCCAGCAAGGCGGCGACGACGTGCAGCAGCTGTGTGAAGCTGGAGAAGAGGAGTTCTTGGAGATCATGGCTCTGGTTGGCATGGCCAGCAAACCCCTGCATGTCAGAAGGCTGCAGAAGTCTCTGCGAGACTGGGTTACCAACCCTGCTCTTTTCAATCAACCTCTGACCTCCTTGCCCGTCAGCAGCATCCCCATTTATAAACGGCCAGAGGGCTCCCCAGGCAGCAGTTATGAGAGGAACAATAACACCAGAGAACCTCACGTTAAGGTCCCCAAAAGCATTGCTGCCACCTGTGTGGGGCCCAGCAAATCAGAAGCATCGGCCAGCTCCCCCATGCAGAGTGGCAGTGAGCCGAGGTTCTGGCAAGGGAGCCACGCTACTGAGAGCGAGCAGAGCCTCTCCCCCGCAGACCTGGGCTCCCCCTCGTCTCCAAGAGAAACCCTGGAGAGCCTGGACGCGGCGGCAGTGCAGTCGGTGGCCGAATGTGTGGACAGGATGGCCCCAGGTTTACCCAAGACGGACTCTTCGGAGGTGAAGGAGCAGCTGAAAAGCAACAAGAAGCTGGCCAAGATGATCAGCCACATCTTTGACATGAGTGACGAGGACCCCCACAAGGAGGAGGAGATCCGCAAGTACAGCGCCATCTACGGGCGCTTCGACTCCAAAAGGAAAGATGGGAAGCACCTGACGCTGCATGAGGTATGGAAACAGGACAGGGCTCTGAGTCTCACTGCAGCGAGACAGCGAGTTCCACATTTTACCAGCAAGCCATCCTGTTTAGGAGAAAGGTGCAGTGCCCCGATGTGTATAATTAAGAAATCTAAAAATAACGCCTGGTCTCTACAAAAAAACATCAGTACAATATGTGCCTGAACTGATTCCGAAGGTGCCATTTCTAACCTCTTACAGCTGACAATTTTTTTTTTGTGTAAAACTGAATATAATTGTGGGGCACTGCTACTATGAAATTCAAACTATACTATTTAATTAAAAAAAAGGATATATGACACTTCTATAAATGCCCTGTACGAGTATTTAAATAACCCTCAGCTTCTGAGGCATATACCCGTACATGAAGTAGTAATAGTTATTAATTGAAGAGTGTCGTTCTCTGAAATTGTACCATTTAATGCAACATACTCCACTCATGCTGGGAATGTGCATTATGTTGCAGATCTCACTTAAAAAGTACAGATCTTGAAATAAACAATTAATGGATTTTCCATGTTTCTCTTTGTTTTGGTTCTTAGCTGACAGTCAATGAAGCTGCTGCCCAGATGTGCATTAAGGACAATGCACTCTTGACTCGGAGAGACGAGCTGTTTGGACTGGCTCGGCAGATCTCTCGGGAAGTCACATACAAATACACCTATAGGACTAGCAAGTAAGTGCATTAGATTTTTGTACACCACCAAAAATAACTTTGAAAGCAATCAGGCTAAATGTAACTCTAATATTGTCAATGCCACTTTCATATGCACAATCATGCCTGAATCAAAATAATTAGAATCGCATTTAAATGTGTCCAATACAGAACATGCTTTTTTGTTCAATTGCCTGATTCAGATATAAACTATACACAAGAATCAAGTCTAGCCACAGAACTGAGGTATCCCACCAATCTAATAAATTAATAATTTCACAGTCTCAGGACCTGATATGATCTTATTTTAGTAATTGTGTGCTCTGCTTTAATTTGCTGCAATTGAAATGTCCACATAAAAACAGTTTTTTTTTTCTTCGTACAAACGTGTATTGTATGTTCTCAGTCCTCCATAGAGTTCGTTTTTTTGTAATCTACAGAACATGTCTATAGCACTTATTCATTATAATGTGATTTTTTTTTTCTCCAGAGATTGAGGTTAAGGAGTTGATGCCATTTCAATTCATGCTTTTGTAATACTGCATTGCTCTGAGCAGTGAGCAAGCAGTGTGTGTTATCTTAGACCCCTGGCTCCAGTTTATACTGGTACATTGTTGACTAGATTCAATGTAATCACCAAAAAGGATAAACCCTACACAACAAAGATGACACAGTATTTATTTGTTATGATAGTTTAGCAGTACATGTTAAGGATTGAATAGGGCATATTATTCCCTGTTGGGGTCTTGTGGGCTAGTCGACGAAACACAGAAGAAGGAAGGTACCCACTTGAAGACCCCTGAGATGTTCCCTACTCAACTCAATCCAGACGTTTGTCATTCTGATGCGCTGGGGAGATCCCCGGAATGAGCTGTTGTGTGTGCTGATGTGCTGGGGAGGCAAAGTAAGCTGATCCCTGGAGCCAGCATTACACTTCAGCCATCCATACCAGGCAGAAGGATATCTACGTCATCAGATGGAAATAAATGCAAATGGATGGAGATGCAGATAGATTATATTAGTTTACTGTAAAGCTACGTATTAGTTGGTGCTTATCTTGGCTAGAGCCTAGTTCAAATCAACATGAAGTTTTAACATCTACTCTCATGTAATGGAAACAAATCGTATCATGTACGTGCAAAAAGTCTGGTCGACAGCTTCAATTAAAAAAACAAACCACCGCCCATTATCACTCTACTACAAGCATGTGCAATTGAGAAGAACTAAGACATTCAAGATAAAGACATGGCTATTCAACCAAACTATTACGAGAAATGAGGTTAAGACCAATAACAAAAGAGTTTAAGGAGATGGTTTTTAAAAGAAAACGAAAATGAAAAAAATAAACACTTGCTGATATAAACCTCACAAGGTCATATTTTCATTCAGTGGGAGAAACCAGACACATGAAAAATACTTTTACAAACACCTTTCTAATTTCATTTTGTCAGTAAAAAAAAAAGAAAGAAAGAAAAAAGGGGAAGACTTTGAACAACATCTTTATTTACAATTTACAATTTCTTCTCCATTTTACTCTGCTGGCTGGAGAGGGAGGGGGAGGGGGGGAGAGAGAGAGAGAGAGAGAGAGAGAGAGAGAGAGAGAGAGAGAGAATGGTGGTGGTTTGTTTTGAAATATTATTCACTTGTGTATGCTTTTAGAAACACAATATATAAAATATGTGTCAGAAAACATTATCATCACACAGTAATACCTGTTTCTCTTCTGGGCAGCATGGCAGTAGTTGTGGCTGAGCCACTCATGCACTACTACCCAAAACCAATTTGAGATATATAGATCATTTCAGTTTTGTTTTTGCTTTTTTAGGTCTAAATGTGGAGAAAGAGATGAACCATCCCCCAAAAGGATGAAAATAGAGGTAATTTATTTTCATTTGAATCTTTCAAAAGAATAAAACAAAAAAGGACCGTATTAGCGCACTGTTTTGCTGTTGCTTTTTCATATTTGGATTAGGCCTCGAGTGTCAACGTTCTTTATTTGTGGAATGTGATTGTAATCCTGTGGGCTGAGTGTGTAGGAGTGTCCATCAGGACAAATTGTCACAAGACATTAGATCCTATTAACACTCTGTATGTTTAACAACAGCGCTTCTCAATTTAGGAAATGTGTTTAGTTCATTCTGTTGGACACAGATGTCTGTTGACAAGCAGTATGTTGTAATCAAATCTTGTATAAAAGAACATTAACATACCATATCCATGATATATTTATAACAGAAACTGACCACAGGAATGTATACGGCTTAACTTCTCTTCAGAATACTAAAATTGGTAGAAAAGCATTGGACTATATATCTATTGATGTATCCATGTGTAAAAATCAATTAATTAATATTTATTTGAAGCATCATTTCTAGTTTGTTTAGCGCCTGGTAGTAACAATAATTAAGACTTGACAGACTGCTGTGCACCAGTGTTCTGACCACCACTATTGTTAAGTGTTTGCTGTGGGGCATACTTGTGTCACTAGCATTTTTATGCAGTACAGTGGGGCCTCCCAAAGATTCTATAGCTTCTTAATAGAATAAGTGAGCTCTTGCAACAACATTTTGTTAATTTAAAGATAATGCAATTTGCTTGGGTTTTGGACAACATAATACTGGCAGCCAGAACCTATTGCTGTAAACAACACATTGTAATCTGCCAAATGCCCGTTGAAAAGGCAAGTGTGTCCTTCATATTTCTGCATCTGTGCTGCTCTCTCTCTCAAAAAAAAAATGATTCCAGATTCAGCAGGCCTGTGAGGATTCACACTTTCTTGCTATATCCATACAGTGTTCAGTAAATGGTGAGTTATATGTCAGAAACTTATAGTGGTTAGGGTTAGGGTTAGGCAAGAGATCAAGCTATTGCGGGAGACTAGGAAGTACAGTAATCCGTTGCATACCCACACGGAACAAATTCATAAAAAGACTTTCTAAAATAGATGCTTTTAAATGCTGTTCAAACGAAAATGAAATGAAATATAAAAGTAAACTGCAAGGCTATTTAGTGCCTTTCTGAAATAGTTCTCTATGCTTTAGAAAAAGCAATGCAAGACCCCTCCCCACCACTGACTCCCCCACCCATGTTAAAGGAAAGCCCAGATGAGATCAATCGCGCCTACCTATAATCTTGACATACACATGACATCATTAAGTGGGTGGGCTAGGAATCACCACGCCCACAGTTGTTTACTGTCACCGCAGATTAATTTAAAATGTGTACACAGAGCAGAGCCAAGGTTAGCTGCAGTAAAAATGTGAAAAAAAGTATGGTATTTAACAATTATTTTTACAACACAGTTTAGAGGTGTTTAGTCCCTAATGTACACAATCTCTTTAGATATGCAAAAGTAAACCCATGATTCATAGTAGAACAAAAAAAAAAATCTTAATAGCTTCTTGGCGACCATTCCCGTAAAGGGGCTTTGCTCGTTTGAATCTGGAGTTGCCGATCTTGACTGAGGGCCCACAGGGAGCACGTCTGGGTTTAGTTTGCGCTTCAGCACCCCCTACTGGGCAGGTTCCCCACAATTCCAGACGAACATGTCCCAGGCTTCACCCCTGCCTCAGTGCTTCAGTAGCTTGGAAAAATGTGTTAGGTTCGGTAAGTGAAAAGAGGTTATTACCTTTACACATTCAAATTGAGAATTTCTAATTCAGTAGAAAAACAATGATTTAAAAAAAACAAAAAAAAAGCTTTATTTGTAAGGATTTTTTAGTCCATCACTGTTATGCTTTACATTACATTTTCTTTGCATACCTCTTCTAGTTTATAGTCCAGATGGTCTCAGATATGTTACTAAGGTTGCCATGGAAGTTTTGTTTTCATCTCTGAAAGGGGGCGGGGGGTAATCGAAACTGCTGTTGGGTCACTAAAATAGACATCAAGGATTAAAAAATCTATTAAGCATGATGTACCTACAACCTACACATGCTGCACAACACAGTGCTGATCCAATGTTTGAAAGATCTGCTGATTACTTACGACGGGATTCACAGTCCCTGATTTACACCAATCTTAGACTACATAATGTAACCTTAGAGAAGGTAATCTGTTACTAACAGGGGCTGTGATGCCACCCATTAGAGTAACACAGTTATAAAAATATGATTAATCCTGTATTTAGAAAATAATGTCAGTTGAAATTCTCCTAACTGAGCCCTGCTATGTTATGGGTGCAGAAGGGACTGGCCTATTGCCAGTGTAACTTAACAGTGACGCACCAGTTTGGTTTTCTTTTGTTTCAAGATTTATTTCATACACGCAGGATTATTTTTAATGCTGTCTCTATCCAGCACACTGTTAGTTTTTTCATGACTCACCACAACAGAAATAGGACCACAGCTATGATCTATTAACAAGCAATTATTATTATTATTATTATTATTATTATTATTATTTATTATTATTATTATTATTATTATTATTCTTCACGGCTTAGTAGGTGGCAGTTTCATATTTAGAATAGCATCAGCTTTGTACTTATATCAATAATTGGAGGGGCTGGCTACTCTATTTGAAAAAAAAAATAATAATAATTTGATATTGTATGTAGGGTACAGAAACTCTTGACCTGGCTAAATGTTCTGGCTCAACTGTGTTCCAAGGGTTTAGGATTTTCCTTACCCTGCTACAAATTTCTGTAATATATCTTCCCACAATTTATTAGGCATGCTGAATCTGTTTAGTTGTATTTAATCATGTTTTACTGACGTTATTAGTGTTTGTATCACATATTTGGCCTGCTCAAATGGAACAGTGTAGGCCTGACTCAACCTGTACAGGACCGTTGTTGCAAATTCAAAGGGCTGATTTGGCAAATATTGTTTCTTTTATGTATTATTGTGTTTCATTTGGGTTTTTAACTTGTTTCCTTGTTCGATTGTACAATGCTTTGCAAAGGCTCTTTAACAAAAGGCACTTTTTAAAGCAATTGTCATTGAAAATCCAATTAAAAAACAACAATAAGAAGTAAGAAGACTCACCTTCACACTCACCACTTGAATGCTTATTGATTTGAGTGGTTTGCCTATAAATGCATTAATGTTAATTAAATAATGACACGCAATTTCATAGAAAATAAGTCACACTGCCAGATGTATTATATGTTGCCACATGCATCAAAGGTATGATGATTGTTGGAATAGCTAAGGCCTTATGAAGGGTCTAAATGACCTGTAGACAATGAAGGGGATTTATTTGCCTAGACTGGAAAATGACATCCGGCAAGAAGACATTGAATGAGCCTGTCTGCTGTTGAAGTAGCTGTAATTATGTCTGCATTGTCAGCTTTTGTGTGCTGTAAGTGATTGTGGTTTGGGGCTTAATGTCTTTGTGTTTGTTTCTAGGACACCTTTTTTGATATTCAGGAGGCATTGCATACCATACAACAGAGACAGGAAGCACTAAAGGAGCAACTAACCTTGGCAAAGGCTAAAGGTGAAGAAATGGTGATTCATAATATCCAGGTAAAAAGAAAACAAGACCAGTAGTCTGGCAGTGTGTGTATGTGTGTGTAGACTTTGGCCACCATTATGTTTGAGAAGTACACATCTATTTCACTGTATAGTGCCCCTTAATAAATTCACTGTTTTCAATACTTAATTTTGTTTTTATGTCAAAATAAAGACATCTGCCAAACAAATAAATTATAAATTATAAAACAACAACAAGAGAGCTCTATATTAAGATTCAACTCTGATCCTTTTAAACTGCAAAAACATGCTTTGAACAGGCTTGTTTTTCCACTGTAGCACAGATATCTAAAATGAACCAGTAATTAATTTAGCTCTTAGTCTGCTTTTAGCTTAGTGTGAAGCCAAGTAGCCTGAAAGTAATCTCATTGGGGAGCCTGCCATTTCTGAGGTGAGCGCCCTGAGCTTTTCAATAGCTCTCAAATGACAGCATAGCTACCATTCAGATCTGAAATGTAATTATCTTTTCACACCGCATTTTGTCTTTTTAAATCGATATCGATTGATTTGCATCTGCTTTAGAAAAAAAGTGTGAAACTGAATGACCTTTTAAGATAAAAGCAAGACAGTTTGACTTCATGGTTGAGTAGCATATTAGGATCCGGTATGGTTGAAAATATATATGACTATATGAGTAATTAATAATTGTAATTAGACACTTGGCAAGCTCACTGATGAAGTCCTAAGTGATGACCGAAACGTCACAACATTGTTTTGACAGTCACCCTCATAATTTACAATATTGTGAACAGTAACAGCTGATGTTTTGCTTCAGGTCCAACTGGAGAGACTGGTGAAAAAGCAGATGGAGCTCCTTCACAACACCACAGCTCAGGAGAGGCTGCAGTTCACAGAGTGGCGTCTGCCGACCACTGCTTTTAAGCACAGTACAGAGGAGCACAGCTCTAATGCTTTGTCTGCTGATAAGGTGACAGAGCAGCAAGGTACAGCGAAGCTAATGAAATGATTTAGCAGTCTGCAGTCTGGGGTGGGTTAATCAATGTGCAATAGTACCAGTTTGCCTCAGCTTTGTTTTTTAAACAGCAAAAGCACAGTGGGGCCTTTAATCAGGGGCGCACACTGGCCACTGTTATTCAAGCTGTTACTGAACTATAAACCTGATTAGGAGCTACAGGTTGGGAGGCAGGGGCATTAAAACATTTTCCAGTGCAGGTGGAGCAGTCACAGAAATTGCACAAACAAGTTACAAGTAAGAATACAGTTTGTTTTATAACAACTGTGAAAAGCACCTTTTAAAGAAAGAAAGACTTTCATCTCTTACCCCCCGCCCCCATCTCCTTGATAATTTATATAATGTAATGTTGAGAGGTTCCCCCAAAAATGTGTGTGGGCTGGTGTCTGCTGCTGGCAGAACTCAAGGCTGACTGCATGCTTTTTTTTTCATTCTTGTTCGGTAGTTGTTGACAGCAAGTTTCCATTAGTAAATGGGAAAAGGGAGAGTTCCAGGTATAATACATAAACAAATATTAAAAGAATATGTAATTCAGGGATTGGGCACAGAGTGGTTGATTTGATCCACCTATTACCTTCTGGGATAACAGTGCCAGGGAATCATCTTGAAAAATAGCTGGGGATTCACTGGTGCTGTAAAAGATTCAGTAAATTCCAGGGGTGCTTTCCCCCATGGGTTGTAAATTGATGTTTTTATTTTTTATTTTTTATGAGTGCTCAAAATATTATAATAAATCTCTCAGGTCCTTGGTCCTTATTGGAGAACTGTGCTGACAACATGCTTAACATCCACCCACTCTTTAATGCAGCTAACCAGAAACAAAGATTAAATTGAACGATATTGCAAAGTGTGTGTGTGTGTGTGTGTGTGTGTGTGTGTGTATATATATATATATATATATATATATATATATATATATATATATATATATACTTGTGTTTATTATATTATACTTACAGATATTGAGAAAATATGAATTAGTGATTTAATCTCTGAGATTTCAACACCAGTTTCACAACTGTATTGATTTAATGTTGGTTTTCTGATTCATCTGTTTATTACACTGAGTTTCATGAACAGAAAAAGGGATATTGAAGAGGCAAGCTAAAAACTCTGAATAGCTGAGGCAACATGTGAACTGCGTGTACTGTGCAGCTTTTTGCAACATTATCATTCGACATTGAGACAAAAAGAAAGAAGGATACCTTTTTCTGTGGAGGATCTGTTTAGGGTGGCCTTCCTTTTATTTTAATTAGAATAGTTTACCCACTTTCCCATTAAACACTGCAGCACGGATAATAATTCTGTTTGTATCACTGTGGAAGGGTGGTGGGTGATTCACTGACACACGGGAGACAGAAAAGTGTATTTGCAACACCACACAGGTGCCCAGTTTTATTATTTCAGACCCTTTTTGGTCGCTGATTTGTATTAGGCCACAGAGGGTGCTGTTTTCCATGGCCTGCTTACCAACTGTGGTAAACAGGACCACAGGAGTACCTCAAGCGGTAAACAGTACAAGTCCAGGTGCTCAAACTCGCAGGTGCTCAAAAGAATAGTGAAAACCAAAGGCAAAAGAAAAAATGAAACTAAAACACAATAACCAAACTACAAATAAAGGTGCTGCACTTGGCAGCGTCACCACTGCCATTGCTGCCCGCATGGCTAGGGTCTCTGTCCTACTCTGCTGCTTCCTCAGCTACCTGGCACACTATCGGGGTCTGCCCAAGGATTCCCCGTTCTCTCTCTATCTTTTCCGCGTTTTCTCGCAGGAGTCTTGTTCATTTCGCTCCGGGTCTGTTCCTACCACAGTCAATACTAGTCGCACTTCTGCAGGCTCGATCTGGTTTAAAAAGGCAGACCTGAGGAAACAGCAGAGTGTTATTTTATAGGGCTGACAATTCCCCCAAGACCCACCTTCTCTCACACCTCTCCATGTCACTGCCATGACCGTCAGGCGGTTATTGGACGACTGCTGCCCTCCTCCTGCAGCACCATGAACACGCCAGCAGAGTCAGCACAGATCTCCCCCCTGTTACAATCACCCATTGCATTAATTAAAAGTACTTGCATTACAAGAGCTTTTGGTTCTTTTCATGACATTTATGTGTGTGTGCTTTTCCTTTACTATTCAATAGCACTGATAATATATGGTGCATTAAAGAGGTTTGGAAGCATTGTTACGGCTACAAGACATGAAACACATTGAGGCACATTTTGAAACACATGAAGGCACACTTTGAAACACATTGAGGCACACTTTGTTGCCTTTTATATGGTTTCCCTTTATGTTCCCGCCTTTTTTGAGTAACCCCTATTAATGAATGTGGTTTAATGCCTCAACACTTTGAGAAAGAAGATCGTATTGTACACTTGATAGAAACAAGAAAGAAGCAAAAAGAGAAATATTGAAACAAATGTTGAAAATGCCTTCTAGAGCTGTTTAAATCCTGGATGGTTTCCCACAGGATAGGTTTATAGACCCACCTGTTGACAAAACTGTTTTAAAAACTTTACTTTGCGCTCTTTGACATAAGAGACAAGAGTGTACATTGCTAATGACCCTCTTTTAGTTGCTCAGTCATTCTTTATATTTATATGTTTTTGTTGCCTAATTGTTAAACGTCAAATTACATTACAATAATTATATGGCTCATTCTAAATCCTGAAATCTCACACGCTGTTCAGCATTACAGCTTTCTTGCTTTGTACAGTAATATGGTTTTTCATTAATTACTTCTGTACTGTGATAAAGGAATTTGGCAGTAACAGGCCGCTGGGTGACTGTGAAGCGTTTCAATTGTTGTTGGAGCACTCCTCTTGACAATAACAAATGCAGATGTGCTGGGCTATGCAAATTAGCTATTACAGCGAGTGGCATGTCAAGCATCTTTTGTTTTTATTCCACAGTTGAAAAGCCATTAAACCTGAGGGTCCCCAGTCAACAGAGACCCCGACAGCAGCAGACAGCAGCAGAAGGGGAGCCTCTCCTGGGAAAGCAGCTGTCAAACGAGTTGAAAAGGTTTTATTCCACCAGCGAGGGGAAAGGCCAGACTACAGGTAGGACTGTGTAGCCGAGAACGGAAAGCCTTGTCACAGAGTTGAACTGAGGGAACACAAAGCCACTTTGTGGCTTGGAACTTGATTTGAGGAGACTAGGTTTCAGGCCACTCTGTGGCACACCAGGGGAGACTTGGGTTTGAAACAGCAAAGTTGCCTCAAACTAGGCCTCCTAGTCCCTTGTAACCAGATTTCCAGCCACTGTTGCTGAAAATGTGGCTTTATGTTTCCTCAGCTTTAAAGTTGCAGCTGTTTGCATGCCAGCTCATTCTGGACATTGTCAAAAAAAGCTTCTTGAAATAATCTCATACAAGCACGTTTTACACATAGTAAGATATATCTAAGAAAGTAAGCAAAGCAGCTGTAACCTTTAATAAAGTGTTGTCTTAGCAGGCACAAGTACAGACAAGAATGAGCTGATCTTTACCTCTGAAGATAGAGTTTGACTGTTCTGTGCTGGTTGTGAGAATTCTACTGGGATGGAAGTGGGGGAGTTTATTTAAGTATTTTATGGTTTTTATATGGTGATGGTTTGGTTATAATTGAAGACCCATTATTTCATTGCATGTAATTGTAGGAGTCCAAAATATTAACATTGCTATTAAAACATATGTAAAAGGGGTGTTTTTTTTATTTTATTGAAATCTGCTTCAAAATTATGCCAGAAGATTTAGTTCAGAGTACAGCACTTACTGTTTCTGGTTAATACTGTCTTTGAAATCAGTTATTTTTTTATGGCTGTATAAAACCTCTGAAACTGGTTACATGTATAGTAAGAAATGTTTTCCTGAACACATACTTGTCATTGTCTCATTAACTGCACTGCCATTCCCCATTGTGGATAATGTGATTGTAGTTACTGACTTTTCACTTTGAATAAATCACGCTCTAGTTTTAATTTGTCTTGACTGCACCCATTATACAATTGATCTGTTGTGTTTGTACATGAATATACAAGTCAAACGCCATTCCATCTTACTGCAAACTCAATACTTGTTCCAATTGGCAGACTTAAACAGAGACAGACGGTGGAAGCTCAGGCAAGCAAGGTTTTGCAATTACATCTAAAACAAGTGTAGGTTGATTTCTTTGAGTGGATATTGCCCGATTCTCAATATTCAAATAGTTTCTCTGTTTTCTATGAATTTTGGTTGTTTGTTGGGACCTAAGATGGATTTTAACTGTGGTGGACATCTAGTGGTTTGCTCTACATGTGTTAGTGTGCCGTGAAGAAGAACTATTCCCTCCATCTTTATCTCCACGTAGCTTTTAGAAACTGATTTACTATTAATACATTTGTATTCAGAAAGCATTACCAAAGTTGACTTCTGAGCACAATTGTTGTATCCTGTAGTATGAATTCCTTGCAGTATACGATGAAGTAGAGTGGGGAGGGTTATTTTCTTTTAATTTGGGCAAAACCACAAGCAATGTAAATGTCAGCCTGCAAGCATATGGGCAAAACTGTCAACGAGAGCATGTCATAACGTTGTGTATGTGTTCTGTCAGGCTGCGACATTTCATGAACCTCTGTTTTGTTTTGTTGCTGCTTAAAAACTGATGTTTTCCTGTTTCCTGTTTCATGTTTGTTTTTTGTTTTGTTTTTCTCCACCTCAGACAACGGCAATTTCACAGAGTTCTGCCACAGAGTCCTAAACCTTGCTGAGAAGAAGCCTATAAAATCGGAACCAGAAGATTCTAGATAGCCTTGGAATGCCTCGATTTTTGTACTGAACATGGTGTCTATTAGTAAATACTAAACAAGCACAGCTACAGTAGAGCCTTAACAACCAACCTTGCCTCAAACATGTTTTTGCCAAAGCGCCTGGAACTGGCAGTCCGCTCACAAAGAAGCAAAGAACCTAACTGTCACTGGCTGTACAAATGTTTGCTGGTCACACTTGTTGTTGCTACAGCAGCTGTATGTAGATAGATGTGTTCACAGAGTAATATTGTTCTGGAGGATATTATTTAAGAATATGCTGTGTATAAAGTAAATGTATTTACTAGGAAAGTCAAAAAAACTGTTCCATTTATATATAGATATATATCACAGAGTAATATTGATATCTGGAGTAGATTTATATTAAGATTATGCTGTGTATAAAGTAAATGGATGTCTAGGCTATATATAATAATAGTATAATTAGTACGATTCACAGACGATGGCATGCACAATGTACTAAAGAAATAATTGTGCTTACAAATGGACTTTCTTAATACCAGGACCAGCGTTTTAAGCAATTGCAGCACCATTCCTCATTTATCTTACAATGATATTTATGTTGTCAAAGCTAGTTCTAATAAATGTATATTGTAGTAGAGCAATACTGAATAGTCTTAATAATGGTGATCGTCTTTTCCTGTCTCCTGATCAGTGCACTGTACTAGATTTGTGTTGAATAGCCTAGAAACTGTAGTTCACATGGTGTTCAAGATCTATTACCTATGAAATTGTGCACAAATGTTTGCTTGGTTGAAAGTGTGTGCTGTTCGAGTTAGCGTAGAGCATATTCAGAGTCTGTTTTTCAAGTGAGTATCTCACTGTTGGTAATATAGTAGTTAGATACGTTTGCATATTAAGAGCATTGGGTCCCTGTGGGTTTTATGTTATGTTTCTGTTTCTTCTTCAGGTTTTAGACAGATACCTCTTACTTGTTTTATTTAATGCAACTCTTTGGTTTTCGGAATACGTCATTGTGTTTTTCCGTGAGTGCTTGCCATTTACTGGTGTGATAATCAACAGCACTGAATAATCTCTTGCACTTAAAACTATACTCCAACCATTCACTATACACCTTTCCAAGCAGGGTGTAAAAGTAAATGGAATTGAAAAAAAAAAAAAAAAAAAAGTGTGTTTTGAAAATTTTGTGAAAGACACTGCATTTGACTCTCGTCCTCTGCAGTGCCGAATGGATTATGGATGTGTGTATGATAAAGACATCTGTGCACCATAACCAATGTACTATATATGCAACTACCATTGGAGTTTAGAGTATAGTACTATACTGTTTCCTCAAAAGTGTACATCTATTGTTTTAGTATTGTTCGTTAGAGGGTGTCCTTTTTCCTGTTAAGAAACTGCTTTTTTAAATGTGTTCATTACCAGGCGTGCTTTGTATGTAGAGAGGAGTAAGCAATGTAAGTAGTAAGTAGTAAGCAGTAAGTAAGTAATGTCTGTAGTAAGCACCGGTTGTTTTGTAAACACTAATATATTTAATTTGTTATACAGCACATAAACATTAAACTATATTTTTTTTAATTTGGCCTGTGTGTCTTTTTTTATATTTTTTTTGTTTACATTTTTTTTTTTTTAATTTAACAATTCAAATATACAGAGGTATGTAAGTGTTTTGAAAACTAACAGCTACTGGGAAACTTTCCCTGATCACTATTACACACAAGCCTACAGCATTCTCAGTTTAGAAATGAGACATCCACTAATAAGATGAAAGAATAGCCTCTTTATAGGATTACTCTTATGCTAGCAGATTGGAAATGTGGTAAAACCGTAGGGCCTCTCCCCTTGGATTAGTCTGCTGCAAGGTGGAAGCAGATGGTGGGCTGATGAGTGACTGTGACAGCCAGGAAGTACAACAGGAGTGTATTCTATGTGAATACACTCCTGATAACCAGATAACCCATTCCAGTGGCATTTCTCATTAAAATCTTTGAAATGTTTGATAAAGAATAAAAACAACAACAACAAATAAAAAACAGTATGCAGTAAACTGTAAAATACAAGGGAGTTGGCTTTACAACAGAAAAATGACAGCCTTTTTAAGACAGCTTATAATGTGCCATTAAATTGAATTAAATACTACAGTACAGTTTTAAAGAACCAGATCTGGAATGATGTGTCAAACCTCTATTTGAAACTCTGCCAAGGCCACACCAGAAAGCATGTTTATCGTACATATTCCCCAACAGATTTATAATCCAAAGGCGATGCTTAGAAACAAAAGACAATTTCTTTAATAGCAACTAGAGCAGGTGGATGTAGTGTGTTTATGCAGAATTAAGAATAGTTAATATGGTGACGGCAATTAATAAATGATTTATTAGCCAATCGTTAAAGAAAAATATATTACCGAGGAAGGATTATAAAGGCTAAACAGCTGCATACAAGGTGCAGTTATTAGGTACAGTTGTTCTTCCCCTACTTTAAGATCACTTCCCTATTCTTTGTTGACCATTTCTGTCTGTTTGAATAAATCTAATCTTTTTTTTTTTAATACATAGTTGGAAATTCAACCGCAGTTTACTTGATGTAGAAAAAAGTCCTTAGTGACGGAAATGGTAGCATACATTGTTACTTAGTGGTGAGAGACAAGTCTGTGTTTTTTGTATTTATTGTAAAGTAACAAGTTGACTGATTCTGGGTATTTCCAACAAGTCATTGAGCAGGCAGCCTGGTCTGCACATCTCAGCGTATCAGATGGACTTGCTTTGTGGTATCAACGGTAACAAACAATTCAGTTAGCTGGGATTATAGACTACTGTAGCTTGCGAGTTTACCAGCCAGCTATACAGTGGCAGCCCCTTTGCAAATGTATTTAGTTATTCAATATTTATTCATACTGCAATTAATCAAACTACAACCACATTTCACTTTCAACCCCTACTCTGGTCTCTTTAGGAAATATCCAGTTTCCCATTTCGACATCATAAATTAAAACCCCTCTTAACCACCGGTGTGACAATAGAGATTGAGATTTTATTTAGACAGAAGTGAGCAAAAGTATGACATTCACTTGAGTTTTTCTGAGAAGACAGTGTGATAAAATGACATCGCTCGTAATCCCCAAGCTGATTAATGACACAATAAAATCTTCAATGACCAGAAAGAAATGTTCAATATTTAAAAATAAGTGGGTGTCTGTTCATTTTTTAAACTGTTGTGACTGGTAACAAAGAAAAGAAAAACATATCTCTGATCCTGATGTCACAAGTAACTAGGCCGATTTTCAGCCTGCTTTTTTCTGACTAAGGTCTTAGAAAGCGTAGTGGCTACCAATTTCCGCTGTGACCTGCAAGTTTCACTCTGGTTAGCAAGCTACAGCAATAAGGCAGCTCACGTTGGAGTGGCTTTTATGCATGGTTTCTCTTTCTGTCTCCTTGTTCATTGTTTCCCTCCTGGGCCCCAATGTATCATACTGCTAACTGCAGAATCCTTATTACATTGATCCCCGGGAGGGAAGACGCTGGTCTATCTAGTACTGCCCCCAGCAGACAGCACCTTTCATTTATATTGATCAAAATTATCAAGATTTAACCACGTCACACACTGAAGCATCACTAGATGCTGCAGTGAAAATACTCTGCAGACATTACATGCAGCAACAGTCCTACATACTCTATAGCCGTAATGTATTATATGTTTGCTGTTTTGTATTTCAGTGTTATCTGTGAAGGCGGCTTTGTGATGCAGAGCAATATGGCAGGATTTGAACAAGTCCCAGAGGTCGACAGTGTCTGCAGCAAGGGCATTCTGCACTGCCCAGGCCTCTAAGTGGGGGATATGCTATTGTCCACATGTTGCCTCTGCATGCCATGCATGGAGAGGATTTGCATTTTTTTCTCAATTTTATTTATTTAGCATACACCTTTATCCAAGGCAACTTACAGAGACTAGGGTGTGTGAATTATGCATCAGCTGCAGTCACTTACAACAACGTCTGACAAGGTTGTGACGGTTAAGGTCACACAGTGGACCTCCCGGTTACAAGCTCTTTTCTTTAAGCACCAGACCACACAGCCTTCATTTCCGCGCTTAACAACAGTGTTACTGTGCAGAAGGGTGTCTGTAAGGTATTCTTGGTTTTCCTGATATCAGAATGTGGATACGGCAAAACCAAAGGCACGTGAACTCAGGTAGCAGGTTCTAGGTTGCAGGTGGTGCAGAATGCAACTTCCTCCAGTGTGTACCTAAGATCACAGCAAGTAATCTACCATGCTTTCATGGTATTTACTGCCTACTTGAATATCTTTTTCTACACTTTTGTTGCGGCTACAGTGCTACTGTGAAATTCTAAAGCAAGTCAAGTCTCAAAACATTCACCAAATCTTTTGCAATGCAGAAACACCTGTAAATATCTGACCTAATTTACATCTGTAAACTCAATACTTTCTTTATTTGAAAAAATGCATTTAAAGGCAGGTCAGTACCCTGGTTCATCACCTCAATAAAAAAAGGTTACTTAATAACCACTGATGGGTAGGTTGGTTGGTCGGCCAACACATACACTTTTATTTTTGTCTTGTAAAGATTAAAAACCTGACGGTATATCAAAAGTTTTGCCAAATTTCTCATTACGATGTGCAGGTACCTTGGCTTATTCTCACGCAACAAATTTAGCTGAACGTAGCAAACCGCCTGTGGGCTGGCCTCCTGCGTCGCTCTTCGTTAGCATGTGCATCATATTTACACATTCTGAAACTCATTAATGACTCATCCATACGCCATCACAAAAGAAAAAGGGCTCTCTACTGCTTGTGCTAAACAGTCTGAAAAAGTACCACAGTGAACACCCACATGAACGGGCCCCATTCGAAGATGACTGTCTTCAGGACTGACAGATAGGTCACAGCACTCGCGCATTGTGTGGGTTGTAGCTCACTGGTGGGAGAGTGGGAGGAACCTTATTGTTGCACAGAGATGTTAGTAATGGACAGTGTTGCAGTGCTGAACGAAGCAGCCTGAACACATGTAGGCGGCAAATACTTTTTTTTTTTTATACTGTGAGATCAAGAACTCCACCAAACTGAATGCCCTATTTTATGATATTTCTTCTTCCTTATTTTATTTTTGTTTTGATTTTTTTAATATTAAATGCTTTTTACCGACTGCAAACTGGTGCAATGATGCAGCGTTCCAACAATGTGCACATCAGGCTCCGAGTTTGCTGATGTTACCAGCTTTACCTCTTACCTCTTGTGGAAAAGCTTCATATCTATTTCAGAACACAACTTGGCCCCTATTATCTGCTCTACAATGTGAAAGGAAAAAAAAACTGTCATTGTGCATAAAGTCCAACTGAATCTGTCTCTCGGAATCACACTGTGGAATGTCCCGTGGCCCCTTACATTATGTAGGCCCTGTCTAAATGTAAGGGATTTATCTTCATAAAGTAGGGTAAAAAAAGGCTTGCTCAGGAAACTACAGAAAAAGTAAACCTTTTGGATGGAGTGCTTCAACTATCTGAAAGCTGCTAAAGTCGAAGAAAGAAAAAATAGAAAAAGTAACTGAACTGTTCTAGTAAAAAGTGTGTTTCATAAACTACAGTCACAATTGATTTCACTTATCAACAAAGCGTCTGTTTAAGACAGGCATTTGCTTTTTCAGGGTGCCTCTGTAACAAAATCACTCAGAGCATCGATTTTCTCAAGTGCTAAGAATGACTTGTTTGGTGCAATAAAATGTACTGTACAGTCAACTTACCTTGCCTCCTGGAAATAACTATCTATGAAGTGCTGATCTACCTTCTAATAAAATGCATGCCTTATTGAAATTGTGTCCTAAGACATCTTGTGTATGCTCAATATTTATTTTCCATTTGAAAGCTCTTGTTTGGTTTGTGTGCTTTTAATTATTTTTTTCCAGGAGAAAAAAAATCTTCTCCAACTGTACCTTAGCACAATGCGCTCCCAATTACAGCATGATTATGTGCTGTACAGTATATCCACAGGTACAATGCAGAAAAGAAGATTCAACCAATTGCCATCTAATCAGACCGATTTTACTATGAAACATTAAAAAAAACATTCTGCTGGGCAAGACATTGATAACAAAGCACACAACAAATTGAATGAAGTAAGGATTCAGTTGCGGCATATTGTATAAGGGTTCAAATAATTTGCTTAATTAATTAATACTGTACTACAGGGATTCCCATCAAAGTCCTGGAGGACCATTCCACTCCAGGTTTTCATTTTAGTATGCAAGAAAATGTGTGATGTGTTACAAAATGCACCTTTTATTTTTTCTACAAATGTTCACTTTTAATAACCAGCACTGTACAGTTCCAATTATCCAGCTCTGTTTTAAAAAGTTATTCTCCTACAGCAGCTTTACCATTTTTGCATTGTCCAGTTCATCCAGAATGCTTTCTGGGATTATACAATGCTGTACCATACACTCATGTGCTTTATACAATTGCAGTCTTGTGTGCTGCAGTTTTCTTGTAAACATGTAGAGCAAATATTCAGAAACCTAATCTTGGACAACAACCTCATTTCAAAGTTGTGATAATTAAGGTTTTAAAATGCACAAACTTCTCTTTTGATGGCATTAATTGGACTGATCACTATGTTGTTTGCTTGTTTTTTTAAGTCATTTTTTTTTTACTTTAATATTCAGATTTTCTGATTACAACACAACTGGTTCAGAAGGTTAAACTGCTGTTTTCCTGTACCTTACTACATGTGCTTCACTTCCTTTTGCTTTATTTTCATTATTATTATTATTTTTTATTTAGAGTGTCCAATTACATTCCCTCACCGCAGCAATTCCCCACACAGCTCAGGAGAACTGAAGGTTCAGTGGGCGTCCTCCGATCCCACGACTAAGCCAATTTCCTCTTTTCCACTCAGGAAATCAAGAGCGGATGTCAGTGAGCTACCCGCCTCTGGAGGACAAAGATCAGTCCTGCAGGTGTCCGTTTGCACTCCCCTGGCTATGACTAATCCTGTACACCATGCTGCTGTGCCTTTTAGGTGAGCCACCAAGGAACCCTGTGTGCTTCACTTCCAAGCCCTGGCCTCTATGGTCTCATCACTAGCTTCTAAACTTTCTAAATCTAAATAAATGTGAAATTGAGGTAACAAAGTGGATTTCAATGGTTTGGCTATCCTTCTGTAACCTTGTACGCAGTAAAGGGAGCCACGAACATAAATCACCATTCAAGTGATCCTGCACGCTGAACCCACTCTGTCTGCCTCTCTGCAGTCTTAATGCCAGCTTACATTTTAAGATAACAGGTTACAGGAAGAAAATCTCTGGGCTTCTCAAAAGTGTGAGTGTGCAGCTGTCCACCCACTCCACTCCCCACAAATCATTCTGCACAGAACAATGTTATCATCAGCTCCAGCTGAAGGAGGGTCCAGATCTTAACTGCAACACCTAGTTCCACGCTTAGTTAAATGCTTGTTTATATTACTTCTATTCTTCTCAGAGGGTTCAAATTGTAATAAAATGAGAGCTACCTGTACAAACTCACAATTCTGGTGTCTGGCCATGTGTGTATGTATGCGGGGTGGAGAAGTGGGAATTCACCAAAAACAACAAGATTGATCAGATATGATAAATACAAAATTGGAAGCATGACGAAATAAATACTTGACATAGTGGGAGGATATAATATGAAAATGTGCATTATACAGTATTATAATATGAAAATGTGCATTATACAGTATTAAGTTACAGAGAAAATTCCCACCAGAAATACAAAATGAGAGTTATCGGTATCAAGAAAAAGCAAATAATTTCTATGAATTTGTAGACAGGTGAGTGTGGCATACAGATACATGTACTACACAGATTCATTCATACATACCCAGATTTTTACCTAACCATGTTCAAATAGGATATGCCGGTATGTGAAACTGTGTGGCATACACACATACAAATTGTCATTATTTCAAAGAGGAAAGTCCAACCAAAATACTGAGCTTCCTACAATTTGTGATAAATAGCTACGAAAATCTAGCCCATCATGTTTTAAAATGCTTTACCGTGCTTTCACAATGCCTTTATTTACTTTACTGCACTTTGCTATGCTTTTACTATGTTCCACCACAGTGCATATTAAAAGGACATTTTAATCCAGGCATAACTTATTTTACATGTTTCCAGAATGTTGTTAATTACACAAGCTGAATGTTTGTCTACCTGGTTTAATTTGTTAGTGATTGACTGCTCGAAGCCATGGGTGGATTATTTTTGCATTTCATTGTAACCGTTACTATTAGGTTTTACAGAGCTAAGAAGCCTAGCAAAGGGCACTCGATGAGTCATCCGACAAATGGGCTAAATATAATTTAAAGCTGACGTATATTAAACGCATGCTGGGACTATACTGTAAACTCTGCACTGCCAAGAGAGATTAAATCAAATTATCAATAATTTTATTATTTTGAAACTAGTATGTTAGACCCCTTTTTGTTTATTATATTTTCTGCTGTGCTTGTTTAGATATGTGTTTATTTTAACACTACAAAATGCCATTGAAGCGTGCATGGGGGAAGGCAGCATCAGGGCTGGTAAGTGACGTAATCACACACAGACACACCATAAGCCTGATATACCCTCCTTGTAAGGGCGCCGGCTCTTTTGTGCTATGCTTTAGTGTGTGAGGTCCTGGGTTCGCGCCCGCCCTCCACTCTGTGTGATGCGCCTGTCTGCTTTAACTGAGTTCGCTACATTGGTGTTAGGATGTGGAATGCAGGTATCCCAGCACGCTCTCGTCGGACTGTAGCCTGGTGAGCAAGTACGGGGTGGACTTGAGACTGGCAGGGGAGAGTGTAGAGTTCACGGGGAAGGGAGCAGCTGGGCTGATAGGGGGGCTGGTAGGTTACGCAAACACACATAAAGACATAACCCAATATACCCTCCTTGCAAGGGCTCCGGCTCTTCTATACAGCAGTATCGGCGCTATGTTTTAGTGCGAGAGGCCCTGGGTTTGCACCTGCCACCTAAACCTGTGTGTGGATTGCCTTGCCCTGTGTGATGCGCCTGTCTGCATTAACTGAAATCACTACAATATATAATAACACTGAGAGTGCTGAAGAGAACTTGAAGCATAGAATGTAGTTATCTGCTTCTAGTTTTGTAAAACCAACAGGCGTTTTACCTCTTTTTTTATTTTACCAAAAATATAAATGAATCAGAGACAAGAGCAAACACAGAAAATATGGCCCAATGTTTTGGAATAGAGCAATAAAGCAGCAGGGTGTGTTGGTGAAAGAGCAGCACTTACAGGAAAAATGAATTGGGTTAAAAAGAGTCAAAGGTATGAAGCTTATAATGCTATTGTAATACTGTTTGTGTTGTTGTTGTTGTTGTTGTTGTTGGTGGTGATGTTGTTGTCGTTTTTACCTTTTTATGAAGTTTGCAGTCATTTAGAGTGATTCTCAGCAGAAGCAATCCATTTTTCAGATATGTCCCCTGCCACAGTGCTACAGTAATCAAAATAAAAATGATGAGAAAATCAAAGGCATGTTTCAGCTAGTGCCATTATCAGTGTTATATTGTCTATTTGATTTTTACGTTTTAGAGGGTTTTTGACGTTACAGTAATTGCCTGCCACTTTTGTCTTTGCTTTCCCTGTTTCATTCTTGGCTGTGACATTCATTCGGCTAGATAAGGGAAGCCATTACACCGAATGGGTTCTCAGTTATTTTAAAAAAAAACTTGAATATATCATGTTAGTTTTTCAAGAGTAGGCCAGCAGAGGGTATTGTAACCCAAGAATGAAGTCTTTTCAAGAGTTTCCTAAATTAAAAGTACTGTATTGACAGTGGTTGCAGTTCCAAATAGCACCAGCAGGTGACAGCCATTCACTGTTTTCACATGCATTAAGTTACCTGCACATAACCAACAGTGACGTGTACAAAAGAACCTTTTTGTTTTCTTTGACTCTGGCAAACAACGCAAATATATATATATATATATATATATATATATATATATATATATATATATATATATATATATATAAAATAACTGTTTTACAGTTTGAGTCAGTTTAATTACTAATTTTGCATTTTTGTTGTTGTTGTTATAGTAAAATTGATATAAGTAATATAAGCTCTTAATGCTTAACACTTTGAATAAAAAACAGAAAACAGAACCAGCAACAGCTGGAAAGAGAAGGTTTAAAGGAGATTATTTTTAGCCTCAGCTCATCACTACCACCCCCACGCTGACTCGGGAGCTGCGAAGACAAACAAGCGCTGCCCTCGGAAGCGTGTGCCATCAGCCGACTGCTTCAGAGCTACAGGGTGGGAGGACAACACAGCTCTGGGCAGCTTACAGACAAGCAAGACTACAGGGGTCGCTGGGGTCCATTGAGCTGAGGACACCCTGGCCGACCCAATTCCAAAAATGCTCCACCACATATATTCCATTGTTTTGTTTAATTTCTCTAATCTTTCACCACATGTAATTTGCTCAATCTCCACAGGAAAAACTTGAAGTGACTCCACCTCGGCGTATGTTACATGCTACCCCAGGTTGTGTGACTGCACGCAGTTAAGGCTAAGCAACTGCCCAGTACCCCCTCGGTGCCTGAGAGCCTCAGTGCCTCAGGGCTTTGGAGTCCTGTGTGCTTAAATGCTCAATACCTCTGTGCCCCTGGTGCCCTCAGTTGCAAGTGCCCTTCAGTGCTTCGGTACCCTTGGTGCTTCGGTGCCCCAGCAAGTCGAAACTTCCATGATAAACCCTCTCCAGCTCTCGGCCCACAAACGAGAAGTAGCTTCATTACTTCTCAAACAAGCCATCCACCTTGTTAAACCCACCTCCCAAGACGAGGGGTTCTGAGGTATTTTTTGGTGCCAAAGAAGGATGCCGACTTTCGCTCCATCCTAGACCTGAGACACCTCAACGGGTTCTTGAGGGAGAGGCGGTTCCAAATGGTCACACACCATCACATTGCAAGTCTGTCTGGCCGTGTGACTGACTCACTACTGTGGACTTAAAGGATGCATATTTTCACGTCCCTATTCATCCTGCTTCGCTTTTCAGGGAAGTGACTTTGAGTTTTCTGTGCTACCATTCAGCCTCTCCTTAGCCCCCCGCACATTCTGAAAGTGCGTAGATGCCATCCTGGCCCCCCGGCTGCAAGGGATTAGGGTGTTGAATTACCTGGACGACTGGTTGATCTGTTCCCAGTCACAGGAAGGAGCAGTGGCCTACACAGTGATAGCAGCTGAGCATCTGTCGAGGTTCGGTCTCACCCTCAATGATGCCAAAAGCCAATTAATTCCAGTGCAAACTACAGTTTACCTGGGACTCCGGCTGGACTCCCTCACAATGTGGGCCTACCTGCCAGATGACAGAGTGACCACTATTCAGAACTGTCTATCTGTTGCTGAATTTGTATAAACTATTTGGAATGAGGAGTGGTGTACAATAAACTGCAATACAACCAACATCTACCAGTGACATCATCAGTGATGTAGTGTTTTGCATTATGCCATCAGTCCACTGTTGATGTCATCAATTTCTCCTTTTACAGATCACAAAGCTACTGATGTAATAAAGAGGAGCAGGCCATAAAAATAAATGACCTGCTATGATTTTCAACAGATTTCTTCCAGTATTGAAGACAAGAGCTTTGCTATATCCTGTTTAATAATAATGGCTAACTGTTGTATGTGCTGTGGAGGGAAAGGAACAGCAGGAGAGGAAGGTACTAGAGACAGTGTCGAGAGAGGGAGAGAGAGGAAGCGAGGCAGAGGAAGTGGACTCAGAGTGAGCAACAAAGACGGGGACAGGAACCACAGAGATAAAGAGACAAAAGAGAAGAAAGAAAAGAAAAAAAAGGAGCGATGGATGAAAGAAAAGATAATACAAAGAAATGGAAGAATAGAACCCAGGAAGAGGCTGGAGGAGAAACTAATACTAGAAGATGTGAAGATGGAGGATCTGGAGATGGAAGAGGAGATAAAGAAAGAAAAAGACAAGATAAGCGAGAATGAAGAGGATAACATTGTGAAGAACCAGCCATCTGTAAAAGGTAAGGAGCAGGAGGAGTGGGTGCAGAACTGAGGCCTGGAAAACAGAAGCCACAGCAACCACCAGGAGGCCAGACCCTCTGTGCCCAGAACCAATCTCTTAGTGCATAAAACATGTGGTTGTTTTATTCTATTGCTACTGCCATTAACCTGCTAATACTTGGAATAAAAAAGGTAACCTTTCCAATCACTACAACAACTAAACAGTCACTGCAACACTTAATATTCATGATACAGAACTTGAAAAAAAAGTCGACAATGTTTCTTAGAAATGCATTGTTTGTCAAAACAGATTCTTCTGTTTTGTACATGTGGTTCAAATTTTCAAAATCACCTCTCAAGACAGCGCATTAGTAGGAAGTTAAATGTAGATTTATTTGTAAAACTGTTTTTTTGGGGGTTTTTTTATGTTCCCAAAAGTTTCTCAGACAGCGTATTTTTAAGATTTATAGAAACTCTACACCATATATGAGGCCTAGTTAAGCGAAATTAGTTTTTAAGTGTACAAGGCCACATTCTGAATTCTAATAAACAACGAGGCCTGCCATTCCTTTATAGAGAGACACCCTGAAATGTGTTCTGTTTACTTTCTTATGTTTATATTCTTCTTTCTTGTGTACCTCAGTGCAGGACTCTGGGAGAGGAGGCAGGGTACAAGGGGGCGACCCACAGCTCTGGAGCCCTCTGGAGCAGCCCGAGAAGGAACAATCTCTTGTAATTATTTGTGAAGACAAAACCAAACCAAACAAACAAAATGATTCTTCCATCAATATTAATAAATCACTTTGAGAAAACATAATGAATTGGCTATTCTTTTATGTGTATTCTTTCTCTGTATGTTAATTCCCCAAAATTGCTTGTGTTTTGAAATGCAGGTGATATGATTGGATAGCTGTGTTATACTGCACACTGAGCTAAAAAATAAAGTGTTATGATATTGTGGTGTGCCAGGATTGTCAACTTCAAAAGATACATAACCTAATTAATCTGTTCACCTTAAAATAGAAGTGGGGGTAAAATTCGATCTGGTAAACTCATCAACAAAGTCATAATGTTTGACTGTCTTAGGTTAAAACACCTAAAGATAGCCTGCATTGTTTATAATGGATTTATTATTTATTAATGCCCAAGATTGCCTACTCCTACTCCCACTGTAACACCACCATAGCAATTCAACTGATGTTCATTGATCTCTACTGTCTCTAATAGGAATGAATAAGCTAAAATGTAGGATCAAAACATATTCGTACTATGATGGTAAATCTGCCCCAAACAGTATCAGAAAAGATTTATCCCATGCCACATTCAAGACTTGGGTATGATGTTAGATCGAATAGCAACCAATGTGGTGGTACTGTGCACGTCATTCATTTTAGACTGCCAACAAAGTTAAAAACATATATTCCTTTCAATCTGCAACAAACCACTGTGTTTCACCTCATCAGTGAGTCATATAGATAAATCAATCAGCCTGTTTTAATTTACAAGTGTCAAGGATTACAAAAGCTGCAGTGTCCCATAATTGCCATTTCACAGTAAATTAAAATGAATTAGTTTCTGTTTACTACTGTACATTCTCCACTAGACTTCTACACTCTGCTGTATCGTGACAAGGGTATCTTTAGCTGAAGGCACAAAAACCCAATATTACTCTTTGACACAACCAGGAACACTTGCACACGGGTTCTACTTCTGAAAAGCACGGGTCTGTAAGACGGGAATGTTTCCTACGACAGCCAAAAATGAAAAGTTTTACCATGGAAGTTGTTTGACCTTAAATGGAATAACCATCAGGTGCATTTGTAGAAATTAACTTGTCAATGGCCACATTCCTATTGTTTCCATGTACAACACATCCTATGTAGGCCCGCTTGTGAATTTTCCTACTTATTGTATTGTATTGTATTGTATTTATTTATTTATTTGTCAGACGCCTTTATACTTTGCATCAATTTGTAATCTCAGCACCATTTTTAACCAATATCATATATTTTTATTATGTATCATAACTCATAACCCTAAACAGCATACTGAAGACTCAAGTTTAAATGCAATCTATAGCATGCAATATATGTATCTGAACATGAAGTTATTTTGAGATATCTTTAAATGATTTAGAGATATCTCTAAATGAACAGGAATTAATGATTTAGAGATATCTCTAAATGAACAGGAATTAATGATTTAGAGATATCTCTAAATGAACAGGAAGTCATTTCGAGATATCTTAAATTGAATTTCAGATATCTAAAAAAACATTTAACGATATCTCAAACACATTTTGAGATATCGGAAATTATTTAAAGATATATGAAAATGCATTTTAGATACTTCATTTAAAGCTCCTTCTAACGGTATCTTAAAATATGTAGAGATATCTGGAAATGATTTAGAGATATCTTAAAATATTTTTAGATACAGTATCTATACATTCATTTGAAACATCTCTAAATAATCATTTGGCTTGCCATACGCCTTGCATAAATAGAATGTTAATGCAAGATATACCAAACCAAACCAATATGAAATGTTAAAAATGACACGTTATGAATAATGCATTCTGTATACCTGTAGTGTATGTGGTAGCAGTTTCAGTTCAAGGTAATCTGAGAAGCCAAGCCAGTTCTATCGCTCTTATTATCCACCGTATGCAAACCCAGCCGGCAAATCGCGTGTGTAGGAAGTGATGCAGCCAATAATTTGATTGATATGTCACAGTCCTAATCAGAACACAGAAATATGAGAGCCCTCAAATAAAACAACCAATAGGATTTCAATGGGCGTGTAGTCCAGGGATTGTGAGTGGATCGAGATGTTGTGAATGAGTCATTGCTCAGAGTATAGGACAGGGGGGTTGTTGAGGTTGCGTTTTATTTGTCTTTATTTTAGAATTAAAATTGTTCAAGTAATTACCGCTACGAGATTAAAACATGTTACAATTCAGGTCTTCGGCAGTGTTAAATGAGTTGTTTCAGTCTAGCCTAAAGCGCCCTTTGCCAGGTATTGTTAAAAATAAAAAGTTAGCGGTCTCCTACTGCTTTACTACTGCCTGCCCCGATGTCAAAAAAGTGGTGTCAAAATTCAAGTACCACCACGCTGGGAGGTACCGACCATTTCTTCAGCCGTTAGCCTGGGTCAGATCCTTGGGGACAGGATGCATGAGTTTCTGCACCAAGTCAGAAGATGTGATATCTGCTAATCAACAGCAAAAGCTTGATAATATTAGCAGCAAAGAGGCAGCTTCAGAAAAGTGAGTATTAAACGAGGGAAAATAAGTCTTTGCTTAACACGGTGAAGGGAAATACTTTACAAATGTTAAATTATGTAGTTTAAAAAAAAAAAAAAATCCGTATGTGACAATGTGACACAGTTACATTGTAGATTTATACAACCTAAAACGTAGTTCATTATTTTTAAAACTAAAAAAAAAAAAAAAAAAAAAAAAAAGCTGTAAAAATGTCTGTAAAGATTTTGGGGTTAAATGTATCGGATTTTACATTTCTTTGGTTGGGCGAAGATGCACAGGTGCAGGTGTGCCTTTTAGCCGGGTAATAATTAAAGAATCAGCTGAAGGTAAGGTAAAACGTGAAATGGCACAGTTATGAGGAAATAGATGGTTGTGTTGCGTGTGTGGAGAAATACTGTATTTGCATTGCCACACGTGCTTTCACCGAGGTCAAGGGGAGTGGTGCAGGCCTATCTTTTTCTTGCACAGCAGAGTCACACGATGACACTGAGGAATATGACTGTCTTTGGTAACCTCACACCGGCAACAAATATGCTGTTCTGGTATTTGTGAGAAAATAATAATACAATGAATGTTTAAGACTATTTTTTGATCATTTAAAACTGTATTTTTACACACACAAAAAAAAAAATTGTTGAAAGATAGTAGGTTATCATTTAAGGTGTGTACATGTAAACAAAAGCGTCGTGCCTCATTCCAGTCAGAGCGGTAAAGTTAACTGCCATTGACAGCCCTGTAAATATTACTTGTCAGTTTGTTTGAATGAGCTTATTGCCAATATCAATTAAATGCGACTGCTGTACAACACGAATAAAGGAATAAATAATTTGCTAAAGAGTAAAGATTTTTACAAAAACGGATCGTTCACAAATCTGATTTTATGGAGCTTTTACAAACTGAGCATTCTAGAATAATCCAGAAGTCCATATGTTCTTCCTGACACATTCCCAGACACAAGCATATTGAAGAGGTTTCTAGTGAAACTCCAACTTTCTATTTACTGTTTTCAGGTGTAGGAGGCTGATCTAATACTCTTAAAGGCACAAGGCTGAAGCGAACACAATGACTTTTAAAAAATAAGTTTTTCACATGCTAAATGAAGCTTGAAAATGCCCAGGTCACTTACTACTGTATTGTTTTTCCTTGCTGTAATATACATAGCGTTTCTTAATATTATTAACATATATTTTACGAATTTTTAAATCATACCCCTGTATTTATAAAATAAGGATTCAATTAGTCAGGTTTTTGATTTATTCATCTGCAAAGGTCCTTTGTACTTTAATTTAGTCCTAATGCAAAAACCGGAAATACGGCTGGAAGGTCATGCAAAACAATAGGTGTTCAATTTGAATGACTTTATTGATGTGCATAATATTTGGTAGTATAAATAGTGAGGTTTAGCTTTGTCCTCAATATGGCAAGGTTAAATGGGGAATGTTTGTGTATTGTATGGAATGCAGAATTTCCATTACGTTTGACCCTAAGATTTAGGAAGAGAAAGTGTTCAGTCACCCAAAGAGTGAACGAGAAGACACACTTAAACCGTAAGAGACAGTGGTAAACTACTAAAATATTTATACTGTATTAATGTTTTATAAATCAACTTAAAACAAAAAAAAGCATGTACTGTATAGGCCTAAATTCTGTTAACATCCACAATGTTGCCTCCTCTTTATAAAATAGTAAGTGCTTGTCATGGATTTGTTTGGTCAGTTTTCTATGAACAAGATTGCGCGGTTTCAAAACATACATCTCAGTAGGTGCTGTAACATGGTGTTTTGAGATCAACCAACTTGACTATGTTTTGAACCTGTTTGTATTTTTATTAATTAATGTATTTACTAAAGATTATATCTGTTGTATGATTGTCTGGTGCTCCACTGCTTCAGTTTATGTGCTGTTTCCTATGGCTTAAAATCTGCATTATTCCTGTTGAAAAAGAACTGCTCCAATTAAAACTGATGCAGTATCTATAGAAGTCATCTGTACATATCTGTTAGAAAATATTGCTTTCAGGTTCTAGAAGAGTACAGCAGCAAAGTCAGAGAGCACACTTTCTGGTTTGGTTTCAGGAACGCATGGGTCTAGCTAGAAAAAGTATGCAAGCTGACTGACTTAAGTTTCACAATTGCTAACCAAAACCGAGGAGATAACACATTACATACCGGTACATGTGCTTTTTGCCCCTCTATGTTAAAGAAAGCTGTATCTTCGGGAATTCAAACATTCCATGGACACTCCTACAACAAACTAATTTTTTATAATGGTTATTACAGCCTTTGTGGGGGATTCAATACTGTACATGCATTTTCTTTATTATTATTATATTTTTTTACATAGAAGTGATAAGCATTGGTTTAGCAAGCTCTAAATCCCAACACAGTGGCTTATCGCTGCTGCTACTGTAAGCCGTGTATCGTGATGTCATGCAGGCATAAACGATATCAAGCAGCTTTGGTCAAGTACTGAGAGATTTGCATTCTTAAGCACCTTGTACAAATTGATCAGTAGTTGTGAAATATCTTTGGTACTGTGCTTCCATTTGGTAATGCAGAGCTACTGCCCTCTCTGTGTCTTTGGTACAAATATTAGAAACCTACGAAACAATAAAACCTTTTGCTTTAGTATAGTGGAACACAGTGTTTTTGATTTGAGCCAAGCCATTCATGCTGTACATGTTCCATTGAATAGTGATATCTTACTGTCAGTACTAGGGTCAATCCAGAATAAGCCACTAGATATTGTACATGCTGTTATATTTTTCTGTGTCATTCCAGTACTCGTCAGCGATGCATCCTGTGCTTTTGTTTAAATTCTAGATAGTTGTTTTGTTTTTTGTGATTGATTGCTGTAATTGTCACAATCAGCTCACCTACAATAGGACTATATTGGTTCCAATAAGTACCCAGTATTAGAATAGCCTATATCAACATTTGTAGGATTTATTTTATGCCTGAAAGTGATGTTTTCACATTGAATCACATAAAGTCAGAAAAAAACAACATATGAATCCAAATTAACATGTATTTATACTAGAGTAATACAAAAATGACTACAAAAGATTTAGAAGTGAGTAGTTTTTCGAGACTTATGATTATACTGTAAATACTTAATTTAATTAGAAAATAACACTTATTATCCAGGAACAAAAAAAAATAAGAAAATTGTTACACAGTGATATTCAACGTGTTATACAGTTTATACAAAATTAGCTACAGTAGGACAGGTAGAACATTGTAATAAATTAGTCTACATTATCATTTGATGAAATATTTAACAGTTGTTGTCATGGTGATGTGATACAGTAATAAATTCCAGCATAATTAAAAAAGTGTCTCCTTAACTGTTAAGTTTCTACTGGACTATAAATAGACCAATAAATGTCTTTTATTTATTTATTTTTATTATTTACTGTATACATAAAAATCAGTCATGCTTTACCAAACAGGGAATATTTACTTTCCACTAAGGTTAACTGATACAAGATAAGGGCTTACACAAATAGTCTGGTTACAATTCCTCAGAGAAAGAGTATGGATACATAGTATAATACAGTGTAGGCCTAGTAGAGACAGAATATAGTACAGTATAAAGTCTCACATTTCCCTCCTGTCTTAATTGACGCTATAAAAGCAGTCTTAAACCCCTTTCACACTGGCACTCCTACCCGGGTTCTGGCTACCCGGGTCACGATCCCGTGTAGTGTGAAGTCACGTCCCAGTGGCCCACCTCAGGATGTGGGTCGACACGCATTGACCAGGGTTGAGTGAGACAAAATGTGTTCGTAAGCCGACAAAATAACAAACAGTTACACCTGCGCGTAGGTTTCACTTCCACAAGGAACTATTCTGTTTAGCCATATTAATGTTGCTTGAGACACATCATGAGCCAGATTGCATTAGGGATGAAGAAACATTTGCTCTAATCAAAGTTTGGCCCGACTGTTCAATTCAGAGAAGCTTGGATGTAATCGTCCTTAACAAGCTGCTTCGGGGGCATTGATATGTGCATTGTGCACTTGCATCTGTCACCCAGCTCAACCCTGCTTTTTTAAAAGCAGTGTGAAATTACGTAGTCGACCTGAATGATACCAGGTCCTGACCTGGGTAGAGCATACCAGTGTGAAAGGGGATTTAGTGGGCGGGTAAATACCGTATAGGTACCAGGGTTGTCCCCAGGAATTCTCTACAGCTGGGCAGCAGAACATTTAAGCTGTGTGCACTTTTAACGCAAAAATAAACTTGCCTTTCCTTAAATATATAATACGACAAAGAATTTGAATCCTGTGTTGTATTTCATTGACTATATCTGGTCGTTCTTTTTTGTGTTCTACATTTTTCTTTATTATGATAAATTACCATGATTATCTTGGCACCCTACGATTTGACTGGGGAAAGATAGCATAGGTTTATTGCAGTTAACAAAAAAAAAACCCAAAAAACTGTAACCTCTTTCCTTCCTTTTTTAGCTTAATTATTGAGTTTATTGCTTCATTTAAATTATTTTCTTTAAGTATTCAGTGCATTTTGTTAATGCATATCTATTTTTGTTTTTTGCTATTCGATATTTTTGGAATGCAATTTTTTTTTACAAAACAGTACTCGCAAACATTTGGTCACCATCATAACTGTTGCATGAAACCAGAGTAATAATCCAGCACCTCTACAGTTAAGCAATTGTATATCAGCTAACAAGTGTTCAGCTGATATCCCATCATGCCTTTTTCTTAAAGGCATACAGCCTCTATACATGGACCTCCCCCCTGCCCCGCAAATGATATAGTCTGCTAGATGTGCAATCAGTCCTTTTTGTTAAAGACACAGTAGCATTTGCAAGACGGGTAGATCAGGTTTTTATCTGAACAGGCCTGGGGAGAACCCTGGGTACATTTGGAAGAAGTGAGGTTGATTTTTTTTCTCTTTTTTTCTACAGGTTAACTGATTTTAAATGTTCTTAAATGAATGTCACATTATATGTTCCTCTAGAAACTGCTCCCCTGCATGTACTATTGGTACTGCCCATTGCCATGGATACTATAGTTAGAAGCTTGTTGCCATTGCTCCTGCAGAGGAACACACGCACACACAGAGCATCAAAGGGAGCTGCTGTAAGCCACTAGCTGAATGGCAATAGATGTGCTGTCACACTGCTGTTCTGTTGTCAAACGATGGATGCCCTTGACAACAATGCTAGATGCATTTCAAGATTATTGGTATTTAATTACAGTAATATGTTGCATATCCAATGCTGTGGAACCAGAGTAAGGGCGGCTATGTAAAAAGGCAGATGAATGATTCCTGTTTTAAATACCATTATGCACAGCTGTAACAATTACTATATTCACACAATTATTGTTTTGAGATTCAGCTTTTATTAGGGAGCTCTCATAAATCCCTTGTTTAGAAAGATACAGGGTATTAATGCTGTGACAAGGTATCTGTCTACCGTGTGGATGTGTGCATTCACTGCTAAATGACAGGCAGGAGATCGAGATGGAGGTTGAAGTTGATATGTCCGCAGGTTGAAGTTGACACAACCAGCTATGGTAGCGCATGGATCACGTACAACAAGCTGTACGAAAACTTTGGTAGGATCTACAATATCTGAACTAGTCTTCTCTTTTCAGTAATAAACTAATATTGCTGTTGAGGTTGATCATGGCGGATAAACAGCTAGGGAGGACGTGTGACGTGCATACTTTTCTGCTTAACTACAGACGGGATGTAATAGATTTATTTAATCCCATAGATGTCCTAGGTTAACCTTTCAGAGAGTTATGTTTAGATAATGACATCAGTTAATTGCAACAGAAATTGATGTTTGTTTTGACCATATTCCTACGCCAGCTGGTGCCTGCCCTTTTTTCCTGTGTTAATCATTCTGGTGATTTTTGTGTTCTGTAAACACACACTGTATACACAGCTAATTGGGCTGTTTGGCACTTAGACACTGATGTAAGAAAAATGTTCAGAAACTGCTACGGTCAGTAAAAATCCTTTAGTTGCACTTTTTCACCTAGCAAGCATAGGCCTTTGAGCAGATTTATTTTTTATTTATCTCATCAATTTAAAAAAAAAACGAAAATATATATATATATCAGTTTATTTGTGTAGTGGAGATTATTTTAAAAGCTAGACGCATGTTACTTCCAGTCTACAAAGCAGACAGTGATAGAGGTTTGCTCTGCTCTATAAAACAGTAACAGTCGACTTATTGATTCTGGTTCAGTACACGTGAAACGAATCAGTAGTGGAAACAGTGAAGGTACAGTAAGCACATGGGAGTCAAAATCACAAGACATGAGCCTCGCAGTTAAAGCTGTTACATAATGGGGAGAAAAACATGGAGCAGATTTAATTTTTTTTGTAAATGATTCATTACTTCTTTTTAAGGGTGTAACGAAGGGTACATTTTGACCTTCGAAGGTTCGGAACACATTACCGAAGGAAGATTTGAATCTTTAATGGTACTAATTTGCATAATTTACTGGTGACATCACCATAGCTACTAGTTTATATCTGATTACAAATACTATTATTTTATAGTTAAT
This sequence comes from Polyodon spathula, assembly GCF_017654505.1. NCBI lineage: Eukaryota > Metazoa > Chordata > Actinopteri > Acipenseriformes > Polyodontidae > Polyodon > Polyodon spathula. Next base: position 16,484,125 of record NC_054544.1, read on the forward strand.
CCATAAAAATGGACATGTAGTTTTAAAAATATGTTATATAGAGCAGTAATGATGTTTTTATAATTTATATAAAAATACACATTGTTTAAGTACATGTAACTGATGCTGCTTGCGATTTTATATACAGTAAGCTACCTCTGGATAACATGAGCTGGAGTGGAGGGGGCTCAGTTTTTGATGTTAGAATTATTGGTGTTAGCGTATATTTTGAATGTTTCATGCTTATTCTATCATAACACTTCTCTTACTATGTCTTGTACACTAGGTATATATTTTCCTGAAGCAATACAGCCGCTACAGGTACCCCACCCTAATGCTTTTGGCATAATATACCCTGCTCCAGTGCACATTTGGTAGTGAATTTTAATACAACGACCTTTGTTTTTAAGTAATATGCATTTAACAGTAGTGAAACAAACAAAAGGAATGGATTCTATTTGTTCATCTTTGACATTTCATCTTGGGCCATGTCACTCTGCATAGCTTAGTTAATTGTGTACTGCACAAAATAAAATCTTGTGGTGGACACTGCCCTATCCCTTTTCTGCCATTCTGGAAATTTAAAATCAGGTTATATTTTGAGCACATTTACTAAAGCGAGGTAACTTTATCTTTTGAAGATCATAAAAAAATCCAGTTGAAGGACCATGGGAAGAAAATTCCAAGCAATTCAGAATTAATTTTAATGCAGTTGTTTGCATGGATTCTTTTGTGTTTTTCGCTTTTCTGTATGTACATTGCTGTGCCAGCAGAACTGATAGAGTGCCTGGATGTATTACAGTAATGTTATGTTCTTACATTAAGTTTCAAGAAAAACATCACTTAACCTAAAGCGACAAAACCTGATGTGCACTTTTTTGTTCTTTCTAAAAGCTAATGTAAATGCCCCTGTTTTTACATTTGGTCTGTTTGCAGTGGTTATAATCCGTGAATAATCTGAATGTTTACGCACCTTACGCAGCTGTTAATAAAGTTGTTTTTTTTTTTTTTTTTAGTGTTCATCTGCTGGGATGAGGTGTCGGTATAATAATTTACTTTTGACTAAAAAAGAAGAAAAAAAACCCGACTGCGGTGCTTTCTGTGTGACTACAGACTTATTTTAACATTGCAACTTCCATCCAGCAGACCTATTGCATGTTCATTGTATTTGGGTTTTAATTCTGCTAATTGACCTTATGGGATGTATTTAATGCTACATACCATTTTATATACCGGTTGTGTGTGGTTAAATAAAAAAGAGAATGGATCTGTGAAAACCGAAGTCGGAATAAACTTAAAAACATAACGTTTTTGTTGATGTTTGGTCTTGTGGATCTGTTTTTAGCAATTGTCATTAGACCACATCTTCTCCATTAGCCCCTACTGTCATCAAGAGTGATCAGCATTCATATGTCAGATGTTTGCACCCTAGACCACAACAGGTGGGTTTAGAGGATTGTTAATTGGGTTTAGAGGATTGTTAATTGGCACTGATACATATTTTGTTGTACAATTTTTAAAAGCAAAAATAAGTGTGTGGGCTGAATTAAATGTATTTTAACATACACTTATTTATTAGTACACTAATGGTCTGGATGTTGTATTTTGTTGTAGTAACACTAGTTCAGCTTTTTTTTTTATTTTTAAACTGCACCTGTAATGCTGTTTATGGGGTCAGTGGATCAAGTGATATTATTAACTTCTGTTTACATTGGAAGGATCGGAATAGAGAGAACCTTAGTACAGAAAATGACATCTCTTGAGTAGATCTTTTTCCCTAACCAGTAGAATATACCAAAATCTTAATGGAAAGAAGCATTCTGTTGATCCAGTGGTTCTCAAACTTTCAGGACCGCACCCCTTGTCCTCTGGTCTGTGGTACTTGACAAAATCCAACATGACACTGTTTTTTCTGTATGTCACTGCTGCTGTTTTTTTTTCTCTCTTTTGCTACCAATCCATTGTAATAAGAGCAAACTTAACACGGCAAATAAGTTTACCTATTGTGTCCAGCACTTATTATGTGGTGTGCACATTAATAAGCTGATCAATTAAATACATCACCAGCAGCAGACTTTATCCAATAATATACATGCTTAAAAGTCACCAGTCAGATGCACAACGCCATCTCAAAGCTGTGACGTGCCAGGTAGGTGTAAGCAGTTAGATTTGATTTAATTTAAAAGTTTAGGATGTGTGCAGTACTTTTTTTTTTTTTTTTTTTTTTTTTTTTTTTTCCCTTCTCATGGCCCCTCCTTCATACACTGACCTTCATAAACCCTCAGAGGAACAGCTGTGTCTCATGGTAGTAATTCAAGATGTCCTCTAGGACTTGCATGCTAAGTGACGTTTCCTGCATTCAGAAGAGGTGTTTTCTATTTTTATTTATTTTAGTCTTTAAACTGAGAGAAGATTGCCATCTACATCCATCCAAAAAATATGTAGGCAAAATAAACTCTATTTAAAATGACAACTTTTCAACATTATACACAAGAGTCATTTTATAAATTTAACACATCAATTTATGTGCACATTTGTGGACCCAGAGCCTGAAGAGCATGTAGAAATTGATGTTCCTGTTTTATTTATCATACATCCCTGGATATTATGAATTTTTGCTTTTCAATATAACTTCTCAGTATAACTTTTCTATTATTATTATTAATGTTATTTTAATAAATTGCTATATTTAACTATATATTCGTGTTGCAATCCCTATGTTTCATGACATTAATCTGGATACGTTTACACAAATAATAATTACACAGTACTAGCAGTGACTTGTGCCACTCATGGATTTGGGCCTGGCGAGTTTCCGATTAGCAGCACAAAAGGACACGCTGACAAGCCACGGGGGGGGGGGGTTTGATTAGCAAACCATTATGATTCATGCATTACTGTGCTGCAGTTTTGTATCGCTGCAGTATCTGAATGTTATGAAAGCTTGCACTTATTTTACGCATTTATATTCCCCTACTTTATACAATATCTAAATACATAAATTATTTCCTGTATGCACATAATCATGCAGGTACAATGCATGGTTTTAGATGCAAAATAAAATTTAGCAAATTTAATTAGCATTTATTTCTGTTCATTCTGTGCTTATCCAGTTATACTGTAGACTACTTCTGCTAAAACAGGCCAATCCAAAGGTCTTTTGTTGTTGCTATATATAGCCTAATCCGGACTACAATTGCTTAGCATATTGACCCATTCCAGGCTTTATCATAATTTTTTCATAATAGAATATCATAATAAAACTTGGAATTGACAGCTCTGTTTGCAATTTAAATCTAATTTCCATATCTGTTTATGTCCGCTTTGATGTTTCATTGAGCCGTTCTTGTTGTTTGGATGAGTTTATGCTTCTGTACAGTAACTGCTGTTTTTATTTTTTCCTCTGTGGCTGTGCACTTTAGCAGATTTCCTAATTCAGCTTCAAGGTGGATTTCCAGGCAGCAATTAATGTGTGTTTCATATTTTCCAGGAGAAGAAAAGCAGGTATTTTGCCCAGCCTAGAGGATCTCCTGTTCTACACAATTGCAGAAGGACAAGAAAGGATCCCTGTTCATAAGTTTATCACTGTGAGTGCTGCTGACAGGTGTAGGTCACTGTGGTTCTGTAGTTGCACACAGGTAACAGGTAATCTCTGCTTGCATCAGGAAGTAGTAACTCAACCCGATACCAGCCATGCCTGTCCTCCGTAAATGAATAGTCTGATACTATCAATTTCCATTTCACTCACTGCTTGGATTCTCTATTTATACATCTTTTTTTGCAAGAAGTTTAAAACAAAATGGAAAAGGAACCATTGTTTACCATGTGGTTCTGTTACTTTGTACTGTGCTGCTCCAATTACTGTAGGACTAATGTAGCTCATGAAACTGTTCCCAACATGTTGTTGAAATTCTTTCATGACAAACTTAATCTAATCAGTTAGCTGTTGTGTAAGATTACAATATGTCTAAAAAATGCTTAGTTTTATTTTTTGATAAAGGGCTCGTAGACTGAAAACATGCTTTGTACTCATCATCAATTATCAATCGTGGTGGTATAGAAAGTGTTCAGCTGTGACATCCACAAAGTTTATATTACTTTAGCAAAAGTGTCTAGTTTATACGGATGCCAGAGAACAAATTCTTAGATAATTGTAGGAGTACAGACCCTTAATAAACTAAACTATGAATAAAATTGTATGTATCCATAACTTGAAAACACTGTGTGTATGTGTGTGTGTGTGTGTGTGTGTGTGTGTGTGTGTGTGTGTGTGTGTGTGTGTATGTATATATATATATATATATATATATATATATATATATATATATATATATATATATATATATATATATATATATATATATAAATAAACCTTAATTACTTATATTTAAATATTTCAATCTGTACAGGCATTAAAAGCAACAGGATTACGAACTGGAGACCCAAGGCTGAAGGAATGCATGGATATGCTGAGACTGACCCTTCAGAACACTTCTGATGGAGTGATGCTTGACAAAGAGCTCTTTAAAAAGTAAGACAAGTCCACCAGTGTGTGCTTGATTTGCTTAGTTATAAGGATTTATATATAATCAAGAAGTGAGTACCTGAAATGTATTCAGCCCTGCATAAAGTTCAGTATATTGGGCTTTCTCCATGTAAAAGCATTTGAAGCGCCTGAAGTGAAATTACGTAGTACATGTACGTGAGAGCTTACCAGCAAGTGTCAGGGTGCAGCACCTTTTGTGTAAGGATAGTTAGGAAAACAGAATTTGAGTAATGATTGGTGTAAGCAAGCGATACCGTAATCTGAAATGTCAATCATCAAAAAGCAAATATTAAGCGTTTCTTTTGACAGGTGTTTTTAGCATTGTTCTGTGTGGTTTTGAGCAAAGAAACAAAGGCTGTGAAAGACAAGTGAGTTGCTTTATGAAGGATGCTTGTCTCATCCCTTGAAGGTCTGTTCCTTTGGAATATATAACAACACTACGCTCCACTTACACTACTTTTCATGTAACTTGTTTATTTATACTCTTGCTAAGACTCCTGTCAGTAACGAAACACTATCTTGGAAGTGGGTCAAAATGAAGTATTCAGTTTCGGCTTAGTTCTTCTTGCAGTTAGCAGTTGTTCTTTGTCTGGACCTTATCTAGTACTTTAGGTAGCAGGGGTAAATGCTGGCAGATTTAGACATTTAGTTTTTTTGTTAGGTTCCTGTTGTTGCTGTCATGGTATGTGTAATTTGTAGCTAAAGGCTGCTACCCACGAGACGCGATGTGGCAAGCGGAACTGTGCAAAATGAGTAGAACCTGTACTTTTGAGAAGTATCTTTCACGTGACAGATGATGCAGGAGTGGCATCAGGGCGGCACTGGAGCGACGCAAAATAGGATTGAGTCCTATTTTTTCGGTTTGACGCACGTCAGCTAGGGCATTAAGCAATTAGAGAACAGCTTCAGTGCACGTGGCCCAGCAGGTTGAAACAGTATTCAAAATGACAGAGGAAGCAATAATATTTGTTGTTTGGAAAAAATACCCAGAACATTTATAAAGATACTTCTCAACTATAAAGATATAGATTAGAAAGATAATATATGGGAGTCCATTTCGAAGGAACTGGATAAGTCTGGTGTGCATTATTTATTGCCAAATATGTTGAAATACCATCAGAGAAGACATTCATAATTTCCACATCATGTTGATGAATATGTACCAGTCTTAATCATAGTTTTTTCAATAGCAGTTTTGGATAGCTGTATAGATCTAGCAGTTTTCAAACCTGTCACATCACCTCTTTGTCGCTTCTGGTGTGCATGGTCATGTTGCTTCTAAAAGTGTCTCATCACCAATTAAAAAATCGCACTGCGTCTGGTGTGTGGAGACCTTACTACTTTATGTGCTGCTTATGTGGGTCGCCAATGATTGATAAAACAAGATCAGAGTGGGAGCGCTTCGTTGCACATGAGTAAGTCTATACATCTGAAACTGCCAACGCTGCTATCGCTCCGAACCTAATTGGCCATTTTATGCTGCAGTTTAAACAGCATGCATCAGCCAGACAACAAGTACTGCTTATGGAGTGGTGTGCGACTTGCTTGACACAGCAGTATAGATTCATAGATTCTGACATGTAATTTTTGTTGTTGTTGTTGTTGTCGTCATATGACCTTAAATAGAGGGCTCTGGCTTTCTCCAATGTTGGAAATTGCAGGACTTGGCTCAGCGTTGGCTACCAGCCGCGCCATCTGCTTCCTTGCCAGCAGTACATTTCCATATTCCTTGTGAAATGGATATGATTATGTCATGAAAGAGGCTTTAAACCACATTGCAGAAAAACTTATTTACAATTGGCTTTTAATATTGTGACACATGGCTTTTGATGTTGTTGCATATAAAGGAATGTCCTTACATGAAAAATTGAGATTATTTGACTAGCTTTACTATGGGTGGTGTTCCTTCTGACACATCTATCATCCGAGGTTAGTCTTACTGATTTTAATCCTTTCCTTTCTTTGTTCATTTATTACATTCTTTTAAACAATTTGCAAAATGTTCAGTTACTTAATACTTTAACAGATACTCTATTGCAGCATGTTATGTGGTTTCCAATTTCAGAAAATATACCTTCAGGTAAGACTCAGTACTTAGTCATTCTCTTAAATGACAGTTTCTTTATTTAACAACAATAGAACCATTTTGTTGCAGTTACTTGCAAATTTTGTTTAGACTGTTTTTATTTCAACCTAAAGACAAGTATTTCTGTAGCAATCAAAGGTACACCATTGGCAGGGAAAACAGAGGGGCTTTACTATTAAAGTAAAATCAACATGCACACCTATTATGAAAACGCTATAATTTGCAGCTTATGTTGAGCTTCAACTGACAGAAGCATGAACTGCAAATTGAATATATTAATGTCAGTGGTTTTGATGCTTGTCTATGCAAAAAGCCTCCAGCATATTTATTTTTTCCCCTTTTCTCAAAGGACCAAGGCTGTGTGTTTCAAATACTTTTAAGCCTTGCCCTCTGTCAATAGTAGCCATACTGTGTCTAAAATAACAAGACCTTCAAATGCCAGGGAAGATCACTGAGTCAATGGCCAAAATGCAGTTTATTTCCTTGTCTTCTACAAAGTCCACAATAACAACATATTGCAATGGAATGTCCATGCTGCCAAAATAAGCAATGATTTAGTTTCCTGCCTCTCCCACCCTCACACTCCAAACATGGCCCCATATAATTGCACATTATTTCCAGATCTGGCAGAGGGAGAATAGGGAAGCTGATAAGTTGCTGTTAGAGCAGTTCTTCTGTGGTCTGCCACACAATTACCTGTACTTTTTGCAAAACTGCAGGTAGGCCATTTTGGGGGGGAAAAAAAATAAAAAAGCGTAGAGTTGTCACTATAGAACTCTGTGGGTGTTTGGGTTCCAGAGCAGGTTCATCAGTTCTGTCAGTCAGACATTTTAAATGGAGGGTTTGACGGACAGGAGGTTTGGGTTGAGCGTGTTGTTAGGAATGAGGTAAAGGATAGGGTACTGTTTGACTGATTTACCAACCTGACACTATTTGTTTGGCTGCTAAACACATAGCCACAGCCGTTTTGAAAAGTTGACAAAAAGGTATAAATGCAAAATGTAACTGAGTTTTGTCCACAAAGTCCCACTGTTTTCAACCAGGTAAGTGCAAAGGTGTTTTTCATGCTCCTTTGTTACATGTGTTATGTAATAATTGTATTCCTGATTAAAATAAACAACATTGACCTTGCCCTATTGATCACTACACTATTTATATAAATCTATTTCAAGTAACGTCTCTAGTGTGTTTTATTGCCAGTGTACTGCTGTTACTGGGAATGAGACCAAGTTGCATGATAGTTAAATCAGTAAGATATTTGCATATAAAAAATACCACATGGCATTTGTGTTCATTATGGAAACCATTCTTCAGAGTTAAAGTAATATTTCAAACAGTTTTTTTAAATAACCACCAAGTATTAAAATGGTAACATAATACCCTGTTCTGTTTACAAAAAACGCATTCCTTTATATATATCGGAGGGGTGTATTTTTCAGCATCACCTTTTTATTTAATTTTTTTTTTTTTTTTTCAAAATTTGGAATTGCCAATTATTTTTCTTTTTAATTTTTTTTTTTCTCCCCAATTTGAAATGCCCAATTATTTTATTTCAACCTGGCCATCCGCTGCCACCCCTGCACTGACTTGACGAAGAAACAAAAGACGGACACACGTGTCCTCTGAAACATGTGCCATCAGCTGCCTGCTTCTTTTCACTCTGCAGGCCTGTCATGCAGCCACCCCAGAACTACAGCGTCGGAGGACAACGCAGCTCTGGGAAATTTACAGGCAGGCCTGCAGGCGCCCGAACAGAATAAAGGAGTTGCTGGCGCATGGTGAGCGGAGGATACCCTGGCCGAACTAAGCCCTCCCCCACCTGGACGGCGCGCGGTGCGTGGCCAATTGTGCACCGCCACCTGGGAGCTCCGGTCCATAGTCGGCAGTGGAATAGCCTGGACTCGAACCGGCGACCTCCAGGCTGTAGGGCGCATCCTGCACTCGCCCCCTAACATCTGTTTTGATATTTGATATTTGTATTCACACATCATGAGTCATAAATCAGCCAGCTAATGCAACTGCCATAATTTCTCAGTTTCCTTCAGGATTGAGGACAGTTTGGTGCGTCTGACAGATGCTGAAACAATAAAAGTTTCTCATAAAATCGTTCTACCATTTCAGTTTTCATTCACAGTATTGCCTGTGCTTGCAGGTGTGTACAGAGCAACATTGTGCTGCTGACTCAGGCATTCAGGAAGAAGTTTGTCATTCCTGATTTCGTGCCTTTCACTTCACACATCGACGAACTCTATGAGAGTGCAAAAAAGCTGTCTGGAGGGCAGGTAGGTTTCAATGCCAATCACATTTCAGTTGAACTTAAGATGACTTAGAATAAAAACTGCATAGTATACCGTTTCTGGATAAAAGTGGTGTGGCATAAGAAATGTCATTGGGACTGTGAAAATCTGAATCCCCCCCGCCCTTATCTAAATGCTAAATGTTCCGCTCAATGAGTCAAAGAGCATCTGTAAACATGTCAGCGCTCAACTGGAGCGTCTCCTGCCTTGAATAGCATAATGTTATGTTTTTTTTCTGTCGTGGTATCTGACTTTTGCCCCATGCGTTCTCTAACTTCAGCTAGTAAAGTGTTACAGATGAAGAACATCATTGGACAACAAACCTGTCTGCACTTGAAACTTTTTCTATAAAATGACTGAAGAAACCATGCATGCGTTGGCATTTGTAATGTGCTCATATTCTTTTGAATTGTGCCATTTTATTGTAGTTTTTATGGCCATCATTTGAATAAAATACTTTCTGAATTTTGTTTTGCAGGTTGCTGATTATATTCCCCAGCTTGCCAAGTTTAGTCCGGACTTGTGGGCAGTTTCTCTTTGCACAGTGGATGGACAAAGGTAAATGTGTTCTTTTTTTTTTTTTTTTTTTTTTTTTTATTAGGGCAAACTACTTACAAGGGAAAATATATTCATGATGTGTTTAACCAGTTAAAATAAATACATGTTCCTGAAGCTTGCCCATGTACCTTTTATATGCACTCATTTTGTTTGCCAGTTTAGAATATTTTCAAGTGGCAGTTGGTAAAGGGTATTTTAATGCCTGTACATTTTTTTTGTCTTCATGGTTGCAGCCGAAAAGCAGTCATTTGTATTTATTACCATGTTGAGTGTTTCACGAAAACAGTGTTACAGTAATCTTATGTTCCTGGGTAACATTAATGCAGTGAATATCTTTCTTCTGTACAGTACTTTAAAAGCATTGCCTTGTGATTGAAATTGGGTCAGATTTGTTTAATCCAGCAAATGCTAGTGGAAACGCTTTCCCGTTTTAGCCTTTGTGTATTATATTTAATCAGTAATGACTAGGGTTCCTAGTTTTCTGTGATAAAATCTAGAATTCTCAGATAATCTGTGTTTTTCCATTAGTTAAAATATAACGTTAAAGTTAAGTATTCAATGTCAACCCAAGGGACTTTACGACCTGAAAAAAGAAACAAGGACCAGGGGTCACAAATGGAGATTAAATAAAGAGGCATTCAGAACAGAAAATAGGAGGCAGTTTTTACACAGAGAATTGTGGGAGTCTGGAACCAACTCCCCAATAATGCGATTGAAGCTGACACCCTGGGATCCTTCAAGAAGCTGCTTGATGAGATTCAGGGATCAATAAGCTACTAACAACCAAACGAGCAAGATGGGCCGAGGTAGCATCCTCTCATTTGTAAACTTTCTTATGTTCCAATACTGTCCATGTGTAAATAAATAGTTCTGTTATAATACAGAATACGTAAGAAAATGTCACCTTCATTAATGCAGAAGGTCGAATGATAAACTGCTCAGGTTTAGAGCTGTTCTGGTCAGTATGGCTAAGGGAATAGGGTTCCATTTCAGTGACTGTATGATTAAATCTTTGAGCTGCATGGCTGCAGTTACCGTAGTATAATGGCTAACCTTAGTCTAGCCCATTGTATGCATGTAAATTATTAACGGAAGAGGTAGTTGGGAAGGTTACACTAAGTGCATTGTAAAATGTAAAATGATATGAGGTAACTAGCATATTTAACTGAATGGTCAGTTGTATTAAATGTGACATGTGCTGTTGTGACAGAATTATCATGTATATCTTTTCCTAACTCAGGCATTCAGTTGGAGATACGAAGGTCCCGTTTTGCCTGCAGTCTTGTGTGAAGCCTCTAAAGTATGCCATTGCTGTGAATGACCTTGGCACAGAGTATGTACACAGATATGTTGGTAAAGAGCCCAGCGGATTACGATTCAACAAACTGTTCCTGAATGAAGATGGTAGGGATCACAACCAGTAATGCAAATCTTTCATTTCCTGATTGGATTTTAATGGTCTACTACTTAGATTAGCAATTGTAATTAACAAGGAAATATTGCTTTTTGTAGATGTTTTATTGTTTCATAATGATTTTGGTGAATTTAAATTGCCTGCATATGTTTTAGGGCAGTAACGAAGGGTACATTTTGACCTTCGAAGGTTCGGAACACATTACAGAAGGAAGGTTCGAACCTTCAATGGTACTAATTTGCATAATTTGCTGGTGACGTCATCATAGCAACTAGTTTAGTTTATATTTGATAGAAAATCCTATTTTACAGGTAATCCATATACAGTGCCTATAGAAAGTCTATACCCCCTTTCAAAATGTTCACCTTTTGTTGCCTTATAGGTCGGAATTAAAATGCATTAAAATATATGTAATTTTTTTTTTTTTCATTTATCTACACATCCTACCCCACAACTTCCAAGTGAAAAAAATATTCTAGAAATTTGTAGAAAATTAACAATTAAATCTGAAGTAGCTTGGTTAGATAAGAGTCTACCCCCCTTGTAATAGCAATCCTAAATTTAACTTAGGTGTAAACAATCGCCTTCAGAATCAGACACCAAGTTAAGTGGCCTCCACCTGTGTTAAATTGTAGTGATTCACATGATTTCAGGATAATTTCAGCAGTTCTTATAGGTTCCCTCTGCTGGGTAGTGCATTTCTAAGCAAAGAATGAACCATGAGCACCAAGGCGCTTTCAGAAGAACTCTGGGCCAAAGTTGTTGAAAGGCACAGATCAGGGGATGGGTATAAAAAAATATCAAAGGTCTTGAATATTCCTTAGAGCACAGTCAAGACAATTATTAAGAAGTAGAAAGTGTATGGCACCACCAAGACTCTGCCTAGATCAGGCCGTCCCTCCAAACTGGAAGACGAGCAAGAAGGAGACTAATCAGAGAGGCTACCAAGAGGCCAATGGCAACTTTGCAAGAGCTAGAGGCTTTTATGGCCAAGACTGGTCAAAATGCATGTGACAACAATATCCCAAGAAATCCACAAATATGGCCTGTATGGTAGGATGGCAAGAAGGAAGGCATTACTCAAGAAAGCCCACCTTAAATCCCTGTTGAAGTATGTAAAAAAAGCACTCGGGAGATTCTGTGGCCATGTGACAAACAGTTTTGTGGTCTGACGAAACTAAAATGAAACTTTCTGGCTTAAATGCAAAGCGTTGTTTGGCGCAAACCCAACACAGTGCATCACCCAAAGAACACCGTCCCTACTGTGAAGCATGGTGGTGGCAGCATCATGTTATGGGCATGTTTCTCATCGGCAGGGACTGGGGCGCTTGTTAGGATAGAAGGGAAAATGAATGGAGCAAAGTACAAAGAAGTCCTTGAGGAAAACCTGCTACCCTCTTCAAGAAAGCTGAAACTGAGACGGAAGTTCACCTTTCAGCAAGACAACGACCCAAAGCACACAACCAAAGCTATACTGGAGTGGGCAAGGAACAAAAAGTTAAATGTCCTTGAGTGGCCCAGTCAGAGCCCTGACCTAAATCCAATCGAAAAATTCTGGCATGACTTGAAGATTGCTGACCATCAACGCTCCCCAAGGAACTTGACAGAGCTTGAACAGTTTTGTGAAGAAGAATCGTCAAATATTGCCAAATCTAGGTGTGCAAAGTTGGTAGAGACCTATCCCAACAGACTCACAGCTGTAATTGCTGCCAAAGGTGCTTCCACCAAGTATTAACTCAATGGGATGGAGACTTATCCAATTGTGATCTTTCCGTTTTGTATTTTTAATATATCATTTTTCTCAATAAAGACTTTTTTCCCCTTAACAGTGTGGAGTATCTTATGTAGATAAGTAGAAAAAAATCATCATTTAAATGCATGAAACTCTGAGGCACTGGCACAACAAAATGTCAAAAAAGTTCAAGGGGGTGTAGACTTTCTGTAGGCACTGTAAATGGAATAAAACATTTACATGTAGTTTAAAAATGTTCTGTAGAACAGTAAGCCGTGTTTTTATAATTTAAATAACAAAAAAGATTACACATTATTTATGTACACCTAACTGATGCTGCTTGCGATATATATATAATTACGCTTGCATTGCAGCAGCACCTTTTTGCAGCCAATTAAAAGAACTTCATCTGACTTGGGCAAACAAAGCTTTATTTAAGTCACCGTTCCAAGCAGGTTATCAGTCACATTTACTACAACTAAAAATGTAACAATAATAATAATAATAATAATAATAATACATTATTATTATTGTTATTAATATGAACTTATGCTTGTCAAGTGATCCCGGAGATTGGTTGTGCCTCCATGATACATCAAGTCGCTTGAAGTTTACATTCAATTTTTTTTTTTTTTTTTTTGGTCGTCAAGATATTTACAAAAAAATACCAAACAGAGGGGTTTTGAGACATTCTATCAATACAGCTTATGCTATACAACGCTTTGAAACATATTGTACCATAGCACTTCTCTTACACTGTCTTGTACACTAGGTATTCAGTACATATTTTACTGAAGCAATACAACTGCTATTGGTACCCCCCCTCTCCACAGTGCTTTGGCATAATATACCCTGGTCCAGTGCATGGCAGCAGCGCCATATACTTTTATGTATTAATGATCTCGTAGTGGATTTTAATACAAACACGTTTGTTTAAGCAATGTGTATTACATAAATCAAAACATCAAATTCTGCATGCTAGTGACATTTAATCTGTGAGTTTCATAGTATTCCCTCATTATCTAACAGTTTCTGTAAACAGAGAAAAAGAAAATAACATACAGTGCGTGAATGCCGCCTGACGAACCTTCGAAGGTTTAGAACTACCTACAGATTCCTGTCTAAGCAAACGAACCTTTGAACATAGCCCTAATATATTTCTTTGAGTTAGACATTGTTTATACAATTATTTTTTTTCTCAAATAATTGATTTTCAATCCTTAATAATTGAGTTTATGTACTTCTAATCTGTTTTTAGATTCAGTGTTCTTTTTGAATAGACACAATTCATTTAGTTAATTAAATAATAACTACCTTGTCATCACAATGGCTACAAATCAGATGTCCTTTGCAAATTAAAATAGAAATTAAAAAAAAAAAAAAAAAAAAAAACATACGTTACAAATGCAAAAGTGATTTAAGAAAGTTGAAACGCAGGGCCTTGGGTGACTGGCTTTTATTTGATTTAGGTCTTGACGCACATACAAATTCCCAGTAGATTTCATCTGAAATATGATGATGGAAAGTAAGCTGAGAAGGCCTTTACAGTCATTGTTGCCTTGGTGTTGCAATCAAATTTTAATGAACAAGAACTACAACAGAAAAGTGGACAAAGAAAAAAGAAAGCTAGAATCAGTGGTTTTAGTAGCAGTGTTGTGCTTTTGTTAAGTGTTTAAAAATACTTGTAAGTTATATATATTTTTTTTTTTATGTTTAACTCAATGTGATTATGAGTTAGATTTCACAACAGGGAAATTTAATGAATAGTAATATAACTAAAAAGTGGTCTCTTTTTTGTGTTTATTTTTCACTTTGCATCCTGTGATGTCTTCACTATGAATTTGGAGATAACAGATTGATTTATTTTGAAGGTTCAAGTCGGTACAAAATCACCTGCACCTTGAGAAAATTCATTACCTTTCTGTGGTTCTTTCAGTAATGAGCGTTGTGTTCACAGAGTTTTCACAGTAATCCTCTGGGTTTGGTGACCTTATTATCTTTATGATTCTGACTGTAGATTGTGGATTAGGAGAGGAAGTTTGGGGCCCTTCCCCCATTTTTATGACCACAGACGAAACCCTTGGAAACTATGGCCATAAAACTGGGATAATACAAATATTCCCTCCTAGTTTATTGATTGTTTTCAGCAGCCATTGGTTAAAACTTAAAAGATGGTTTCACTTTATTGTGTTATTAATTAATGGTTTTGAGGGCGCTACAGTGTGGCTCTGGCAGGAATACAAAAACTCTGGCCTTTTAAGACTGCTAACCTGCTAACCTGCTAACATTATACACAATGGTACATATGATTTAACAACAAATAAAAATAAATGAAAGCATCAGTAGTCTGAGCAAATATTCTTAAAAGTTGAATAAAATATAGATGAGCTGAGGGTTGCTCCCCAGAAGGGGGTAATTGTCATCTACCGGAAGCCATAATAGTAGTACAGTATTATGTTGGATTTCAAAATGGCCCATTTTTCAATTTGTCAGTTTTTCGTTAAGTATATGGGAAAACTACAAAGCGGTATGTAATTATATATGTTCACTTGACATTATTCAGCAAGTTTCATTTGACTTCATGAAGCAAAATTAGTGAATTCTGTAAGGTGATGCAAAACTTTTAGCCATAGCTGTACATGTTGTCCTCAACCTGTGTTGAAATTGTATTTTCTAGATAAGCCTCACAACCCCATGGTGAATGCTGGAGCAATCGTGATTACTTCCTTGATAAAGGTAAACAAAGCTGTTGTCCTGCCTTTTCTCTTATGAAGATGTTAGCTATGCAGGGATTGTTCTGTAAGTGACAATAGATGCTTCACAGTTAAAAATGTAGGTAGAGTAGGGGCTCCCGAATGGCGCTCTTTAGCCTGGAGGTTGCTATAGGGTTCGTGTCCAAGCTATTCCACTGCCGACCGTGGACAGGAGTTCCCAGGGGGCAGCGCACAATTGGCCGAGCGCCACTCGGGTGGTAAGGGTCTAGGTCAACAAGGATGTCCTCTGCTCACCGCGCACCAGCGACCCCTGTAGACTGGCCTGGTGCCTGCAGGCCTGCCTGTAAGCTACCCGGAGCTGTGTTGTCCTCCGACGCTGTAGCTCCGAGGTGGTGCATGGTGGGCTCGCAGAGTGAAAAGAAGTGAACGGCTGACGGCACACGTTTTGGAGGACGCGGTGTCCGTCTTTGTTCCTCTCGAGTCTGTGCGAGAGTGGCAGCGGTGAGCCGTGTTGAAATAAAGAAATAATTATACATCCAGATTGGGTTAAGTTGAGAAAGTAAGAAAAGTAATTGGCGATTCCACATTTTCTCAAAAAAAATAAAAATAAAATGTACACCTAGACTTTCCTGTAATCTATAAGTAAACCTGACACTGCGTACAGGGATTAAATAGCCAAAGTACAGTACTGGGTAATCGCTCAATAACGAGGTGCAAACAACTGATTGATCGATCGTCAAGCTTTTTTACTACAGAAAGTGCTGCCTCCTTTTCATTGAAATCTATGTGAATGGCAAGGTAAGGAGGTGCATTCATCTGATTTGTGGATTAGTATATAGTTTTTCCCACAATAGTCCTAATTAAAAGGTTGATGCTTATTTGAATATTTTTTGTCTTTCAGCAGGGGGTGAGCAATGCAGAGAAGTTTGACTATGTAAGTAATGTATAATATTGTACTTTTTATAACAATTTGTAAAGGCACCTTTCAACAGATTTACTCAATAGCGTGTTGCTGTTTTACAGGTGATGAGTTTTTTAAATAAAATGGCTGGCAATGAGTATGTTGGCTTCAATAATGCAACGTAAGTAAACTATTTTGCATTTTTTTAATTATTATTTTAAAGAATAAGAAACAAGAATAATGCACAATGGTGATGCCAGTACGTACTGATACATAAGTCGCATTTATAGACTTCTATTTTTAACTGCTGTATATCACAAGGTATGGACATTTCTTAGTCTACAGTAGGTAATAGAGACTTACTTCTGACCTCTAGTTCTATCATGCACATTTCTTAAAACTTTGCCTGGACATTTGCACTGATAACCTATTTCACACACCCAGTGTAGGTCACGGGCTGATGTTGAAAGCCACTTATCCTGTTTTTTTAATGGAGCTATTTATTTGTTTTGCGATATGTGTTCTACAGCACATGCTGTATGTAGTTTGTAGTGACCTGCTGTACTCTCTCTGTACTGACACTTGTAATGTGCCATCTCAGGTGGGGGTTGTGAATGGTAGTGACTTACCTTGTGACTTGCATCATTGTCAATCCAAACACGGTTTTGGGGTAGATGTAATAGAAAAAATAGGTGCACGTGTTATTGTAGACGATATGCATATACTACTCAGGGAAGCGCTGCCCAGGCACAGTCCAGGGGGGCTGTTCCACTCCAGGTTTAATAGGTCAAAGTATATAATTAACTACTTCAGTGTCTGGATGCAGCTTTAATTCATTCAATTAAACAATTTAGAACAGTTGGAACAAAGACCAGGGGCCTCATTTATCAGACTTGGTGTAAATTTTATTTTAATTTGGAGCGTACGCTCAAACCCATAAATTGAGTATGCAAGAAAAAATGATAATTTCACAAAGTCATTAAATGTGTTCATCATGTTATTCTTTGGATGTACATCGTTGTAATTATATTAACCATATGCTATTATCACAGTCTGGTTATCCACTTGTGCTGATACATTGATATGCTAATATATTTATTTGGACATTAACAGCAATAAAACAATAGCCCTTGAATAACTATTGTACAAACTCACAATATCTTATTTTACTTAACACATGTTTCAAGCGTGCAGTATCACTTTTCAGCCACTGGAAGTAGCGTAGAGTGTAGAGGTACACGCTATTCCACGTCAAGTTGAAATTTGATAAATCACAAAGTTTGCATGGAATCGAGCGTTCGCAGTTTACGCGCAGATCTGTGCTTACGCACTGTTGATAAATGAGGCCCCAGGAGTGGAAGGGCTAACATTGGCCAGCCCTGAGTTAAGGTAAAGGTGGTTGTTTAACATATTTTTTTTCTGATCCAGGTTTCAGTCTGAACGGGAAACTGGAGATAGGAATTTTGCTATAGGCTACTACCTAAAAGAGAAAAAGGTTTGTTTAACTAGTTACATGTATTTTTCTATTTAGCTTCACAACTTTTATTAAAATGTGTCTCCTAACTGTTTGTGTTTGCATTTTAAAAGCGTTTCAGGTGTGGTAGACCAAAAGTCAAAGCTTTTAATCACTGGTTACTCAACAGACAGCATGATTTGTACAGATCTTGATTGTTGTTTATTGTGTTTTGTTAAGTGCACATTTTGATTAAAGTGCATGTTAGGTCTTACTGCACAACAAGCTATAATGTTCTTTACGTTGTATTACTTAATCTAATTTATACCGTTAAAAGACATAGCCAGAGCAGTATAATACCTTTTTCAGATTCATGAGAGCTATTTTTAACCTTGTTTCTTTTACAGTGTTTCCCAGAAGGCACAGACATGACTGGAGTGTTGGATTTTTACTTCCAGGTGATTTAATTTGTTTACTCACAAAGATGCTAAAAAAATATATATATATTTTTGCAGATTTTCATTTCCCATGTATTTAATTCAGACCAGGATAACATTTTGTTCCTTTAGCCCCCAGAGGTGGTATATGCAAGGTTTTGGCAGACAGTAGTAATGTGTCTGGGACTAAAATATCGACGAAGCAGATCTGTGTGCCTGAAGGGTCTAAGTGAAATTCCAGTAGTCAGTGCTGGATATTCTGTTCCCATGGACAAAACTGAAACAATCCTGATGTTCATAACACTATGTAACACAATTTTTGTTCCTGGGTAGTAAGTGTTATTTCCTAATTGCTTATGCCTCAAAAGTATAGAAAATGGCTATTGTTCCCCACAAACTTTGCTTTCGTGACCGGGACAGTGATATTTCAAAATATCACTATGACCAATGGGAAAACGGGCAAATGTGTGTCTTTTCGTTCACATAGTCAGAAAAAAACAACATATGAATCCAAATTAACATGTATTTATACTAAAGTAATACAAAAATGACTACGGAAGATTTAGAAGTGAGTAGTTTTTCGAGATTTATGATTATACTGTAAATTTCTCATCTGGTTGAGATAGATATGAAAGCCCCTTCACGTTTAGTCATTTATGCATATCAGCTGCCTTTGTGTCCAACACAAACCCAGTCAACCCAGTATTCACTCCACACCATCGTTGAGCAATTATTGGGAGAACACTTTCCAGCAATAAAACTTGGTTGTTCATTTACCAGAGAGTTTGATATTTTTGAAGTTTTGTTAATCTGGTAAGTTCATGTTGACCTTGAAAAAGTACATCTTGCACAACTTGTATTATTAAATATGAATAATTTCAGAATATTGTATTGTGCACGGGTAGAGGTGAGGGCTGATAGGTGATGCAATCTAAAACATGAAGACATAAGCCTGATATATGCTACTGCAAGTGAGCCTGGATATTTTGTACAGTGGTATCGGTGCTATGCTTCAAAGCAGGAGGTCCTGGGTTCACATCCAATCTCCACCTGTGAGAAGCCCCTGCTTACAGGAACCGAAGTCAGCCACATTAACTTTCTAATGCTTAAGGAGGGATCTTTAGTGTTTACTGTATGCCATGGAATCACTGCCTCTGTTTTGAAAGATTATTTAAGGGGTATTATGATACAATGAACATGTGAAAAGGGTTTTGGAAAGACAGGACTTCATTTTATTTCTTTCAAACCTTTGAACTGTTATTTGTGCAGAGTTGGCATAGCAACAACACATATATTGTTTGCTAAAGATGTATTCGGTTATGAAACAAGTACATTTTGTATTCATATTCTTACATTTTGTTTCTTCAATCTAAGACATTTCCTTTCCCCTGATTTCCTATAGCTGTGCTCCCTTGAAGTGACCTCTGAGTCGGCCAGTGTAATGGCAGCGACTCTGGCCAATGGTGGATTCTGTCCAATTACCGGAGAACGAGTGCTGAGCCCTGAGGCTGTCAGGAACACGCTAAGTTTGATGCACTCCTGTGGCATGTATGACTTTTCGGGACAGTTTGCTTTCTACGTGAGTAGAATCCTTGATCTTAACTGTTAATGTCGGAGGCACAGCCAGAGAAAACTTCCAAAGCAAACATTACAGGGTTTTCAGCCTCCCTTGTGTACATAGTAGATATTCCAGTAGCTTACAATAAAACACACGAATAGTGTGCAGGTATTGACCCTTAAAAAATTAACCAAATATATGACTATTGATTTTACACTAGGCTGAACTTGGAAGAATTTGTGAAGCTAGTTCATATTTCAGTAGACTGGGAATGATGAGAATGTATTTATAACAAGTACTTGAAATATTATTGCCAGATATGTGCAAAGAAATGATTTTTTTTTTACAAATTCATTAGGCAAGTGTTATAATGGATGGTTGGATACAGTGGTAATGTTTTTGTTCACGTAGGTGGGACTTCCAGCTAAGTCAGGTGTTGCTGGTGGTATTCTACTCGTTGTACCCAATGTGATGGGTGTCATGTGCTGGTCTCCTCCACTGGATAAACTTGGCAACAGTGTCAGGGGCATTCAGTTCTGCACAGTAAGTGATCGCTAAGGAAACCCAAGCTTTTACGCATAACATAAGACTTAATTTTAGAGGAATGTGAAAATGCATTTACCATTAAAGAGCATTCTGTACCTCAAGTAAGCTTTCATTAGGAATTATGTTTCACTTTATAAAGTGTTTCATGTGTTGGCAGCAAATGGTCCCTCGAAGTTTGTATGAGAAGAAACATACATTTTGGACATGCGCTGTCTTCATGTCTGTAAAGAGATACTTACTTATTCCAATAAAAAAGCCCAGGAAATACTAATCTTCTAAGAAGTATTCTCCAAATTAACCAAGCATTTGTTTTGTATGACACAAACAAACAACAAATAATTCTTTCAACACCCAGCTCAAATATTTAAAAAAAAAACTTTTTTTTTTTACAATAATCAAATTACTGTGGTGTGATTTGGTTAGTAATTAATAGTCACTTAATCTCATGAAGAGTGAATTACTGTTACAAAATGCATCTTTTTGACCTTCTAATCCTGTGTGGAATTGTTTCCTGCACTAGCACAGTTTCCACTATGGGAGTTTAGGTACTAAACCATCTTTGGTTATCTCTGCCAGCTAGCTAGAAGCTTTCTTTGTAAGAGATGCATAATGAAGGCTGACCAGATAATAACTGAGATTGTGATGCTAAGGTCATCAGCATTTCCAAAAGTAGATATTAGTTAGGCTGTGGTCCTGTGAGCAAACTGGAAACCATATGTGGTTGGAATTATAAAAATGATTACATATGAATTTAATATTAGTTCTATTGCAAAGCAGTCTTCATTTATATTTCTTATATTCCATTATAAATGTATCAATATATGAACAATAACCCTTGAGTAACAGTAGATGTACAATAACCCTTGAGTCCTTGCATGGGATTAAGTATACAGTAAGTGTGCACTCTTTATGTGGTACTGTAATTCGGTTGCATTTTATTGTAGGTCACATAAGGAAAGGCAATACATTATTTAAAAGAAAATGAACCTACAGCACTGGTTACTCCTGCAAACAAGCACAGTTTAAACCATATCTACTTCGAACTGAAGTTTACTGTAATGATGCGCATTTTAATTCCACACACTCAAGACACCACAGGCCATCAATAGATATCACTCAACTTGATCTTATTTCACAAATTGTAGAGGGACAAGTCCAGACAAACTGCTTTTGATGATATATGCTAGACACTCAGATAGCCAGACACGCTTTTGGGGTTAATTGAGGTTTCTTTGAGTGTGAATGGCCTTGTATCATTATTTATTTGATTTTTTTTTTTGCTAGTTTCGTACAATTGTATTCCTCTGGAAATGTTCACTTCAAAATAGGGCCCTATAAGATTAGATACCAAATGACCTCTGTGAACTCTGAGATAGAATAGTGATTTTTAGTGCTATTTGACTAATTGAACAAGACCGTGCAGGTAGAAAAGCCTCATGATAAACTAGTATTTATACAGAGTTTGTAACAAGTTTAATCTAGAGCAACCTGTTTTATGTTTCAGGATCTGGTGTCGTTGTGCAATTTCCACAATTACGACAATCTGAGGCACTTTGCAAAGAAACTTGACCCCCGCAGGGAGGGTGGGGACCAAAGGGTAAGTCAAACAGAAACTTCAGGTTACTTCTCTTAGAACTGCAGTACCTGTAGGTCCAGCAGGGACCAGTCACTGACATCATGCACGTTGTGTTAAGAAACCCATTTGGATGATCGATATTGTATCGAGAGGTTTGTCTGGCCTGCTATACAGTTCGGTCATTTTTGGTTACACTAAAGAGGCCAAGGCTAAAGAACATATTTACATTGATTTGGGGGCCAGATGGCTGCAAAATTTTTTGGGGGGGAAAATATGAATTCAAGCAATAGTGAATCTGGTGTGATATTTATTTTGATTAAATGAACACTTAATTAGCTATTTGTATTAATTACACTCAAACAAATCTGTCTCAACAGTTGCTTCATTATTGCAATAATCTATATTCCCCCCCCCCCCCCAAAAAAAAAAAAATTCCCTGGGGTAAAACCTTGCAGAAGTAACAGATTGTGCTGATTCAAGACAGTGCCAGGACACAGGGCCAGACATGAGGTCATTGTGTGTAACATGCATCTCTCGACATCCAATGCACTGACTCATTATTTAAACTGTTGTTTTAAATCTTTTAACATTTTTAAAGTTTTTGTATACAAATCAAAATTGGTATTTTTGCAGAATATCAATGCCATGCACATGCATTCAAGAAAACTAATTCACTATTCATGTTGCTTAAAACAGCAGCATCCCAAAGGACCAATGAACTATGAAAGTCTTCAGCAAGAGCTAGCTCTTAAAGATACTCTGTGGAAAAAAGTGTCGCCCGAGTCCAGTGAGGACACATCTACAAGTGTAGTGTATAGAATGGAGAATGTGGCGACCGCAGCTAATGAGAGGGGTCTCGTTTCAAAATGATCTCCGGTTTATCCTCTTGACATCTCTAGCTCATTAAACCAGTTTTAAAAAGTATTTATTCCATTTAAGACTTGTGGGTTATTGTAATTGTTGTATTGTGCAACACTGTGTACACCTCTTTTGCCAATTTGCACTTATTATATATGTGTGCTTTTAAGAATGTAAATTGTGTAAATACATCTGAATACCAAAGACCGGGAGGAAAGTTGGGGCTTAGAATGTGTGTTATCCCATTTGTGCTTTTTTAAGTTGAAGTGTGTAAATGGTGTAAAATATTTAGACATATTTTAAGAACAAAACCCAAAGAAAGGAAAGGTATATGAAGCAAGTGCATTTTAGGATAATTCACGTTAGTATTGTTATCCATAATATTGCACATATTTCTGGTTTATTTTTTTATTGATCAGTTACAGTTTTTTTCAGCTATTACAAAGTAGGTCTTAAAGCACAGGGGTGTGCAATTCATATCGCCCGACACCTGGGACAACAAGATTTGTGTGAGGGACAACAAGTTTTATACTTTGTCCGTTGGTCAGATTTTTTTTTTTTTCCCTATGTTCGTTCTGTTTCTATAAAAACACTGCAGCATTTGTCTAGAGAGCCATGCACGTTTTTGAAAACTGAGCTGTAGAAGTGTAGCACTTGCACAAAACTTAAAAAAAAAAAAAAAAAAAAAGTGCTTTCTTCCCACTACTATCAATTCTGACTGGCTAGCGGTGGAAAAAGCATGCATTTTGGTAAAACAGAAAAAAAAAAAAAAAAAAAAATGCAGAGAAATTTGACAGGTTATTCGCAAGTCCTTTAAAAATCTCGGGTTCAGCAGTTACAAAACTGAAAGAATGTCAAGAAAAATCTGAATTCCACAAAGCAGCAGTAATAGTTGGCAATGATCTGTGATGCAACAAACTAAAACACCTGTACATCAGGAGTTGGATTCAGCTTATAGAGAAAGTTGGGGGGAAAACAGGCCGAAGCTATTTTTATATTTCAATAATTCCGCTATTGCTTATAGTTGTACTAATAGTATGTTACTTAAATTTACTAGCAAATGTTCCGAACTACACTGAAAGGAGCATTTCCTTAAAGTATGTTATAAATTTGCTAGAAGGCTAGATCTGCTCCTGTTAATCACTAATTGATTGATTGTGTTCACTGTTAAATAAAACCAAAACCCTACATGTTCTACTTTAGATAAGACAAATAGATTTTTCTCGCATTTTGTGCCTTGGATAAGGAGGTTTTTTTTTTGTTTTTTTTTCAAAAATTGCACACCCCTGAAGCAATATTCTACTCAAAGGGAAAATCTTTATGTACTTTCCTTGCATAGCATCAGTATTTACTATACCTACTTAAGTATTTAAAATAACAGACATTTGCACTTTAAACGTGCAGTATATGCAGAGGGTTTCTATCAGATGTACTGTAAATGCAGTACAATGCTATAGACAGAGGTCCTAAATGTGCTGCAGGATATTATGTGCCTGGTAAATGTACTTTATCTTTAGACTTTACACAATGAGAAAATAATAAAATAAAATCATGCAAAAACATCCTTATGCTGTTAATGTGGAAGAAGTAAAAACAGACTTTTTATCTACAAAACTTACATGCCAATATCAAATTGTTTGTAATTTCAGTGTACAGAAAAGAGTATGTTATCCTAACCTGGCCAAATGCATTCAATGATCACACATTGTTTTGTTTTTGTTTTTGTGTTTTTGTTTTTTTGTGTGTGTAAAAGAAGCACAACTATATTTATTATTTTTTTCAAATGTAATTGTTTTAATAGAGTGGGATTTTCTGTTACCAGTATAGGGAAAAAAAAACAAACAAAAAAACCCCACTGCAACCCAAATGCCTTATGAATATTGTCTTGAGCTATCACCTTGAGACAAAACCATGCCTTGAACTAGAAAGAAGGAATTAGGCCTATATTATGGACAGTTCTAATTTAGCATTTAGGTGATGGGGTTTAAAACAGTGGATAAGCAATTTGGCGTGACAATTGGCAGTTTTTTTCATTTATGTATGATGAAAAATATTGCACATATAATTTGTTGGAATAGAGTTTTGCATGCAATTTCATCATGCTACAGAGATATCAAGGTTTTATTAGAAATGTGAGTTTATTCACATGTTCGAAATGTTATGTTGCATATTTAACTTTATTTTATTCTCATGTTTGAGAAAATAGTCATTTTTGCTTTTGCATATATTTTTTTTTTTTTTTGCATAATTGTTTTGCAGCATGGCTATTTTGTATTGTTTTAATAAATTATTTTAAATCCCACTCACGGTTTTTTGGTTTTTTTTTTTTTTTTTTTTTTTTTTGTAATTCATGTTTTTTAAAAAAAAAAAAAAAAAAAAAAGCTTGATTAGTCACACTTGATGTGTTGAAGTCTGACAAGTTCATGGATGTATTTATAAACATCTCTAATTGTATCCCTTTTAAACTCTGACCAAAAACCTGGGGCAGTTGCAAATATTGAATTACCATACAAGTTTACTTGAATAAAGTAATTATTGTGTTCATAGGATTATGACTTGAAAACATAAGTTTTGAGAGGGGTGAATTATTTTTATCTTCACACTGCATGGTGGGCTGTGCATTCAGAAATGCAACATCATTTAAAAATGGAAAATACTGGTAGAACTTGCATGTTGCCATTTGAATATTTCTGACACCAAAAAATGCCACCTTATTCTAGGGTTCAATTGTTAGGTGCTGCAGTCTTTATTTTGGTACTGTTATCTTTTCTTATCTTCAAGAAACAAATGTAGATCTAAACATTTCTTGTTCCAGATTGTTGGTCACTTTCTCAAGTCCAGTAGACCAACATTGCAGCACGTTTTAATGGAGGCATCATCTGAAACGATGGTGTGCTTGCGTGTTCATCACATTAATTATGTTTAACCTCAGTTATTTTATTTGGCTCAAACTAAAAAGAAAAATGTTTTATACATTTTAATCTTCATCATTCTGTCACGGTACAGTGCTCCCCTTTTTATAAGGTGGCCCTTTATACTGTGGAACAGTTTATAAGGCAGTACAGTCATGGCTCCCATTTGCCTCATAATGCCATTACACTAACACTAATAGTCTCATAAGGTGTAACGCAAATAGCACAGCATCTTAATTATGGCTCCCAACTACATAGTTATAAAGGGGGAGCACTGCCTCAAGGTTTTACTGCGCATATGTTATTATACGCTTCCTGTTAATTAATTAATAAGACTTTGCTGCCAATAAAATGTTCTGGTTTTCAAATAAATGGAGAGCTTTTAAGTATAGTTTTCTTTTTGATGTGCTTTCACTTTACAGCTCCACAGATTGTTGATTCAAATCAGAAGTTGCAAGGGGTTGTTAAGATTATAAATTGTTTAACTCCTAAATTGAATGTTTCTATACTAAGAGTTCAATCATATTCTCACAGGAGTCAGACATTCAGTTTGCCAGGCAACAGATACCCACTTTATTGCTGCCACAACAGTTAATATTTATTGAGTAAACCATTTATCCAAATGAGTTTTGAAGGTAGCAGCATTATATAATGGGAACAGTGCAGCTTTTCAGTCTTTCCCTATGCCTGAGTTAAACCAGACCCTGTTAAATATTTGCCAGCATCACTTTGCATCTACAGGCCTCAGCTTGCTCTGGCTAGCAATTAAGCATCAGGGTTGACTTCTCTGTTCTTCATGTTATTTGCTTTCCGCACCTGCATGCTTCGAGTTCTGTTTCAGCCCATAAACAAAACACTTGAAATCGTGAATATATTAGGAAGGATGCTGAATTAAAACGAAGGGGGAGGGGGCTACACTACTTTACATTTGTTGGACATCATTTGCAAGTGAAATGGGGTGGAACCATAATTTTTACAAAAACATTTTGGGGGTTGACCTTACTGTTTTAACCTGAATCGGAACCCCTAATCTAAATTAAAAAACAAGATTATTTAACTGGGTGGCTCGCTTAGCTGTATTTATTAATAATAATAATAATACAACTAGGTGGGTTAACCAGAATTTTCAAGATACAGTATAAGTACTAACCAGAGAGGGTTCAGGTAAACCAGGAAAAACAAACCTGGTTTTAAAATGAGTCTGTACACCTGATTGCCTTGATTATTTCCTTGTCTGTGGTTAGCTCATCTGCATCTCCTCCTCATCAGTGCATGCATTGTGCTCTGGCATCCTTCCATTTTGGCTTGTGTGCGATTAACAAATGTATGGGGAATTGTGCTCTGCTTTGCTGAATCAACTAACACAGGTGTGACATTTTAACCTGTAAAGCATGTATTGCCTATTATATTTCAATGTGGTGGCTGAAGAATATAAGCAAAGCAAACTGTCCTTGGGAAATACTGTGTGCAGGTTCTGCGCCCTCAATGCAAGCTTGAAAACATAATTTTGTCATTGATTTTAGTTCTAAATTATTTCATCTGACAACTTTTATTTTATTAACTCGGTTGCATCTTTCAAATCCAAAGTTATTTAGCTCTAAAGATTTTAGAACGATTAACATTCAAATCCTTCATCGGCTTTGACATTTGGAGACACCTCAAGGCCATAGACATCTATTTACAGTAAATCTAATTGTAAATCAGCATCTCTAATTCTGAACCTAATCGCTTAACTTGTTCATGGTTATTTCCAAGGACAGTTCCCTTAAATGTTGACTGTGCTATTGCAATATGAATTTAGTTGTTATGGGGCAGATAACTGCTCACTTAGAGTGATTTGGTGTGGGTATGAATATCACTTATCCTAGCCAATGTAAAGGAGGTATGGTAAAGTATGGATGGGCACAATAGGTAGCGGAGATCTCTGTACTTGAAAACATCATTATATATATATATATATATATATATATATATATATATTATATATATATATATATTTATGTATTATTGTAGTATTAATGTGGCTTGTATTGCATGGTGAAAGCTTTCTTTTTTTTGCACTTGCTTTAATGCTTGTTTTTAATTTAAACATGTTCTGCTGCAGGCTTGGTTTAGACTCCCTACCACTACCTCCAGTCAGAGTCATGAAGAGTTATATTACAAAATTAATGGGTTTGATGCAAGTCGCAGCTTAATTATTTTGTATTGTTCTAGAGTAGACTACAGAATAATAAATGCAATCAACACAAGGTATATTTCAGTTCTTCTAGCAGGGTAGTGGTGGTATTATAATGCGGTAATCAGGTTATTAATATTTGTTATGCATCTTCAATATTGATTTTAAGATGTCTGTCATAAGGATATGTACTCTAAATAATACAAACTTGGGTACCAATACTATATGGGGAAAGTACCAATGTGATAAATATAGCAAGTGAATATTGCAGATACACAAGCTTACAGATTGAGGGCAATTTGTTGTAATATCTGACCCTGAACAACTGCTATCTCCCGAATTTAATAAAAACAAATAAATCTCCTGTGGGGAAAAAATGGGCCCCATCTAATGCATGTGCATGAGTCAAATAACCATGTCTCAGTTTACTGCATATTTATGACCCGTGCAGCGTAGTGGTGGCTGTCATGAGACTATAGATGTGGCTCTCCATGTGACTGGCTCTCAACAGGTTCGCTCAGTACAAGCTGATTTATTGCACTGCTTTTATTAGCACCAGCAGTCTATTGAAACCTCGTTCTTGTTTGATATTATTGCACTGTGAACAGCTTAGACAAGGACACCTACTGCCACCTAGTGGTAGTTTGAAATAAGCACTGTTAAATCTTCATTTGAAAGCACAGTGCAGAACGGAGTTGCAATTTAAAATAAAGAAAACAAAGCTGTTTGCTATTAAACAGGCGAGATGCATGCATCAGTAAAGGTATATTCTGTTTCAGACTAAGATAAATGTCTTATTATTATTATTATTATTAGTAGTAAGAATAATAATTTCAGCAGTCATTTAGCAGACGCTTGTATTCAAAGTGACAGGGATTAGGGGGTGAACTATGCATCACAACTGCTGTTGCAGAGTCACGGGCAAACTATATGGGCCTCACCTTTAAGGGGTGCTGATACAACAGATTAACCTTTTTTTAACATGGCAAGTGCCATATTGTACTGGTGAAACGGTTAGTTGAACTAAAACTAACATTGTAAAGTGCTTAGCTGTGTGCGTTTCATGGCAAAGCACACACAGTTCCCCTCACAATGGAGGTTAACTGTGCTGGTAATTTATTTGAAGTGCCTTTAATATACACACTAGTAGTTTGCGATGATGTGTGGTTATTTAAATAAAGAATTGTGCAGAAGTGTGGTGATAATAATGTGTTTATGTTAAGGAACAAAGAAAATAATAATTAACTAATGTTAAGTATAATTATTTGTGTTTCATTAGGCAGATTCTGTGTGTAACTTCCAGTTTTTACTGGTCACCCCCGTGTGTCCTGTGAAATATTACACCTTGTAATATTGTTTTTTTTATTCCTGGGTAGTACGTGTTATTTCCTAATTGCTTATGCCTCAAAAGTATAGAAAATGGCTATTATTCCCCACAGACTTTGCTTTGTGACCAGGACAGTGATATTTAAAAATATCACTATTTCCAATGGGAAAACGGGCAAATGTGTATCTTTTCGTCCAAAAATGACTACAAAAGATTTAGAAGTGCGTAGTTTTTCGAGATTTACGATTATACTGTATTTACAGTATAATCGTAAATCTCGAAAAACTACGCACTTCTAAATCTTTTGTAGTCATTTTTGTATTACTTTAGTATACATACATGTTAATTTGGATTCATATGTTTTTTTCTGACTTTATGTGAACGAAAAGACACACATTTGCCCGTTTTCCCTTTGGAAATAGTGATATTTTGAAATATCACTGTCCTGGTCACAAAAGCAAAGTTTGTGGGGAATAATAGCCATTTTCTGTACTTTTGAGGCATAAGCAATTAGGAAATAACACTTACTACCCAGGAACAAAAATTGTGTTACATAGTGTTATTCAGCCACCGAAGGTATACAAAATTGTTTGGAAACATTTGGAAACAAGGTTCTCACTGACCCTGCTCATGGAGTACATAGTTAAAAATCAAGGTAACTGGCAAGTATAGAGCTGAGTTTAAGATGGCCGCACAAAGAGACTCCAAGGGGTTTGTCATATCAACTTGCCTTCTTTTAAATGATCTTTTCCCTCCCCCTGCAGGTGAAATCAGTCATAAATCTTCTGTTTGCTGCATATACTGGTGATGTGTCTGCCCTCAGGAGGTATGTAACTTATCTACCTGTGCATGTGTTTACATATTAATAAAAAAAAGAACATTCTCTTGAATATCTTGGAAGATGTTCCCTTTCATATCCAGAGCCATTTTTTTCTTATCTAATATATTCATTGATAACTCCAAAACACTCAATTAAAACTATAAGGTAAAACTCAATCAATAGACAAACGTTTTGGCTGCTACATTCCTCAGCCTGTCGAGGCACAAAATATTTTGTAGTAACCACATGTTCATTAGGAGAAGGTTTTATTTTATAATTATGCTGCTCTTTAGACTGATGTAATACTTTAGAAACTGTGGGCCTTATTTTCAAGCCTGTTCATTTTACAAATGTAAAACCAAGTAAAATGATCCACGGTTTCATTTTGAAACATTTTATTGAATTTTTCTGCTTTCAAAAATAGGAGTTGATTTAAAGAATGGAGTAAACACTCTGAAAATATGACCCTGTGTGTTTTTAAAGCAAGCTGTGATGGGTTGCCATTGAACTCTATTTTAATGTTCTGGACATGGCTCTTTAAATAAAACACTTGGCATGACTGCCTTGTTAACTTGACTAAATGCAAAAAAAAATACTATGAAAAGCAGCTTTCTTAAGGTTTGCCATTGGTTAGTCCCCCAGGTGTCAGGCATGAACAGATATGAGCTGCTGTACTGAACACCAACTCCATGAAATCGTGTTTTTGCAGGTTTGCTTTGTCTTCAATGGACATGGAGCAGAGAGACTATGACTCCCGGACTGCCCTGCATGTTGCAGCAGCAGAAGGTAATGGTGTTTTATGTTGTTGTACAAAGCATTGATCATAAAAGCACATACTGTGGAGTCTATCAGGAGCACCAAACCGAATACTGCAATATGGTCTTAATAGGGAGTTGGTCCATCTGATCTCTTAATTGAGACAATGTGCCTAGTGGTCTTATTGGTGAACTGGTCCTTTATTTGGTGTTTTATTGTAGAGAGATGAAATACTAGCATCTCTATGCAACGGAATAATAAAACCTAAATCATGATCATCATTACTTGTTGACGGTTTCAGGATTCTGTTTGTATTTGAACACTGCCCACATGAGGGGATTATATATACAGTCTCTATGGTAAGTATTCACCCCCCTTGGACGTTTTCAGTTTGTTGTGTTACAACCTGAAATCTTGATGCATTTAAATGGGATTTTTTTCCCTTTGATTTACACAACCTACTCAAGACTCTGAAGAGGCAAGAGAATTTTTATTGTGAAACAGTTAATGAAAAATAAAAAAAAAAACTGAAATGTCTTGGTTAGATAAGTTTTCACCCTCCTGAGTCAACTTGATAGAACCACCTTTGGCAGCAATTACAGCTGTGAGTCTTTTGGGGTAAGTCTCTACCAGGTTTGCACATCTGGATTGTGCAATATTCGTCCATTCTTCTTGGCAAAATTGTTCAAGCTCTGTCAATTTGGATGGGGATCGTTGGTGGACAGCAATCTTCAAGTCTTGCGACAGATTCTCAATTGGATTCAAGTCCTGGCTTTGACTAGGCCACTCTAGGACATTCACTGTATTTAATCTGAAATTTCACATTCACTGTATTTAATCTAAAATCATGTGAACCACTTTTATTGCACACAGATGGACTCCATTTAACTTACTATGTGAATTCTGAAGGCAACTGGTTGCACCTGAGCTTATTTAGGAGTGTCACAGCAAAGGGGGTGAATACTTAGCTAATGAAGCCTTTTCAGGTTTTTATTTTTTTAATTGATTTGTTTTTTCACTCTCCCAATTTTTTCACACATTGAAAGTGTTGAGTGGGTTCTGTAAATCAAAGGAAAAAAATACCATTTAAATGCATCAAGGTTTCAGGTTGTAACACAACAAACTGTGAAAATGTCCACGCTTCTTATAGGCACTGTGTCCTAGTCTTAGGTCTTTTGCAGACTGAAGAAGGTTTTCCTCAAGGATTTGCCTGTATTTAGCTCCATCCATTTTGCCCTCTACCCTGACAAGCTTCCCAGTACCTGTTGATGAAAAGCATCCCCATAGCATGATGCTGCCACCACCATGCTTCACAGTAAGGATGGTATATACGGTCATCTTATAATTAAAGAAAGTGATCGACTCCATTTTCATTTGGAATGAAATTTGTTATCTATTAAAACAATGTGTTTCGTCGTCTTCATCAGGTATAATATAGCATTCAATCTGAGCTGAGTTGAATTATCATTTATATACACTTGAATTATTGTGTGTGTGTGTATAAGGGTATATTAGTATTATTTTTTTAATCCTTAGGCCATTCAGAGGTTGTTCGTTTTTTGCTGGAAGCGTGTAAAGTAAACCCGATTCCGAAGGACAGGTAACTCTCGTTTTACTTCTGTATTTTTCACATTGAAGCAGCTTTGTCCCAGAACCATATTTACACCAACACTAAATTATATGGTGTTTGTGTATTACATGCTTCCATATTTCAGCCTTCTGCGTTCACTGCTTTCTTACAGTAACAGACTTTATTCGTGGTACAGTTTGATTACAACCCCCAACAGTAAATTTAGCTGTAAGGATATGAGCTTCCCTCCCCATCTATACCTGCTTGTCATTACACTACCAAACATCATCTGCCAAAGACATGCTCCTGCTACTATTTGTAGCAGTTGGTTGTTATAAATGATATCTTCAGATAGCAATGTTAAACATGACTACAGCCTTCTTGCATACATAATAAACTGTTTTTTAAAAACTTCTATGAATATATTTTATATAGGTGGGGCAACACCCCCATGGACGAGGCCATCCATTTTGGACACCACGATGTAGTGACTATCCTTCAGGACTACCATAACAAATACAACCCCCAGGACAATCCCAACAATGGAAAGGAAATCCAAACCGCAGAGAAGAACCTGGATGGAATGCTGTAATCCATTCCACATCGTTATTAACAAAACTGCTTTTGCACTAGAGACCATGTTGTTGGGTGATGTGAGTGTATGATAGTGCTGTGTTGTGGGAGAGTGTTAAACTGTCACTGCTTTGCTTTTTTGTGATTGCTGAAATTGCTCAACTGTCTTTTAAACAAACTTCCTTGAGCAATATGTTGAATGTAAAGCACTATGTTGTAATGTTTGATGATTATTTAATTAGCGTAGTATTCAATCCATATATATATTATTCGGTAGCGAATAATAATTATATATAGAAATTTAAAAAATGAACACCTACCTCCCTGTTTTTAAATAGACTGAATATCCCAAACTATCACATAGTAGACCTATATTTAAATCAGAAAGTATTTATTGAAACCACCTTGTGCTCAACTAAGTAATGGAACTAATGCACCTCAAGATTGTATTTCGTCTGTTATTTGTACTGATAAAACAAGGCAGCTGTGAGTGAAACAAGGGTTAACATTATAACAAAACCGGAGCTGCCATTCTCCATGACCAGGATTAAATTAGAATTTTATAGACACTGAATAAACATTATATCCTGTTCGGTCATTATCTGTTATCGTATACATTTGTAACGTTTTTAACAGTTATTTCACTTTACTTTTGGTCTATAAAATAAACGTCATACTTTTAAATAGTATCCATATTGTTCTGGTACTGTGGGTATGTGTACTGCATTGTCCAAACAATAACATTTGCATTGTGAGCCTCGCATGTGTCTACATCATGGGGTGATATAAACCTCTGTCATCTTACAGGGAAACTCGATTAGCAATTGTTTCCCGCTTTATGAAAGATACTAATTATGTACGTGTTTAAATTAAAAAAAAAAAAAAAAACGAATGCAGGTGTAGTGTTAGAAAGTGGTACATGTACCAAAATATGACGTCTAATGTCAGCAAGTGGTACTTTGTCAAATTTTGGTACATGTGCAATCAATTGCCATCTGATGGGTGTTTCTCTGATGTGAAAAGGAGGTACATGGTTCACTTTCTAATGAGTGTTTTGCAGCTGTGCATAAGTGGTACATGCTTATTATTTAACTCTTTCAGGACCAAGCATTTTCTGGAAGTATTTGACCTACAAAATTTCACTGAAAATCAATTTTTTACAGTAGCATCTTGGACGGTGTCCTTTTTTTCAGAACACTCTGGGGTACATTATAAAGTACGCAAGAAACCGCAATATATACATCTATATATTTTATGTAAAGTATTTATTATGTATTGTGCTTTAGAGATAAATGAATAAAAATGTGTTATTCTCTGACCCGAAGGACGTTACAATACGTCCTGAAAGTTCTGTTGAAAAATACTGATGTTTGGACAAATTACAAGCCTTTGTTTAACCTGAGTGATTGCAATGACATAATACAATAATTCTCAGGGTCTTTGTAAGCAATAATGGACACTACTCTCGGTTACTTTCTCAAAATAAATATTTATATATAAAATAAGCTATTCATTCCATTATTACCAGTAGTAAGAAAAATGCACCTGATAGCTTTAGTTAATGAAATGTTTTCATCCATGATTCACAAAAAAACGGTTGAAAAAAGTTGATAAATGTAATTCTCTGCGGGAGTTTAAATAGTTACATTGTCTTTGCACACAGTACAGTAGCTACGTTTTATTTCTATCCCAATATTCATTTTAAATCATATGATTTAGCGTCCTGCTCCATACAAAGCTATTCACAACGAAGACAAAATGAGAAGCCCACCGCAAAGTTGCAGAAGAAAAAAAGTACAACACCCAATGTATTGCATATGATAAATATGTGCATACTACTTATTTTCTTAATGGTGGAAAAATATAATAAAATAAAAAAAATGAAAAAGACAGAAAACAGCATAACGTTCCAGATTTCAACTGACATTTCCGTGTATTCAAAGCGAAAGTTGTTTAGGCGTGCAGGAGAAAGCACAGTGCGCTGTGTACCACTTTTTATCCTCGTACCTGAAAATAACACTACACCGGTGTTTGTGTACCTGTTCACTCAGGGTAGGTAATATAAACTGTAGCATAAGGTACCAGAAAAATACTACTACAGAAAAACAAAATAAATATATAAAAAATAGTAAGTAGCAAATTAAGAGTTTTCTGTAGCAAAATGCTACCAAATATGTTAACTTTAAGATAACTGAACATTTCAGAGTGATCAATTCAAATGCTGCAGGCATGGCTGCTTTTTAAATGTTATGTAAACTTTAGGACCAATTATGTTTACCAAAGACTATTTTTATTTTAGATTATTTTATGTTATTACTGGTGTAGAATATGCTACGTTTACAATTACTGTATAGTAAGTCAACTTTACCCTCTCACCAAAAAGCAGGTTTCAGAAACGTCAGATAAACGTTATCAAGAAGTTGAGCAGCAACTCTCCAAACTTCTAGTTTTTTTAGCTTAATACATGAAAGTTGGTTACTATCACCTGTTTGTACAGTAAATGTGGCTCTAGATAGCAGCTGCTTTCAAAAGTTTTGCATCACCCTGTAGAATAACCGGTTTTGCTTCATAAATTCAAATGAAACCTGCTGAATAATGATTGACATACCGCTTTGTAATTTTTCCATATACTTAAAGAAAAAATGATAACTTCAGATACTTTTGCGCTATCATTGTGTAGTTTCTTTGATTACAAAATAAAATATCAATATAATGTGTTTTTAGTGTCTCAATTCTAGGTGATGCAAAACTTGTATCCATAGCTGTGTGTTTAGTGTTTGCGTTCTTGATAAAGCAAAATCAGCCAAAGCTTCTGTGGAGGTATGTCTGTTTGACAGGGAGAGGGAATGAGAGAAAATATAACTTGATTATACTGCACCGCATGTGTGCAATTTACTTGATGCACTGAAAACAGTAAAACTAGTTTTCAAAATCTGGGAAACATGGTTTGCACTAGCAGAGTCAATGGTTGAAAACTGTAGCACATTTATGAGATGACGTTATCTGTGATTGTTATACTGGACATGGAAGACAGCAAATTGAGTGTGTGTATGTATGTATACGCACACACACACACACACAGAGTATTATTTGTAAAGGTATCCTCTGCTTTTTGTATTCCAAGAACAAATCTATTAATTGTATATGTAAGCACTGCACTCTTCCTAATGTATTAGTAATATATGGCAATTACAATAACTCAGCATTTCAATCTTAGTTTTTTTGTTTTTTTTTAAAACCCTTGAGGTTCTGGAATTCTATTCCATAGTATACTTATTTAGTTCAGTAGCTGGAGTCATGATGATATTTAATGGATTTACAGATTTACAGATGCACTGTCTCAGTTTTCATGTTGTTTTTTTCATGTCACAGCTTGTGTGTTTTTGTGTAGGTGCAAATAGGTATATAGAAGGTAGAATTCTGACCTTGCTGTATGCACTGCATTGCTGTTTTATATTCCTTTAAGCATATTTTCAATCTGAACAGTGGGAGGTGTATTTAGTCTGTTAGTGTTGCAGGCAATGAAAGATGTTTATTTTGATGAAGAATTTTAAATAAAGTACTGCTTTTAAGGCATAGTAAAGCTTATGTGTTTCTTTTACATGCATCCAAAAATACTGATTGTCAGATTTAATTGAAACAAAAATGCAATACATTTTAAATTCCTCAAATATATATATAGTATTATATATATTATATATATATATATATATATATATATATATATATTATATTATATATATATATCAGAATAGTATATATATATTAATTAAAATGCACATAGCTACAATATGCAATAAGCCATTTCATATAAAATTAGTACGTGTTGATATTACCATTTCAAATTTAATTTACAACATTTATGAAATGGGGCATGAGCAAGTAATTAATGTGGGTAAAGTGCTGTACAAACAGATACATCTTGATGTATAGTGAATGTGTACTTAATGTTGTTTTTCTTTTGGTACCTGTTTTCCTATACATGTATGTATACAGTGTATGCATATCTATCTTTGACTAGACATTTTATTTGTCCTTGTATATTACTGTTTGTACAAGGGGTACTGTTTCTTACAAAATATTTTATGAATAGACATTTACCTACAACTCTGTCTACAGCATAAGCAAATACTCAAAAAATCAAAACAGTAATGCAGCGGTTATTTCTAACTTTCTCTAAACCACAAGCTGGATGCATTTGTGAGAGTCACTGTTTCTAACAGGCTAGTTTTTTTTTGTTTTTTTTTCCCTACTCAGCCAAAGTAACCCTTGCTAAAATGTTTAGAGTAAGTCACTTGGAATAGCTGTTTTCAGAAAACAGTACATAGTCACATAGAGTATGGAGGTCATTTTGAGAACCCATTTGTAGTACAGATATTTTATGAAGTCCAGGTGCATGACTGTCCATACTTAGTTTGGATACGTTGAACACATCTGTTAACAAAAAACAAATGAGAATTAGTTTAACATATCCCGAAAAGATAAGTCTGCTCAAAACTTAAAACGCATCCTGACATCCCTGTACTGCTGTCACTTACTGTTTTGAAATACACTGTATGGTCTTTTTGTAAATGGTCTACAGTTAACTCTATCAGTTTCCTGTATTCTATTCAGCATCCATTTG
Source organism: Polyodon spathula (assembly GCF_017654505.1). Classification (NCBI taxonomy): domain Eukaryota; kingdom Metazoa; phylum Chordata; class Actinopteri; order Acipenseriformes; family Polyodontidae; genus Polyodon; species Polyodon spathula. The sequence goes on from NC_054544.1 coordinate 16,521,538, forward strand.
TTTTCTCCTTTTCCACCAACTTACACAACAACAGAACTTATTTCATTATATATGCTAGTAACATGATCGTTTTAGATCTTATTCAGAGTGTTTGTTTGCCTATGTAATAGTAGTACAGTACTAGTTTTTAGTTTCCAATAAAAAAATATATCAAAAAGTGACTACCACTGTTAATGGAAATGACCTTAACATCCATTTGCTTGTATGCTAATATATCAGTCGTCAATGTACTTTAGCTCGGTGGTTTTCAACCCTGGTCCTGGGGATCCCCTGTGTCTGCTGGTTTTCATTCCAAAGGAGCTCTCAGTTACTTAACTAGACCCTTAATTTTAGTGATACTTTGCTTAATTAGACTTCAGAGTTCAAGTTACTTATAAAATGTTATAGATAAAATGAAATCTGCAAATGTTTGAGCTGAAAACAATTAAGGTCTAATTAAGCAAAATGATAAGTTCAATTAAGAGTCTAGTTAAGTAATTGAGAGCTTAGGTGGAATTTAAAGCAGTAGACACAGTCAGTCCGATTTTCAGAAAGGGCACAGGAAAAAGCAGCTTGCACAAAACCTTTGCAACACCAAAAAGGTGTCAAACTGTACTTTCAGAAGTCCGTCAGGGGCAATTCAGGGGTGCGCTTTTGAAAATGCACTCTCATTACAGCTTGTTAAGTAATTAAAGTCCGTAATTAGTTCTGTTTTGGAAATAACGACTTATTTTCAAAAGGAGCAAAATACGAATGTGCCTCAAAATACACTGGCTAAATAAGACATGACCCCTCTCGTGTCGTAAACTGTCTGCAACCAAAAGGGTTGACTGCAACTTGTTTTTTTTTTATTATTAAAGATCAGAGAATTAGAACAGAGCTATTAGCTACTTCGTTCATAACCAACAACAGGTCTCTATTTTAGGAATAAATACTTTGTACAGAAATCGTACAGCCCTCTGCAGTGTGTAGCAAACTAAACCTGTCGTCAAATCCCAAGACAGTGAACAGTGTTAATAAGATTTTTTTTTTATTTTTTATTTTTTTAGTGATAAAACAATAGATTTGCACTGCTGTTCTTTTAAAAGGGGAAATTACAGGAGAATCTCTTTACAGCAATGGGTAACGCAAAAAAAAAAAAAAAAAATCTTTAAACTATAGGCCTACCCTTGTCATTTGCTTTTAAAAAATATTTCATGAGAAAATAAACCGCAAAGTAAAACAGAAGGCTACAGTATACCATATTTCCAAACGGGGAGGCTGAAGAATAATAATAAGCAGGCATTTTATTAATTGTCAGGCTTTCCTAACGATGTGTAAAACTTTACGTTCTTTAACATTCCTCCTTTTGAAAATAGAGCTGTATAATTAGTGAGCAAAAAGTCATAGTGAAAATGCCATGACTTCTAAATGTGCCCCTTCTGAAAATCAGGCCGAGTGTGTCCCTACAACCAGGGTTGAAAACCACTGCTTTAGCTGACTATTTTCAGGTATAACAATCCCTCTTGGATGTTTTATGAACCCTGTACTTGACATACCACAGTGTTGATTTCTGCAGGGTTAATAATCCGCTCAAGTTCACCATATTCGTCTGGGGACATGGGACACAGGTTTTCTGGTGATTGAAGTCTGGAGGGGTGGCTAAAAGAAATTAAGTTTGCTGATTTGAAAAAAGTGCAATTCTTTTCAAAACGAATACCTTTATATGTGTGTGTTTGTTTTTTTTTTTTATTTCTTAAGGATGGCAAGTAGTCCAAGCTTATAATTAATAATTTAAAAAACCTCAAGCAAAAGGTTTAAATTCTGCATAATATTTTGTTGAGAATTTCTGGCACTTTTTGTACTTCCCTGGAACACATTTATTTATTTATTTAAAATTTGGCAATTATTTTTTCTAAGTTCCTCCCTAACTTGGAAAGCCCAATTATTATATTATTTTTTATTTCAACCGGGCTCACCCTTCCCACCCGGGCGGCGCTCGGCCAATTGTGCGCCACCCCCTGGAAACTCCCGTTCACGGTCAGCAGTGGAATAGCTTGGACTTGAACCAGAGATCTCCAGGCTATAGGTAAAGGCACTCCCTGTGGCGTGCAGGATGCAGCACTCCGGAGTACCGGAACTCCAAATTTCTAACCCTTTTGAATAAATCCAATTTAGAATGGTAGTCTGTTAATTACTAATAAAATATGCTATCTGGCTTGTCATGGAATGCCAACACACAGTATATAGTAATATACAATACAAAAAGTCCTTCAAAACAGTTTCATTCAAATTAGGTTTGTTTACACACAATGTATGCTAGTGCTAGCCCCTTAACTCTTAAGGATCAAGTGTTTTAACCCTTTGCTGCCGACACGCTCTAATTTCGTAACTTGTAAACATGATATATCTCAGCCGTCCAATCAACGACCTTGTTTTCCATTGGGCCATATCCTCACGTAATTGGTTCAGGGCTGCGGTGGGTGTGGCTTTTTAAAATTTGTGTTTCACATTTGACTCCGCTATTTTCTGAGACAAAAAAATAATTACTGGAAAGAGATCTAAGATGCCCCTCTTATAAATGTTTTACTGTTATTTTTAATTATATACATTTTTATTTTATTTCGTGTCCTGTTTTGAAAATTATTCTTTGGACGAAGGCAAAAGTAAATATGACATGGAACTGATCTCTAACTAGCTAACTTAGTATAATTGCAGTGTCAGTGTTGTTTTCTCATTATTCTGTTTATTATTATTAGTGTACTTTGTTTCTGTGTGTGTAAATGATGGATAAGTATTTAGCTGAAGTCATTACTTTTATTATTGCTTAGCTGTTTATTATTGGTAGTTTTTTTTTTTTTTAACCCTATACAGTATTCTCAAGTTTCTTCTTTTTTTTTTAAAATAAAGAAATAAAAATAATAATAAACATACTCAACATCTCATGAAGCATACATATTGAGACCTCTACTCATAAATAATGAACTTTAATCACAAACGGAATTATATTATATTTCCAGGTTTCTTCAGTTTCACTTTCAGTTCTACAACTGCCATTTCAGCTCTTTTATGCACATTGTTTTGCATTACAAAACCTTATGTAGCTCTGCAACTGTACAAGCAATTTCAATTCTGATTAAATATTTGAAATCGTCATAAAATTGCACATCTCCCATATACTCTAACTTTTTTTTTCTACATCATTTGGAAAGATATGAAAATGTGCACATTTTTAAAATATTATTATTGATATTTCATATTTCAATAATTTTTTGGAGGTGTTTCTTATAAGTCTATATATCACCCTACAACAAAACAGATGATATCATTGGAAAGGTCTACTCAATACCTGTCTGTTGATATATTGTGTTTTAATTTGTGATTTATGGTTATTAAACTACTAGCGTTAAAATAGAAAGTTGTTGGATACATGCGCAATTTATAGTCATTCCCAGTAGGCGGCATAGGGTTAAAGTGGGATGCTCCTCCAGGACAAGGGGTTTTTGGCTGTATTTGACTCTCTTCCTATAAAAACCTCACAAAACAAAACTTTTTACAGCAGTATCTTAGAACTGGAGTTATTTTTTTCAGTATACTCAAGAGAACAGTATCTATTTTTTCACCTATATATATATATATATATATATATATATATATATATATATATATATATATATGTGTGTGTGTGTGTGTGTGTGTATATGTGTTTTCCAAGAGATACATAGATACAAACATTTCATTCTATGACCTGAAAGGGCTTACAATACTTCCTAAAGGTTTTGTTGAAAAATATTGATGTTTGGGTAAATTACAAAACATTGTTTCACCTGAGTGATTTTGTGATTTTCTTTACACATTTCTGGTTAAAGGTACAAGCTACAACTGTCCCTGAAAGTTTTTTTTTCATTTTTAATACGGGCAAAATATAAGACATTCTTTCACTTGAGTGATTTTATGAATTTAGAGGCTTGTTAAAAAAACAAAAACAAAAAACAAACAAAACACATAGTTTAGAACGAAACGTTTTAGAACACCTATACTATATAAACTGAATCACTGTCAGAAATTTCTGATTCATCAGAATCGGACGATCATATTTCTGCCTGATTCAACCCCTCTAATCGTCTTACCATCTTGAAATGAGTGGAAACAGCTAGGCCTATATTATGGTGTACAGGTCAATTTCTGTACATAAACAGTTACACATATATTCTATTATCAAAGCAGTCATTTACAAACAGCAAGAACAACATAACAGTAAGAACAACAACAGAAGCTAACTATTACAAGCAAACCTAGTAACATTGAAATGCCATCAGAGACGTTTATTCTCAGGATGTTTATAAGCAGTAATAGACACTGTTCTCGATTACTTTCTCAAATATTTATAATAGTTCTTCATTCTATTATTAGTGGTAATAAGGGAAAAAATGTAACAGATCAATTTAGTTCCTGAAACATTATCTTCTTATTGCTGCTTGTTTCTTGTTGTTTAGAAATGTAGTAAAACATACATATTAAATCCAAAGACAGAACAAACGCTCTAATGTAATAATGTCAAATACATCGGATTCACAGTGTGTTTCTGTTTTTTTCTTATCTCTAAACAAGTTCCTGTGATGTTATGTTTTGCGTGCTGCTGTAAACGGTCTCCTCCCTTTAAAAATGAAATGCCCACCTCAGTGATGTCACATGAAAAAAAAACAGAAAAACAATTAAATTCAATCCCTCCCCTATCCAATGATATGAGTCTCCAACCTATACTATGGTGGCCCGGTAAGACAATGAAATTAAGTGCGTTTTCTAACACTATGTAACACAATTTTTGTTCCTGAGTAGTAAGTGTTATTTCCTAATTGCTTATGCCTCAAAAGTATAGAAAATGGCTATTATTCCCCACAAACTTTGCTTTTGTGACCAGGACAGTGATATTTCAAAATATCACTATTTCCAATGGGAAAACAGGCAAATTAACATGTATTTATACTAAAGTAATACAAAAATGACTACAAAAGATTTAGAAGTGAGTAGTTTTTCGAGATTTACGATTATACTGTATTTACAGTATAATCGTAAATCTCGAAAAACTACTCACTTCTAAATCTTTTGTAGTCATTTTTGTATTACTTTAGTATAAATACATGTTAATTTGGATTCATAAGTTGTTTTTTTCTGACTTTATGTGAACAAAAAGACACACATTTGCCAGTTTTCTCATTGGAAATAGTGATATTTTGAAATATCACTGTCCTGGTCACAAAGCAAAGTTTGTGGGGAATAATAGCCATTTTCTATACTTTTGAGGCATAAGCAATTAGGAAATAACACTTACTACCCAGGAACAGAAAAAAAAATAAAAATTGTTACACGGTGTCAAGGGCCCAGAAAGACACTTCAGTATTATTGATTTTACATGATCTCTGTCCTTAAAGTTTTCCATACCATAGTGAACAACTAGGCCCCAATATTGTGTTTTACCAGTCAGACCCAGGAGCGGGGCTCATCATAATCTACCCACTGAATTGTGAAAACATGTATTGTGACATTCTCCTTCATTTCAATATTTAAGAAAACCCTACCATGGATCAGGATTAATTTGACCAGACAAAACCAAAAAAAAAAAAAAATCTGTCCTGTCTTAAATGATATGCAACACAACCAATTCTGCACTGAATTCTACAATCACGGATTTCCCCTGGATGTACACGGTGCATTCTGTAAACGCCTACAGTTTTCAAAAGCATTACGATTTAAAAATGAATTATACTTACACTTCTGATATAGAGATTAATTCAGTTCGCATGTAGCCATTACTTCTTTTATCATTATCCACATCCATAGGTTCTGAGGCTGAAATGGCAACATGTCAAAATATGTCACTTGAGATTCAGCACGCACTTCTCGTCAGTAAAATTCAGTCTTTCCTGCTGTTTTTTTTTCCTAAACAGTCTGCTTATTTGCCTAACTCATTATTTGGGAAACCTGTTTCTATTTAATAATTCAGTACAAAGATTTTTCTGCAGACCTGGAAGACAGTATATATTTAATATATAAAAATGTTACATTTGGTAATTTTATGCTAGTTATTTTACTGTAGTCTAAAACCCTTCCAAGCAGTCCCGGTGTCCCGGTGTTAATTAAGTGAATACTCCACTTACGCTCTGTTGGTCTGGAGTAGTATTTTCCAAAAGCATTATCCTTGGGAATATCAGGGTGAAGGAATCGGAGCGGGTTTTCAGGGATATTCTCAGCAGCCATCACTTTGTAATTTCGGATTATGTCTGGGAATGACACAGCCGACAGCTCTTTCTTGGTATAGGGCTCCACTGCGTGGAATTGAGGTTCATCTACAAAGAAACAAAGACATCTCAAAAAGGCAAAACCAGCCATGAAGTGAAAGATGTTTTTTTTGCATCTCATTTGCCTGCAAACACATCAGTCTAAGGGGCTCTTTTTTTATTAAAGCATGGGTACAGTGGTCAACACGTGGGACTTCTCTGCACTACTTAGGCTAGTTCATGAATATGAATATGGTGCTGTAATCAATGGACCTTTACAGCAATGATGTCCCCATCACTCACCGTTGTGTGACCTTTCCACCCACGTGAAGGTTATGGCCCCCTCTCTGCTGCTTTCACTGAATCTCAGTAGGAACGTGCCAGGACTTTTGTTATTCAGCAAAGCACGTTCCCTCTCCTTGCTAACAAACCCCATGATGCAGCTAAAAAAAGGAAACCACGCTATTAAATACAGTTAGAAGACTCCAACCTTTTTTTAAGTCGAAACATTATTGCTATAACAAGAAGATCAATCCTTATACTGTGGCAGTTTCTCTAAAATTGCTTAGATTCTTACCCATCATTCCACAGTGGCAGAAGGTGCCTTTTAATAAGCTCCAAGATCCCTTCAATCCATAACCAGAAGGATTTTTCATTTACATTCTCCTTAAAAGAAATTAAAAACAAAAACAAAAACAAAAAAACACTAAAACATATTCGGTATTAAAACCCACAACTACCACAAGTGCTCTGCCAACAAGCAAGTACATGTATTCAATGGTACTTGTAAACTCCTTTTATAGACTTTTGGAAAGCAACCACCTTAATAGTCCTATAATACTGATGTTTTATATGTGCAAGTTCACCACATTTGGGTCAGAAATAACAAAAATATAATCCTTCAATAGCACAGACATGTGGAATAAATTAAAAAAGCAACGGGAATTTGAATGGGATTCAGACAAGCAGTTACTAAGACGTAAAATTCTATAGGTCTGCTTACAATAAGCCAGACATCATAAACACAGTGCTATTTACACTTCTAAATCTGTGAATTTATTTACAGTCAACTCTTGTTACACTGTCTTCCCATTTTAATAGAAAAAGTATTCATTATATAAAGAAAACACCAAAAAAAACCAAAACATTCTTGGGGCTCCTGAGTAGCGCATCCAGTAAAAGCACTCACACAGAGTGCAGGATGCACCCTATACTCTGGTCGTCGCTGGTTCGAGTCCAGGCTATTTCCAGGGTGTCCTCGGCTCACCGCACACCAGCGACCCCTGTGGTCTGGCCGGGTGCCTGCAGGCTTGCCTGTAAGCTGCCCAGGGCTGTGTTGTCCTCCGACACTGTAGCTCTGGGTCACTACATGGTGAGTCTGCAGTGTGTAAAAAGCGGGCAGCTAATGGCACACGCTTTGGAGGACAGCGTGTGTTCGTCTTCACCCCTCCCCTGGTAGCGGTGAACTGAGCTAAACAAAATAATTGGACACTACTAAATTGGGGAGAAAATAATAAAAATAAAAAATTTAAAAAAACTAACTGGTGACTACTAAATAAAAAAAAATAATTAAAAAACAAACAACATTCTTGTTATTTACAATTTATTTACGCCCACCTTGCAAAACTTGGTCCAGGGAATTAGGCCTTCAGGGTTACTGGCATTAGGACCTGTAATATGCACAAGCATGTAACTGAAAGTATGACACGGGTCTCAACACACTGTCCATTTCCAGTAATATCAAACAAAAGGCAGTCTTCTCTTAGTTGTCCTGTTGCATGCAGTACTGCACCATACACTAAACATGAATACTGTTATAAATAAGCTTTAAAACTGAATTTGTTCTTCATGGTGTACAATGCCACTGCACCTGCTGAGGTATGACCACTATGAATTATGAAACGAAGCTCTGTAGCTGTTGTATCTCTGTTTACCCAGCAGTTTCTCCCCCAGCATGGTGAGCTGCTCAGAGTTCAGCCCTCGTTTGGTGACCGATGAGAACTGCCAGCTCAGAACCTCGGACAGCTGGCTCCATCTGGCAGCAGGGGGGTTCAGGAAGAAGAACAGATTCTGAGGATGAACCAATGGAATCAATTAGTCTTATTACAGTCAGTACAGCGCTTTGCTTGGCATGCATTTCTCATTCATTTTCCGTACATTTAAACTCCCACCGCAATTAGGACCCAGTCCTATGCTTTGCAGTCACTGCACCTGGGATTTTAGATGAGGTCAAGTGGGGACCTAATACCTCCTGCACAAAGACTTTACAACAGGGTGGAAGTAAAAATTGGCTCTGTACGAGTAAAAGGTAAAGTAAAACTAAACCATCTACAGTAAAATGATGCTAATGAGATCTAGGCAAATGTTTTTGTATATAACCAAGACAATCAAAGATTATTCCCAGGTCTCAGCTAAGGCAGAGTAGTACAATTGTACAATTGTGCACACTATATCACTATATGAATACAGATAAAGACATTATAAAAGTCATGTTGCTGCCAGTAATAGCATTAAGGTACTACCTTGGGCTCATTAGTCAACATGTTGTACCACAGAATGGAAGCCCAGCCACTGGGAAGTTGGCTCACATTAGAGATAACCACCAGAGGAAGAGAGGACGTCTGACAAGTTAAAAAGAAAACAAGGTCATCTTTAAGAACAACATGCAGTCACTCTCAACAGTTGCACATTTCAAGTTAGCTGTAACATTTTATAAGTAACTTGAACTGCAACTGTTTAACAGCTGAAAACAAGTAAAAATGTCAATTAAGCAAATTATCACTTCAGTTACAGGTCTAGTTAAGTAATTGACCCAGTCTGAGAAGCCCTGCTTTAAATGACTGGAGGTATGCAGCAGCAAAAAATAAAGCACTAGGCAGTACTGAAAACAAAATGAACAAAGGTAATCTACAAAGTGGACTGGTGAAAGAGAACAGAAAGAAAGCTTACCTCTAAATCTATTACCAGTCCGGGCTGGCAGAGCTGTGTCTCAAAGCTGATAGAGTGGAGCTCCTCAGTCACATTGAGAGGACCCTGAAAGAACACAAAATAACATACAAACTGCTCACTGGAGGCGTGTCACTCTGTAAATGACCTGCACTGAAACACAGAAAATCACTGTACCTCGTTGGTTCTGCTTCCTGTGTTTTTCTGCTCTTTCAGTTGCTGCAATGTGAAAGTTGCATGTTTTAGTAAACCACGACACACAAGAGAGAGTGATTCATTTTCTAGCGAGAGCTATCTTAACTGTTGGACTTCCTAAAACAAAGAAGACACACATCAATTCAGTAGGAAGGACAAAAAGCTCACATTCCACTCTGAACTGTTCTTTATTCAATTTAGTTCACCCAGTAAAAACTTCCATTTACACAATTTTTTTCTTCCCTGAACTTCTGTCTTTCCGTTCGAAGTGGAAGTAACATTTGTATCCACTAGCTGACAATGGAGTCATTTGTATACAGTGCAGAGAAATGGATGGATATGGTAATGTGTGGAGCTACTTTATTTTTAATTATCTTTTAAATAACACTTACCAGATGTCTGAACTCAGCAGCTAAACTTCCATTTGTTGACTCCTCCATGTTCATTACTTTTGTACTGGTCCCCAGAATGTTAAACTTTCGGAATCTGCAGTCAGAAGACAAACGTGCATTATAATAAAATCAAACACATAAACCTTTCCCAAATCTTGAACATTTCTAGTATGTTTTAATACATACCCTTTCACATTCTTCTCATTCACATCTCTGAAAACAAGGCAAAGATTGAAAACGTTTTTTTATAAATGTTAAGACCGTACATTACATATAAGCATGCTAGCATTTCTTACATGTTATAGACACAGCACACACTAGCTAAGCCTATGATACAGCTGTCAGTCATTATATTAACCCAAATGAAATATTGCAGGATATTTTCCTTTTTTTAAATGTACTGAATTTTACATTTTACTGTCAATAGACTAAAACATTGACAACAATCTCCAAAACACACAAAGTGCTTATGTGACAACATACTGTAAACTTACACTATGCAGGGTTACTGTACACAATCAATCAATAAAATATCCAAGGGTTAAATTGAGATGTAATATATATCAAAGCAGCAGACTTGGATATTTTACCCAAAGTCATGCTTTTTATAAAATATTTTCTGAGCAAACTAATTGTTTGAACTGTGGCTAAACTATGTGCTTCTGCCGTCACAGCAATGGCTTGAATGTTTGTTACATACTTATCAAATGATCCTTTAACACGCAGCTGATAATTCAGTTCATGAAGTTTAACCAGGAGCCTAAAAAAAAAAGTTAGTAAAAAAGGAAAAATTACTAAAAACTAACAACAAAATATAATGTCATCTGCTTCAATCATCTCATTCAATCAGTAATGAAGGCATGTGCATTTAAGGACACCAGTTTGTGGAGAAATAGTCCACCTTGGCTATTTTTGCCACATTGTGACGAAGTAACTGCATTTACCATATTTGATTAATTTTAATGCAAAGTGTCTTGTGCTATCATGTTGGTCTGTGCCCATGTTTGTGAGCCAGTTCACTAAGGTACAGTAATTATTAATCTAAAAATACCACGTTCACATAGATAGATGCAGGGCTGTGATATTCAGAAACACTTGCTTTTACAAACCTTAGCTTCACCGTGAACTGCACCCCGGTCTTCAAGACCAAGGGTCTCTGAGGGTGAGTTGGCATGCAGGGTTGCCTCTCCACCACAAAAGAACTGAAACAGACAAGTGTACATTGACCACAGTTAAGTACTTTCTTTGCACTTCTACCACAAACAAACTGAAAACAGTGTGAAGCAATGACCATTTTAGCCACGTACACCATTTTACAGAATTGTTCATGTCATTTTTTAATATTATAACTGAGCAATCAATAAAAAAGAAGTGCAATTATCAAAAAATGTTTTGAATTCTCAAAGCTAGTATAGTTTTAAATGTAATTTATTCCAGATTGTGAAATGAAAACAGTTATTTCTTATTTTGTAACATATCCTATTTAATAAATAAATACAGTTTTCCCCAACTAGGAATATGAGGTTAACAAAAAGGCATTGTTTCCATTTTAGACTAAATATTGGATTCCAATACTCAAAACAGGAACTCGATTATACAGCCAGCATAAGACTTCATCTATCGCCATTCACAATAATGTGACAGCAGGTTGCAGCATTGATGTCATAAACTTACAGGCATGGCACAATACAAACATATGATTTCAAACACCTGAACGGGCTTTTACCTCTGAATCAGACTGCGGAACAGCAGCTGTGCTCTGTCCTCCAGGAAATGCTTCTTCTGTGTGATTGGGTCATTCTCGTACGTGTATTTCTGCTCCAGCTCCTCCAACTTCTTTAACTGCTGTCGGACCTGCTGCAGACTCTCGGCCACTATTGTAAACCTGGAGTGCATGTTTGGTGGTTATACGGTGCTTAAAATAACGAATACACAAAGGAGACACTGAAATGATGAAAACCAGTACACTTGCACTTACTACCATTTTCAATTTTAACCTTAACACAAAATAGTGCAACTGAGCACTGCATTGGAACGAAAACCAGCTGATACTGTGTGCCGCCAGGAACAGGGCTGGGAAACTGATCTAGGCAACATGTTTTATTTGGGCTAGCACAGTATATCCTTAACCCTTTGTGGTCCTATGTCGGACCAGGTCTGACATTACAATTTTCCCTTTCCAGTCTGATGTTAAGCACAGGTCTCTATTCGTTTTTTCTCTGGAAAGAGCCGAGAAATCCTTTCAATGGCCGAGTGAGACCAACAGAAGCCGAAAAAAAAGGGGCATATCTAACAGCCCCATGCACCACATAAATAACATGAACATAAACGGAACTTTGAGATGTTATTGTAATAAAATCATGACTTGGATCGCATTATTGAGGAGTTTGGTGATAAAACGAGTGATCAGCTGAGGATTTATCAGTATGCACGTCTATAAAGAGGTATGTGAAAAATACAGCGAACACGGGGTGGGGCTTGGCTGGAGACGCAGTACTGAGTGTGCTTTTGCGATTCAGTGCCTTTTAAACCTGTTTTACGCTGGAAAAAAAAAAATTTAAACAGCTCATGTGAAAATAAATTGAACCTAACGTGCCTGACAAGCACTGAATAAATGGACTGCAAAGAGTTAATATTTTAGCCTAAACTGTATGAGTTTATAGGTGTATTCTTAAAGATATTATGTGCTTCCCCAGTCACCAGTTATCGAAATCCAGTATTAGACACACATTGGCTTGACATGTATTTTAAGTTGAAACTTAAATAGTTTACAATATTTATAACCTGGTATTGAAATCATTTGGAAGGTGGTATACAACCATAAAGTTTTCCTAAAATCAATTAAAATATATCGTTCAGTTTTAGCAGGAGACCAGTAATATGCAGCATAACCTGGGTGCCACACTGATGGATTATATAGGGTCACAAAGGGTGTACACACAAGGGCTGAGGCTCACCAAGTCTGCAGCTGGTCCAGACATGCGTTTGGAGGCCCTCCAATGCAAGCAATCTGCTGGCGACGTTTCCACTCCACAAGCTCGTCTGTTATGAGGGCAGTCTGAATCTGTTCTGTGAGATTCAAGGCTTCTGCTATTTTACACACTACATCCTGGAGGTCAAATCACAAAGCAGCTTGTTTTTAAACATGACAGGGCCTATTTTAGCAGACTAAAGAGTGGCGGATCTAAATATGACTTTGGCGTTTAAACTACAATTAAGAAATACAGAAGAGGTCTGCTTTATTAACAACCACATTAAACCTGTCTCACTATAATAGAACCTCAAAGCATTGGAGGAACTTGCTGCAACTTTGTTGCCTATTGGACTTTATTTTGTTTAGCTTTATTTAGATGTTTTTATTGGCTGCTTTATATTGTCAAAATACGTCTTTAAAATCAAAGGAAATGCTATTTAAAGGTTTACTCATTAAAAAAAACAAAACAAAAAAAAAAAAAAACTGTGCCACACACCCATTAAACAAGTCCGAGTCAACTAGGGAACTTTCCAGAAGACTTGAACTGATCAGCTAGACAGAACTACAAAAAGTACTAAAAGCATACCTCTCTTTTCATGTTCAGTTCTATAAACATGTTTTTGATGATCATTTCTTCACGTTTGATTTCAATTGGGGTTGTGCCACTTGATTCGTGCTCTGTCAAGACAAAACATGCTGTTATAAAAATACCAAACATTATATAGTACAACAGTATGAAATTGTGTCATGTACCGTTCATTGTACTACTAGGGCCATCTGTCTAACAGTATCTCCAAGCACAGAAGGAAAATAAAAAGAACTATTTTAGTGCTACAGCATAACTACTGTACCTTGAATTCTGTAACAGCATTATCAGCTAAAGGTAATTTCCTTCTAAGCCCATGTTACCAAGTGTTTCCTGTGAGATGTTATCAAGAAAACAAAACATCTCTTCTTTCAGCATCTGTTTTGCTCCCTGAGCTATAACAAAGCGTGGAAACTTGCATGGCCTCTTACTGCTTCAAGTCCTGCAGTAGAAGAAGCACATCCATTTAGCTGACAAATTTTACATTTTGAGGGGAAAGGAAGCTTGACGCCTACATCCTTGGGGACGTAAACAAACTGGGCAATCTGTTTTACGATGAAAGAAAGTTCACAAACTGCTCACTATACAGAATGAATATGTTTTGCTGTAAAAAGGAATAGTATTGTTGGACACAAGCAGTCATTAAGCTGTAATGATTTTACCTCTGCTCTGTAGAGTTTTGTATTTGAAGTCATGTTCGTCTTGCAGGTCCTCAAGTGACTTAATCCTCTGTTCTGTTTCCTTAAAAGTGCATAATCACAAATGACAAAGAATTGCAGAATCAAATGACAGCTTTATATTCTATTGACAAAGAACTGCAGAATCAAATGACAGCTTTATATTCCATTGACAAAGAATTCCAGAATCAAATGACATTCCCAAAGTAAAGTTTATCCATATTGTGACTGAATTTCAAACATCTCAGATCTACATGATTTCCGAAGAGTAAAATAAAGAAATTACCTGAACTCTGTTCTTTATATCTCTCACTTTGTAATCCAATTCCTTCTGTTTCTCCAGCATTGCAGTATTCTGTGTGCTCCCTATGTTGTCCTACAAAGAACATTTTCAGTAAATGTTTTTTAAACTACAGCACATTGTAATGAGTTATAGACACAGTTAATATTCAGTTAACGTTTTCACCACTTCTCTAATCTTATCAGACTGATGAGTTTCAGTATGTACAAGTTATTTACCCTATGTGAATGTAGGTTGTGTTTTATTCCCATCCACAGAGCCAGGTGTCACTATACACAGAGTTATACTGTACTATACATATCTCAGGCATTACTATCCATTACTATCTAGGCGGGTTCATCAGGACTACAATACAGAGAAACCTGAAATGACCTGTCACAAAAAGGGCTGCCCATGTGTGTCAGTCTATTCAAGGTGCATCTTCTTTACAGTTTTCTGACTGTTAAGAGCAGGTGACTGTGATCTGCACCAGTTTAACAGTAGTTCAGATTCTAGAATCAGCAAGTTCAAGGTAGAAGACACCATTTTTAGGATCAGACCTACTTTCAATAAACCGGTAAGTAATTCACCAGTGCAAGTGACAAATAGCATCAGCCTTCCCTCATATTTCAAGGGCTGTGCTTGAAACCTACTGCAAACAACCTAAAAAGAAACATTACTGTGGCAACACCGAAGTAGTATTTTATAACATATGCAGTATGTCTACATGTGTTTCTTCTTGCTTTCTGAAGGGCACTAATTCAAGAGGTTAAAATTCTAAAATACCTTTAAAAAAATGTCTGTCATTCCAGGGCCTACACTTCTCCAACGGGAAATTGTGCAGCAAATTTTCCCTTCCACAGTAATTGTATTATTTGCCCACAGTAGAAAACCAGCCCCCATCTGTACAAGCTCAACATTCAAAAAGTACCTGGTCAGCTTTCTTTGCCATGTCTAATATCTTCTCTTCTTCTTTCAGACAGCTGCAAATGATCATTGCCATCTGGATCGGATCTTCCTGAAAGTGAACCTATGCAAACACATGAAATAAAAAGAGCAAAAACGGGGGTAAAAAAACAAGTTGATAAATCTTCTTAAGCATTGTTATATAATACCAGTAATTAACTATTTATCTTTAAATAGAAACAGTGCAGTATGCTACATAAATATCAAATGACCAGTCTGGAGTGATTAGTGTTTGACTGTTTAAATGAAAACTGTAACATATAATATGTATTATAATTAGTGCTGGGACAAATATCCGAATATTCGAAAATATATATATTAGCTGGAAATATATATATATATATATATATATATATATATATATATATATATATATATATATATAAAATAGCAAAAAGTAAACAAACCAGATTATGGATGTGCACTCATAGTGATCTCTATGGAAAGCCATCTGGGACAAATACACATTGTGCTGCGCGAGTAGTAATGTGCATTTGATGGGATTTTTGGAATCGGTTCCGAACCGGGTATCTGTCATTGGAACCGGGTATTTCGATTCCGATTCCGGTTCCGGTTCCCAAACTATGTAGAAAAATATTTCCGTATGTCAATGTGTGAGCAAAAGGGGGGTGCATCTTATACATATAAACATAGGCGCCAGTGTCGTGCCGAATTTTGCCCCTTGCGGAACTGCCCCTTGAAAAAAACTTCAACGAAACACTCACATATGAGCATATCTCAAAGTAGTGCAAAATTCCCCAAGTGGCAAAATTCAGCACGACACTGGCACTGTTGCATATAAAGTACTAGGCTACAGATCTACGTCAGGATTAAAAAAAAATGAAATTTTTTTTTTAAAATGACCACAACAATCACAGAGCAGAAAATAAGTTAAACTAAACTCATCACAGCTGCGACCAGTTAGTCCAAAACAAGGACAACAAATGCAAATATAAGCTAAGTGCATGTTTTTCTGTGTCAGTTACAGTTTTGACAGAAATTAAAATTCTTTGATCACTGTAACGGTTTTATGTTTTTAATAGTCAGTTTTATTGTAGTACTCACTGGAACCAGATCCTTGAGACCGAGGTTTGTACCGCCCCATGTAGATACACGCAACGCCCACAATGCAAATCGTATTGGACAGTGGAGTACAAATACATACAGTACAGAACAACGTGGATACAATTGAAAAGATATGACGTTTATTTTATAGACCAAAAGTAAAATTAAATAACTGTTAAAAACATTATGGTTTTATAAGATAACAGTTAATGACCTAAGAGGTCATTAAGGTTATTCAGTGTCTATAAAATGCTAACTGAATCTGTCATGGAGATTATTTTGTTATAATGTTAACCCTGGTAATTATTACTTTATCAAAATTCTGACCACGAAAAAAGCAAAACACATTAGCAAATATTAGCTATAACGTTACCATAATCCAAGAAATGTCTTCCTTGTTTTATCAGTAAGAGTAATAGATGAAATACAATCTTGCAGTGCATTAATTTATCTATCTGTTTTCTTTTTATAATAGATTATCACTACCTTGCGTACTTCTTCTGTTTAACTAGTGAAACGTGTGCTTTAACACAAAATTTTGGTTTGGTGGCAAATTATTACATATATAGCTTTCATTTTCTAAACAGTTTGTTGTGATTGTAACCTTATAATTTATAAGGTCATACAATGCAGGATTCAATGAAATTGTGCGTTACTTTTTTATTATATTGTTATTATTATTTTTTTAATCGCTGTCTTTAAGGTGTGTATGATTTGTTAGTTACCGAAATCTCAGTCAACAACTGAAGACATAAGACATAAGACATTTCGTACGACTTCATTTGCACTGATGAAACATAACCCGGTTAACTGTAAACCACTACCGAATAAGACCATTTTGCTACCTACTTTCCAGGCACGTAGCAAATCCTTACTACTACCTTAAAGTTAACTTCTAAACCCTGATATTATATATTTTTTTGTTGTGACTTTCTGTTATGCGGAACGTAACAAACGAGAAGCAAAACAAAACGTTTTTTTCACCTTCATTTAACAAGGCCATTTCTGCAATTGTTTTATTGGAAGTGTTTAAAGTTTAAATTTCAGTTTTCGTTTGCTTGTTCAGCTGCAAAACGACACAAGTAAACCTTGTGTTATTAGTTTATGAAAACGTGTCGATGGTCACTGTTTACTGTGAAGAAACGGCAATGGCAAGGAATGAAAAAAAAAAATTAAATGTGGTGTTTATTTTGGGAATAAACAAAACAATGTTTAACTTGAACTGTTATTTGGCATCCTTTGTTTTGTAGTTAATTATCTGGGGTAAAGAACACCCTACACAATGTATTCTTTACTCCTGGGATAATTTTCTATTTTAACGTGTTACATATTGTAAGGTCTTGCTGTAAAATAAAGGCACACACACAGGGGCCACGGACACGCCCCCGGCCCCTGCTGCTATGCTGTCTCTGCCTGCGTTCAGAGTTTACTTATTGAAAAACAAACGACTATTTAAATTATGAGTGAATATCCGAACATGAATATCCAAGCATGAAAATCCCGTGTTCGTCCCAGAACTAATTATAATTGTACTGGTCTAAATGAATCCACACAGACAAGCGAAAAGGCAGTTTTTTTTTTCTCATTCTATGAATTTACCATGATAATCCATAGTATGCTTTGCTGTTGTCAACTTGTTTGAATGTGAATACCTGAAGATTGCGTTTTATTTTCCGGATATTGTGCTGCATCAGGAAGTTGTTCTCCAGTGTAAAGCGACTGTATTGGTCATCTAATTGTGAAAGCAGGTCATGAAACCGCAAGGTGGCCAGGGAATCATTTGTGGCTGCAAGATCCCTAAAAGTATTACAATTACAGGTATATTCAATTTAGTATCAGATTGGTAACAACAAGGTGTGCGAAAACTAGGAACATATCACAATAGCAAATTGCCATCTGCTAAACAGATCAAGGTGCTGATGGCTTTAGAATAGGTTATGTTATATGCAAAACATACACAATTCCTGAAAAGAAACAGTATGGATTTACTTTTGATTTACCAAGGGTAACACACTATGCATTCTTCTTATTCTTTCTTAGATTCATTTTGTATGCCATTTTCTGTTTCAGTCACCAGTCTCCAAACTTTTTCAAACTGAGAGGTTTAAGGACCCTGTGACCTCAGTAGAATTCTCAGTATAAATCTACACTCTAAAGCCAGGTCCACACCTGGGCGATCAGTTGCACAACCAATAAATTTGCACAACTTAACTGCCTGCAACTGTTTTGTCCACACCTGAGCAACCAGTTGCTCAACAAGTTTCCCATGTTTAGAAGTGTGTGTAGTTTTCTTTTTTTTCTGGCAATGCTGAACCTGCTGGTGTTGTACTTTCCTTCAGTTTGTCATTATCTTTAGTGAACGATGGCTTAACTCATTATTCGATGAACAACTGGCTGTTATAGTCGTCTCATCTGTAGTTATTTTAAATGAAATATTAAAAGCAGAAGCCAAACCAAGTAAATGCTTGACAAGACCTTGGCTGAGGCATTGTCAGAAACATGGGGCGTATAGTTGACATATTTTTAAATGTACCGCCTCTTTACCATAGAAAAGTAAACAACAGTCAGGAGAGTAACAACCAATCATATTTCTCAAAAAAACATCACTACAAATGCTTGAAAGTAGAGCTTGTCTCTACTGTTCGCAACCAGCTGTGACTCAGTTGCATGCAAAACTGACAGCTCAGGTGTGGACCCACTTAAGTGTGTAACAGTTAATCACCACCTTGCAAAATCGTCTCCCCATGTGGATGGTAGCAATGAAACGTTCTGCTCCAGACAAGTGACTGAAATAGAAAACAATCCAAAGTGAATCTAAAGCTCATCAATACTTTAGTAACAACATATTTCACACCAGTACCAAGTTTACTTTCTTTGGAATAACATTTATGGTTAAAAGTACACTTTTATTAAAACATGCTCTTACCAGTCTTGGCTTTCAATCCACTGGCTTAGGTACTGTCTAATTTCCATTGGAAAGCTGTCATCATAGAGCTGATCAACTTGCTCCAGATATTTCGACTCTAGTTGCTGCAGCTCATACCACTGAGTCATTTTGCTGTAAAATATATCAATAATACATAAATCTATATTGAAGATCGATTCAATCAGTAACAGATGTTAGATCTTATGGACACATTTTATACAGTATAATTTCTTGTGAGAAATGTCATCACTAAAAAACACACCCACACAAAAATGCAAGGTGTCATATATAAGACTGTACCCTGCATCCCACGGAATACAGGATTTTGCTGTATTCACAACAAGTAATAATCGCTCTTAAATCAGCATGCTTAAGGGTGGAAGTTAACTGTGTTTTTGCCCTTGTAACTTTATGAACAACAGCAGCTACAAATAACCATCCATCCCGCAAAAAAATTAAGAATGTATTTTAATAAGAGAGAGGATCAGGTCGGAATACTGACACTCTTTCAAGCATTTACAAACAGTGGACATACTTAACCAGCATACAGTAGTTAGTTAAAAGTCAAGATAACTAAGTGTACGCTGACTATATATATTCTTGCACGACCCGCCTCTCATTTCGACCTACGTCCATCAAACAAATACCATGTAACTTCGGTCGCAGGCATGAGACAAAAACGATTCTATACAGCGACGCCTAAATAGCATATGTCTTTGGTGTCTTCACTATACATAAATATGTATAATTTAATAATGACATTAGAAACGTTACAACTGCACAAGAAATAAAAACAAAAAAACAGGATGCTCGCTGCTATTGCCAAACAAATGCATGGTAGCTCACCGCAGCAAAACCAAAAAATCAAGTGCACCCTAAAATTAACCTCTGTATCTCAGAAAACGTTAAACAGCAGAAGCAGATACCCTAGATCTCACGCCTCTCTTCGTCAAAAGTTCAACGACCCTCAAAGACTTCAGAATAGTTAGTCGGTCACAGTTCAAAAATGAAACTAAATATGCAGAACTCTGTTTAAATAAAACCCAATTTGTACAGTACCGAAAAACACACGCGTCACACCAGTCTCAGCCAACCAAGTCTCACGGTTTGCTTCAAGAATCCCTTCTCTGACCTTCAACCGCCAATTATAACAAAGAGAAGGCTGGCTTTCCTTGTTCGGGAGAAAGGCTGTGGATGTTCTTATAAGTGTCCTCCCTCCCTCATCTGCTGACTACTGACAGCAAGCAGCACGAGAAATAGAAAATATTAGAATGACTTTAAGTTTCGTGCAGGTGTTAAGATAAATGTATTAGTCAGGTTAAAATAATAGCCGTGTTTCGTTAGCCAGACACCGCCAAAAATAAACAGAATTATTGGTAATCTTGTATACAAGCATTTCATTAGATCTCCAGTAAGACATATTGTTCCATCCTAAACCGCTCATTCAAAAGAGCTGACTAATTAGTCCCACAATTAAAAGGACACACACTTCTAAAACAAATAATTTTATATTGATTTCAGCCCGGTTGAAAATAACAACCTGAAATGAAAAGTATGCCATGAACTCATGCTCAGACTTTTGACTTTAATAGGAATTTAATTTGGAATCAGTAGGAAATCGTGTGTTAGTTACATTGGGATCACAGACACTTATTTTAAACTGTTACACATGTCTTGTTTCCAGTTAAAATTGCACGACTATTTTTATGCAAACGGTTTTTTTTCCCATACAAAACAAGAAATGTGGTCATAATTGTAACAAATATTGTATATTATTTTATTATGATCATACAATGTATACAGTAGCTTATATTGATGATATTTTTTGACAAGGCTCAAACAGTATTTTTATATAAAGTATATACCTTTTTCCAAATGTGTTAAGTTTCTATTGTAGTAGACATCATTTGATAAGAAAATATTTCGGCGGGGATGAATTCTTAAATATTTAAATATACATATTAGCACCACCATAACTTTGCTGTAACTATATTTTTTACAGCAAGCCATTATAAAACAAGGTTATGTATTTAGGCTGTGCACTCACTTTGTATATATAAGGTACTGGGCTGGCACTCAACACAACGTGTTACTGTCAGTAGAACACCAAAATCAATATATTTCGATCTGTAGTTTACTGCTGATAATCTATAGCCATTGCATTTTAATGTATTTATTGGTGTTCATAAAGTGGGCAATGGCGTGTGGTGACTTCGCAAGGCATGCACAACTTTTAAATGACAAACATTTTCTTATAATATATGGTAATTATAGGGATTCAATAAATCAAATACCTGAAATCGCTGAAATACCGTTTCAGCTCTTTTCCTGTTTTTCTGTAAGTACTTACTACTTGAAATGTTGGCTTTGGCCTTCTAATTTGTATAATTTCTGTTTTTGTTGCAATATCTCTTGCGGATTAGTCGACACACTTTTTTTCCAAAAAGTTTGACTTGAATGGCTATTGCAATGATAATCGGCAATATGTTAATTTCAGCATTACAAAATCCAATCACATCGCGTGAAAGCACAAAGAGGGCTGAGCTCATTTGCATACAAACACCAAATTTAGCTGGCCTGTTAAATATTTAGTTAAATGTTAAATCTTATAATTATAATTATAAATTATATCTGAATGTGCATATTTAAAACAAATATTTATTTTCACAACATTTACAAATCTGGGGAAAAAATACAAGATTTAAGTTAAATCTAGGGGGAAAAAAAGCCATGTTAAAGTATTACCGTATATTTTACACATGGCAGGCCATATTGCAGCGCATGGACTCGAGGACGTGAGGTGCACGCTGCGTCGCGTTGCATGCCTCGATCAACAAAACAAAACGACTCCCTAAACGAACTGATTGCTTGCATACAGGGCTATCGTATACTTCAAAATGTTGTGGAATAAATATTTTTCGATCATGTTAAAAATGTTTGGGAATTCCAACGCATGCCCGCCCCAGCTCCGCCTGTGTGATGCGCCTGTCTGCATTAACCGAGACCGCTACAATATTATTCATTGTGTTGTTCTGCAACTTTGGCTCCGGGAGCTACGTTGTACTGACTCCAATAATTACAACAAGGTTAACCTGCGCATGCCATGGACGTAAAGTGCTGTTAAGTGCGTTTCCTTTCCCTCACCTAATTCATATCCTCACTGCTGAGGGAAGTAGGTATTAGGGCAGCAGTGAAAACTGTGCAACACTTTGAACAAAACACCTGCAGGATGTAGCATATCGATTTGTTTATAGAACTAATAATTTCAATACAACAACATAACAACAGTAATACAATATGCGGACAGGTGGTCAATGGGGATTGTAATGGTGAGCATAATAATAATAGCTTGTCTAAAGTAGACAATAATTATGAAAAGTCTTTGCAAAGCAACAATTATTTGCAACATACTGTTCCTGATGCCTCAAAAACTTTTCTACAAGGGAAGAAGCGAAGCAACAAAAACATACCATATATTATATATGAATTTCCGCCTGTCAGAGAAGTAGGACAATTAAAGACTCAAAAACAATAGCAACCTGAGCAGCACTAACCACGTGGCAAACCCACCCAACTGTAAACAAAACACGTCCTAGCAGTTCGTCTTAAGAAAAAAAAAATAGCGTGTATCTTTAACTGCCGTAGCTGCTAGTGGGAGGGAGTCTAACTGAAGTAAGAGCCATATAACCACGAGGTTTCCGAGAAAGCGAGAAAATCTGGGAGTTAGTGACGTTGAGAGGAAACCGTGAAACGAAACTTAGACTACAGCCAAAAATTGTATAGATGTAGAAAACTTGAACCGTATACTCCTTTGTACTGCCGTAACAAAATACTTTTATGCACGGTTAGTTAAAAATAAATAAAGAAATACATAAATAAATAAATAAATAAATAATGTGTGCTTTTTTTTTTCGAAAAAAAAACCAGTAATTTTAAAATTTTGTCATTTTAAAAATTGTTGTAACACTGATATGTAATCGGAATAGCCTTATATATATATAATTTATATATAGATATTATATATATATATATATTATATATATATTTCTGTTTAAATATGTTTGGGTAGTTTATCTTTTCAATACTATATGTGCATATATGCATTGCAAGGTCATTTTATTTGTATATATTTCAATAGAAGAATAACCTTACAGAGATTTGTGAAAATGTTTCATAAAACACGTTACTTTTTCACTATTTTTTATTAAGGTTTATTTTGAAATTTTAATACAACTAATCATTGCAATATATACTATACAGGCACTTTTTTTCCAATGTTAATTTATTTATATTGTAATGTTCCAAATCTATAAATCTGCTATTCCTGAGTTGTCTACTGTACTCTGTGAGCTAGCACCAACAAGCTGAGTTTTGCAGCAGTCTGGGAGAACTCAGCATTCTGTGTTTTCTATAACATCCAATGTTAATGTGACAGTATATCATTTTAATTGAAATAACTAATCTATGTTATGTCATTTATGGACAGGGTTGCCCAGGGTTGTTACCCTACTTTTGGATTTGTTTCAGCTTGATAAACTCCCATGAATTCAGCTTACCTGTACATATTTTCTATAAATTGATGTTAATATCACAATATTGAAACAGTATTTTTAAATTATTCAACACTGTCTTACACCAAAAATGTGGGTTGTAAGGAGGTGCTGCTATCACTTTCAGACACCTTTACAGTTTGATAACATTAAAAAATAAATTCAACAGATTGACCAACCAAAAAAAACAAAAAGAAAAAAAACTACAGCAAAACTAAAAAACAAAAGGCTTTCCAAGTCTTAGCTTGGGACTACTCTTGTAATAATTTGCATACTGTCTGTTGAACCCTTCTGTTGAACTATTTATCTTTCTGTCATCTGCTGGTTACCCTGTAGCCACACAAATAAAAACAGATCCTCATCCTTGATGGTTGGGTGACTTCTTGCTATACAGCTGTGGTCAATTTCTGTAACAAATTTTGCTTCATAAAGTTGAATGAAACCTGCTAAATAATGTTAGGTTAAAGTATTGAATTACATACTGCTTAGTAGTTTTCCATGTACTTGTGACATAACCTAATCTAACATGAAACACTGTACTGCCATTATGGCTTCATCCTGGATTTGAACTTGTGATCTCCAGGCAATAAGTCACATCTGTGTGAAGTTCTTTTACTGGATGCGCCACTTGGGAGCTCTGAAGCACCACATTTTTAAAGCAACCACTTAGAAGAAAGGATGCATGAGGAACGGGAAACCACATACTAACAAAAATGTTCACACACTTGTACATAAGTCCTAAGTACTGTAATTAGTGCCATTGATAAGAGATGTTAAAAAGCAACTAGATATGGGTACGAAAGATTACAGTGAGTTTTAAAAAGTCACCAGGATGTGTAGACTGAAACTAATGTCAAGTGAATCTAGACACAAAGAATACAGTAGTTAAGAAAACTGGGATATGCCATATCTATATCAAGTTGTTGTTTAACATGCAAGGTTGAAATCATGCTAAGACTAATCTTGGAATAATACAGTCCATTTCTGTGAGGGCTGGCATTTGTTTTGGATTCTGGAAACATGTACATAGAGAGGCCATGTAAGGGGTTATAATTGAGCATAAGAATAACAATGTCCAGTAGATGCATCCGCACAATGTTCACATCTGCTCACACAGTACTGTGTTGTCAAATGTTTCTACAGCACTGCACATAATAATACTACAACCCAAGTTGTTTAGAGTCCTATACTGTGCAATAAAATCCCCACTTCTGAAGATCTGCATCTATAAGGACCAACTTGCTACTGTACAATACAAAGAATTGGAAAGGTGTTGATCCTGTCACAAAGACTAACAGGTAATTCCAGTTCAACCAAATTCAGGCAAGGAGTTTCTTGTTTGTGACCAATAAAACATAAACCAAATGTGATGGAGAAAAGGGTTCCATGGAAAATTTCTACATGACCTAGATATAACATTAACATTAATATCATTAATATCATTTTAATGCTTGTTTCAAAATTACGAACAGGGTTTTTCCATATATATATATATATATATATATATATATATATATATATATATATATATTATATATATATGCCTATGCAGGGTTCTGCCCAAGACGATTATTAAGAAGTGAAAGGTGTATGACACCACCAAGACCCTGTCTAGATCAGGCTGTCCCTCCAAACTGGATGACCGAGTAATAAAGAGACTGATTAGAGAGGCTACCAAGAGACCAATGGCAACTTTACAAGAGCAACAGGTTTTTATGTGCATGTGACAACAATATCCTAAGCACACCACACATCTGGCCATTACTCAAGAAAGCCCACCTTGAATCCGTTTTGAAGTATGCAAAAAAACACTCAGGAGATTCTGTAGCCAAAAAAAAAAAAAAAAAAAAAAAAAAAAAAAAAAAAAAAAAAAAAAAAAAAAAATATGGCAAAAAGTTTTGTGGTTTGACAAAACTAAAATGGAACTTTTTGGCCTAAATGAAAAGCGTTGTTTGGCGCAAACCCAACACAGCACATAACTTAAAGAACACCACCCCTACTGTGAAGCATGGTGGTGGCAGCATCATGTTATGGGGATGCTTCTCATCGGCAGGGATTGGGGCACTTGTCAGGATAGAAGGGAAAATGAATGGAGCAAAGTACAAAGAAGTCCTTGAGGAAAACCTGCTGCCCTCTGCAAGAAAGCTGAAATTGGGATGGAAGTTTACCTTTCAGCATGACAACGACCCAAAGCACACAGCCAAAGCTACACTGGAGTGGCTAAGGAACAAACAGGTAAATGTCCTTGAGTGGCCCAGTCACAACCCTGACCTAAATCCAATTGAAAATTTGTAGGATGACTTGAAGATTGCTGTCCATCAACGCTCCCCAAGGAACTTGACAGAGCTTGAATAGTTTTATAACGAAGAATGGTCAAATATTGCCAAATCTAGGTGTGCAAAGTTGGTAGAAACCTATCCCAACAGACTCACAGCTGTAATTGCTGCCAAAGGTGTTTCCACCAAGTATTAACTCAATGGGATGGGGACTTATCCAATTGTGATCTTTCAGTTTTGTATTTTTAATAAGTAATTTTTTTTCTCAATAAAAACTTTTTTCCCCTTAACAGTGTGGAGTATGATGTGTAGAATAAATTAAATTAAATTTAAATTTAAATGCATGAAACTCTGAGCCTCTGACACAACAAAATGTGAAAAAAAAAAAGTCCAAGGGGGTGTAGACTTTCTATAGGCGCTGTATATACAGTGCCTTGCAAAAGTATTCAGAACCCTGACCAATTCTCTCATATTACTGAATTACAAATGGTACATTGAAATTTCGTTCTGTTTGATATTTTATTTTAAAACACTTAAACTCAAAATCAATTATTTTAAGGTGACATTGGTCTTATGTTGGGAAATATTTTTAAGAAAAATAAAAAACTGAAATATCTTGCTTGCATAAGTATTCAACCCCTGTGCTGTGGAAGCTTCCAGTTTGCACCGATGAAAGAAATTGCCCAAACGAGGACACAATTACCTTACCATTGGCCTCCACCTGTGAACCATTAAAGTTCCTGTCACATTTTCTGGATAAAAACCCCACTGTTGAAGGATCATTGTTAAGGCTGTGAATCTGAAGGAAAATGAAGATCAAGAGCATTCTACAGAAGTTAGAGATAAAGTAATACAAACTAATAGATTAGGGAAAGGGTACAAAATAATATCCAAGTGTTTGTATATCCCAGTGAGCACAGCTGGATCAATAATCAGGAAGTGGAAGCTGCATCACACCACCCAGGCACTGCCAAGAAAAGGCCGTCCCTCAAAACTCAGCGCTCAAACAAGAAGGAGACTTGTGAGAGAAGCCACAGAGAGGCCAACAATCACTTTGAAGGAGCTACAGAGTTCAATGGCTGGGAGTGGAGTAGTGGTGCACCAGTCAGCCATATCAAGAGCTCTGCATAACACTGGCCTGTATGGGAGGGTGGCAAGAAAGAAGCCGTTACTCAAAAAGTACCATCTGAAAGCACGTCTGGAGTTTGCCAGAAAGCATGAGAGTGACCCAGCTGCGATGTGGGAAAAGGTTTTGTGGTCAGATGAGACCAAGATAGAGCTTTTTGGCCAAAACTCAAAGCGCTATGTGTGGCGCAAACCTAACACTGCCCATGCCTCAAGACACACCATCCCTTCAGTGAAGTATGGTGGTGGCAGCATCATGCTGTGGGGATGCTTCTCATCAGCAGGGACTGGGCATCTTGTTACAATTGAAGGAAGAATGGATGGAGCAAAATACAGGAAAATACTGCAAGAGAATATGCTTCAGTCTGCTAAAAAACTGAAGCTTGGGAGGAAAGGACATGATCCCAAGCACAAGGCCAAAGCAACATTGAGTGGCTCAAGAACAAAAAGGTGAATGTCCCACAGTGGCCCAGTCAAAGTCCTGATCTCAATCCCATTGAGAATCTGTGGCACTATTTGAAAATTGCGGTCCACAAGCGTCGTCCAACCAACCTAACAACCTGGAGCAAATCTGCCAAGAAGAATGGGCCAAAATCACTCAGACACTGTGTGCAAAGCTGGTACATACTTACCCCAAAAGACTTAAAGCTGTTATTGAAGCGAAAGGTGGCTCTACCAAATATTAATGTATGGGGGTTGAATACTCATGCAAGCAAGATATTTCAGTTTTTTATTTTTCTTAAAAATTGTTTTAAAATAAAATATCGAACAGAACGAAATTTCAATGTACCATTTGTAATTCAGTAATATGAGAGAATTGGTCAGGGGTCTGAATAGTTTTGCAAGGCACTGTGTGTGTGTGTGTGTGTGTGTGTGTGTGTGTGTGTGTGTGTGTGTGTGTGTGTGTGTGTGTGTGTGTGTGTGTGTGTGTGTGTGTGTGTGTGTGTGTGTGTGTCAGATGGAATACATAGCAAACATACCAACCACATTTACTGAACAGTAAATCCCAACTTGGTTTGATTAAAAGCGCACATTAAGCTTAATATGAAAGCTAAAAATACATTTTAATAAATAACGACTTTTTTTAATAACAAAACAATTCTAGCGTACTTCACTAAAGTGAGACCATGGTTTTGTAATTTTGAAATACCACTGCTTCAGATTATTACTTGTGCTTAATAACAGTAACAAGGTTTCATTTAGATTTGGTGCTGAATTTAAATCTGTTCATGGCCCCGCAGAAACACAAACCTTCTTCCTTATTATAACCCCCCCCCCCCCCAAAAAAAAGGTGGTTCTCTCGTCTTTTTTAATACAACTGAATTAATACATCATACAAAAAAAAATTCAACTAACAACTACCTAGCCTATATTATTTAATACATATTTGTTTTGTACTCTCCAAACCAAAACGGCCCCGCATCTTATTGCAGACGCGTTTCTGCTAACTTCAGCTGTAAACAGTGCAGTGCGGACTTGGGTCAACCCAATGTTCGTGTAAGGTGAATTTTATTGTGTTTTTTTTTTTTTCTCTCTCTTTTTTTCTTGTTTTATCAACATCAGACTTCTGGTGTATTCTGAATGACTTTCATTTTTTTTTTAAATTACTTTTTACATTTGAAGCCGTTCAAAGGAAAAACCATAACAAAATAATAGTGTCTCCTGAGCAAAAAAGGGACAAAATGTATACCGGTATTGCCTCCCCTGTGCTCTATGGGTTAGGCGCCTACGGTCTCAAAGAAGTTACAGTCACAAGAACCAAGTGCCTGCAAAAACATTTTTACAGTTTTCCACGATAAAAACAAATACACACCCCTTCGTTATATGCCTTCGTTGCTAAATTTGTTTCTTAGCAACCACAGAAAATAGAACTAAAATCCGCATAAACAGCCATGGAAACAGACAGAAAACAAAACGGTAGTCTTAAACAACATATAGTTCAAACATTTTCTTTTTTTTTTTTTTTTTTATCACTTTACAATACTTTTTTTCATGCCTGGAAATCGCTGTTTTAAAATTCCATGTGCTTCTATACTTTGATACTTGTTAGCATTGAATTTAAATCAAGGGAAGTAATGTTAAAACTGTACAATGCATTAGTAAGACCTCATCTTGAATATTGTGTTCAGTTCTGGTCACCTCGCTACAAAAAGGATATTGCTGCTCTAGAAAGAGTGCAAAGGAGAGCGACCAGAATTATTCTGGGTTTAAAAGGCAGGTCATATGCAGACAGGCTAAAACAATTGAATCTATTCAGTCTTGAACAAATAAGACTACGTGGCGACCTGATTCAAGCATTCAAAATTATAAAAGGTATTTTCAGGTCGACCCAAGGGACTTTTTCGACCTGACAAAAGAAACAAGAACCAGGGGTCACAATGGAGATTAGACAAAAGGGCATTCAGAACAGAAAATAGGAGGCACTTTTTTACAGAGAATCGTGAGGGTCTGGAATCAACTCCCCAGTAACGTTGTTGAGCTGACGCCTTGGGATCCTTCACGAAGCTGCTTGATGAGATTCTGGGATCAATAAGCTACTAACAACCAAACGAGCAAGATGGGCCAAATGGCCTCCTCTCATTTGTAAACTTTCTTATGTTCTTATTAACATGTAGTTTTAATAAAAGTTCTTAGCTGCTTAACATAGACAGGATCTCCAGCCCTTACTGACGAAATAGAAGAACAAGGTGACTGTTTTCATTTGAAATTAAATCATACAATGCTCCATCTAAGGTTTTGGTGATCATAATAATTCTGTAACTTTCATTTGCCTCAGTCTGCTGGTCTTTTCTCGTTGACGTTTTAGCAGCAGAGGTGCTTAATACACCACACGCAATTCATTACGTGATTACAGGTGCGTTCGGTTGATTAGACAGTATGGTTGGATAATTGAGAACACTGTAATAATTTCAGTTTACTTTGATTTGCACACATGACTTTAAAAGCTTTAGATTGCATTTTATTGTCAAAGTTACAATACACACATTTCATACACAAACTCCCTTTTAATCATCTTTATTTATTTCAAAACACAATCATGAAAATTAAAATACACCTTACAACAATACAACACAGTACAACAAATTAATCTGTAATGTTGGAAATGATAGTGCCTAATCACGTGATTGAAAGACTCTACCAGCTCTACCAGAGATGCTGGAACTAGGGGCGCTGGGGGAGGGGAAGCACCCCCTGGGTTTGCATGGCTTCCATCATATACAGGGGTTACAGTTTTGTTCAATGGCTTTCAGCACCCCCACTTCAAAAATTGTTCCAGTGCCACTGAGCTCTACAGAGGCAACTTTCCTGCTTTGTAAAAATTAAAGTAGCTGAGCAATACTTTGAATTGAAGGAAACCTTATGGATATCAAGATAAGACCAACAGCAAGAAACAAATATGACCCCTATTACATATCACACGTCAAACCCCCATAGTCAGTATTTGTAATGAAAATAAAAAATGGCAATTAAGTGGAATGTAAACTTTAAAATTTTAACTTTTTTATGTAAGTCTGTGATATTTTTGTTTTTGTTTTTTCCGTATGTACATGTAAACTTATTTTACATCGGTACATACATTAATTAATGATGTAAATATATATAGTTACTAATTTATATATATATAGTGACTTATCTATATTAGATATATAATATAGATATATATTTATATCCGTTTATATGACATTTGGCAAATATACTGTAAACCTTTACAGTATTAGGTGACATTTTAACAACTCCCTTAAAATCTTTGAATGCATAAACACAATACATTGCATATACGAGAAGTACTTGAAGGCTGATTTTTAATATTAATATGCTTAAATATACAATATCTGTACAAGACATGACAACATTTAAAAAACACTGAGATTTAATCACGTTTATAAAAAGACATTGCAGATACTTCCATATCCTGTTTCAATTTTATAGTTCTTTTGATAACACAATAATATGCCTGTCTGTTATGAACTAATGTTGAGCCATTACCTCATATGAAATACAGCAACTGAGAACATTCTATAGTCTTGTATGGCACCATGCTTCTTTCAAAATGGCAAACATGATGAGATCTGCAATGGACAGTAAATGAAAGTGCACACTAGCTATCATTGTTTGAATTATTTTAATTAGCCCAAAGAATATGTATTAAGTAATTTCAGGCATGATCTGAGATCCTAGATTTCTGACAGTTTCCAGAGCTCAACCAGAAAAGGTTTAAGAAATGGTTGAAGAGATTGTCTTCACTTCCTCAGATAGTCCATATTACTCTGAATATGGAGAACTCATCTGAAAATAAAAAACAAGTAAATATGTTTATCATTAAACAGCAACTAAAGGCAGAAGACACAATTTTTTTTTTTAATTCTGCATTTCGGTTGTGTGATGACAACTTGGCTTGACAAAATTTGGCTTACCAAATTTTATTTACAAGTATGTTCCATGTTCGAAATAAATGTCCTTGTTGAAAGGATATTGTTTACTGAATGGGTTATGAAGCTTGACCAAGAGAATTACAGAAAACACTGTACATGAAACCAAGTCTCTAAGCGCTTGGTCGGTATGAACCAGAAATAAAAAAAAAATACAAAGCCAGTATCTCAAATAGAATATGGAGATAACTGTTAAACTGTATAAAAAAAACCCAGTAATAACAACTCTCAATACATAATCTCCCCTTACATGATTCTTAAAATTGTACATTGTTACTCTGAATATGATATAGTTAGACCTAGGCCACAGTGTAATTATTTGGCATATATGTAACTTATTGTTTGTTAAAACTGAAGGACATACAGCAGTCTTGATTTCCACAGGACTAAGTTTCTGTGTGAGTTCATCAAACATCCCGGGAGACATAGGCAGAAGGTCGAGTGAGGAGAATGAGGCTGAAGAAGCATTTGTACTAAAACAATACAAGAAGCACAATGTTATGTTAAACGAGCCAAAGTTTTTTGTTTGTTTGTTTGTTTTTTTTAATAAATTAGTTAATAGAATGTTTTAGTTACTTACAACTGGGAGACAGGGATGAAAACAGATGGAATATACTGTGATTCTGTAAAGAAAAAATAGAAGTACAAAAGTATAATTCATCAGTTGTTGGTTGCCGTCTTTTTGAGAATTAACCTTGATTCTAAAATCGAAACATACTATATGCCCAGTATTTACCACAGTATGTTTTGATTAACAGGTTGTGGGTTGTGACTCATTAGGAGGTGGCTACCATAGCACATGGTAGACAATAATAATAATAATAATAATAATAATAATAATAATAACCTACCTGTACTTGGTTGACTATTGTAATGTTTTCCAAAAGCATCATCTTTCGGGATGCCTGGGTAGAGTAACTTTAGCGGGTTCTCCGGAACATTTCTATCAACTATCACTTTGTAGTCTCTGATAATGTCAGCGAAAGGCAGTGCAGTCAGACGACTCTTGGTGTAAGGCTCCACTGAATTAAACTTCACTTCTCCTACAACACAGAACAAGTCAGAGGTCAATGTCACTCACACATGTAGAATGGAGTGTTAACCCTGTATATATGAAACAATTTCCCTCTCTGAAATATCCACAATAGAACCTGACCTAGAGCATCGTATAATATAATGTGTATCTATTCCGGAAACACAAAAGTAATAGCAACATAATTCTATTTCATTGTCAAGACAGTTTTCGTTGCTTGTTTTTGTCGTCTAACTTGCATTGCACCGATTACACAGAATTAAAAAACAGCAACAATTATTAAGGCAATGCAAATACCCGTCTTCAGCACAAAATGAAATGCATCCCCCTTTTCATAACACAATAAAAAAACCGTGCTTACCGCTCTCCGACTGATCCACCCACGTGAAGGTGATTCCTCCTAAGTGGCTCTCGCTGAATCTCAACAGGAAGGTCCCAGGCTCCTTCTCTTTCAGCAAGGCACGCTCAGTCTCCTTGCTCACAAACCCCATGATATATCTGAAGAGGCAGTTATCAAATTCATTCACACTGGGCTTTGATTTACAAAAACAACTACAAGTATTTGGATGTTATGAAACTATGTATCTGATCAAAAATATCTGCAGTATTTTACACTACTGTCCAAATCAATAATAAAACATTTATGGAACAAGAGGAAGGCAGACATGTGTAACAAATCAGGAAAAGGAGGGACAACGTATTATTGTTGCAATCTCATGATTCAGCTGAAACCAAGTTGGTTTAGGCTGTAGCTGAGCTAGAGACTACATTTATTGGCTTTTATACATGTATGTTTTATATATATATATATATATATATATATATATATATATATATATATATATATATATATATATATACATATACACACTGTTGCTAGTTGGGGGAAAAACTGATGGTGGACATTGTAAGAGAAAAAACATTTATCTACCTAAAATGTTTATAAAAACAGTATTTAAAGCAATGCTTACCCATCTATCCAAAGAGGCAGGAGGTACTTCTTTATTAGTTCCAGTATTGAATCTAACCAGTGCCAGAAACTGAAAGGCTTCCCAGGTATGTTCTCCTGCGTTGGAAAATGTGTCAGTAAACTTCATCTCCAAAGATAGCTGTCTTTCACTGCTTTTTATTGCAGCTTATTTTCAAAGGCCAAAAAATACAGCAGTCAGTGTTTACCCTTAATCAGTAGCTGTGCTTGTCTGTTACTTTATTGTTGTTCTTAGTGTCTGCGCACATTAATGCACATTTTACATTACAACAAGTTGCCTTCTTAGGGAACATACTTTGTTTGGTAAGAAATGTTTCGTTCCTATTTTATAAAAGCAGTAATAAATGCCAAATATGGAGTGTCTTATTGATATTATACATTGCACGTTTAACATTAACATTTAAAAAACAAAAAACTATGGATTTTTATAGCTTACCTTACAGAACTTTGACCAGTAAACCTGGCACTCATTGCGGGAAATGTGTTGACCTAAAAAAAAGTAACATAGCAGTTACCGGATCAATTCGAAATATATTTCTGTACCCTGAGATATGACTCAGTCTAGTACTCTCTTACAGAAACAGTACTTTGTCATCTTGCATTAAGATTGTTAAGAAAATAACTTAAACCAAAAAAAAAATATAAAGCGATACATAAGCACTAATATATATATTTCCCCATAGAGAGGACAGAGGGCTATGGTGAGAAATGTCAAAGTGAGCATCAATGGGTATAGTTGTCATTGCCAGATTGTATTGTCATTACTACCTCCACGATGTTAACTGGGGTTTGTGTATTTGTGCATGTAGAAAAAAACAAACAAACATCACATACATATGACGCTATATGACCCAAACAACAACACTCTACTTGCGCCTACCCAGGAGTTTCTCTCCCAGCATGCCGAGTTGTTCGTTATTGAGACCTCGTCCAACAAACGACGAAAACTGCCAGCTCAGTACTTCAGACAGCTGGCTCCAGGTGGCAGGGGGAGGGCTGGTGAAGAAAGACAGGTTCTGTGGGGAAAGAAATGTATATATGGGAAGACTTGAAAAGACATGGTTTCTCTTACTCCAGGTTGTACGGAATTTCTTGATTGTGACGCAAACGCAGGATTCCAGATAGTGATGCACTGTGGCATGGTGTAGCAACTTTAAACCACCCAAGCTGCCTACACCTCACCTGTACAGACTAGACACAGTTATATGTGTTAAAAGAAAAATATTTAAAAGAAGACTTAAATAGTGAGTGGGAGATCAGAGAAAAAAAAAGCATGTGCTAAATATGCAGTACACACACACACACACACACACACACACACACACACACACACACACACACACACACACACCATTGAGCTGAATCAAATGTATTTTTCACTTTAATTAAACTCTTCCATTTTAGCATAGCCCAACCTCAATTAAAATACACTGACACCCACTTCAGGCCACACACACGTTTGTTGTAAACCTTCCTATAAATTCAGGTAAATCCAAAATGTTATCATATTACAAAGGTACACCAACAGAGTACCAGTCCCCTTTTTCCCTGTTGTAAACAAATCCAGTTACTATTTATATCTAGCACTTTTTGAATCTCTAAAGTAGGGCCCTACATTGTAGTTTCTAAGGTGGGAAATGGTTTGCTTTTTACTGTAAAAAATCCTACCTTAAGTTCATCTGTCAGTAGGTTGTACCATATAACAGAAGCCCAGCCACCAGGAAGCTGACTCACATTGGAAATAACAACAACAGGCAAGGAGCTTGTCTGAAAAAGTACAAGATTACAGTTTAACATTTACTGGATGACACCTACAAATGCATTTCATAAATGTACAGATCATTTAGTCTTTAATGAAAGGTTTACTAAGAGCACACTGGGCTGGATTCTCAAAGCTATTTATTCCAAATCGTCATCAGAATAAAAAATAACTTAAAACATATTTTTTTTATTTCTGGTTTAATACAGGTGTGTTTCTCCTTTCTGAAATACAATTGCGCTCATGCTGCATTGGAGTAAATTGCTTTGAGAATTTAACCCACTATTTTTTCATGAATTTAGTTACAAATACATATATATCAGATACTAATCCATACCTCTAAATCTATTGTTAATCCCTGTACACAGAACTGTGCCTCAAAACTTATGGAATGAAGCTCTTCTGTGACGAACAGAGGGCCCTGTGAGGATATTGAAATGAATTAGTCACACTCAAGTACAGTATCTAACAATGGCTTCAAATGCAGTACAAGGTTATGTTTATTTGTTTAAACCTAAGCGTGGTAGATGTCATCTTCTTGACTATTACCAGATTGTAATGCTTTCACTTTCAGCCCAATGTTACTGCAATTAGTTTTTTGCGACATAACCTCCAGTTGGAATAATCTACATCAAAAGCATTACTATGTGAATTAATTAAACATGAACTTTGAATTATATATACACTGTACAGATCCATGTTGTTGTAAATGTTTAAACAGTGAAATATAAACATACAGTATACCTACATTATAGAGAGTGCCTTGGTTAAAACAAAAAGAAAGAAAATGAAAGAAATCAAAGGTAGGTTAAATATCGCACCTAACATATATGTAAGAGAGGTTAATATATAGTTATATATATATATATATATATATATATATATATATATATATATATATATATATACACACACACACACACACACACACCAATGAAGACAATAAGTGGTAAACTCAGTGCTTTTTCTCACCTCATTTCCCTTTGATCCATTCACATATTTGCGTTCCTTGAGTTGCTAAATAAATACAATTAACCAAAAGGAAAATGTAAATACATTAATTTACTGACAAAAAGCACAGCAAAATTTCATTAAACAAACATCACATTACCAGGTGCCGGAACTCCACAGACAAGCACCCGTTGGAGGATTCTTCTACGTCCATCAGTTTTGTGTTCGTTCCTAATATGAAAAACTGACGACTCCTACAAAAAAAAACTCAAAATGAGTCTCTGAATCATTTAGAGCTGAAGCTTCCAAGAAGACTTGGATCAGAAAAAAATAGAGATTACATGGTCAGAGATTAAATCAATGTTGTAATGAAATATAATGGAAATGTACAGAAGAAATTTAAGAAAAACTGTATTGTCTGTCTTGCAAAAACCTACAAAGTCACTCAATTGTAATACGGCACAGTAGCCATATTATATTGGCTCCAAAATGAGCACTTTTCATTTAGGAGGACTTTGAATTTATAATTTGGAAGCAAGGAAAAAAGGACAATTTCAGAGCTGTAATTTAGAAAGGAGTAAGATCATTTAAACACATAACACAAAGGAACACAATGCTGACTCAAGCACAGAAGACTGTGTAACAAGAATCAACATCAAACGCAAGAATGCTGTGGCTAAATTTTCTGAACTAGATTTGTACTTTGAGCCTTCACTTGGAATTACCCAACCCAGCTGAAATTACCCCACCTTCTGATTTTATCTGCATGTTTTGCTTCTAAAACATCACAATCAAAATGCTGTTTAATTTTAAATTCTCAGGTAGTTCAGTTTTAGTTTTACTGAGGAAACATGAATAATTTGTATAAAAGGCTAATACTGTACTTGGTAGTATGGTCTTCACGCTTGTATTTTTTGGTGTTTTGTGTTACAAAATTGCCATTCAAAGAAAAGAAATACAGTTGTATTTAACCATTATATACACACAACAAGGATTAGATTAAAATCCTCCCTGCCACAAAATGTGTTAATTGTTTTTATTATTTGTTTAATTGTTAATTATCACCTGAACCTGGCTATTATTGTAAATTAGAGCCAGGTGCAGGGTATTAAAGGAGAGCAGGCAGCCTGTTCGAGGCTGCTGTGCTCAATCGTAACAAAAGGTACAGTTTTGTTATAAAAATGTGTGTTTTGGTTATTTGCCAGGTAAACAGCTTAGCCATCCTGCGAGTGAGTCAGGGAACCTACAAATGTTTAGTAAGAGCTCAGAAGGAGCTAGATGTTTTGTTTGGTTTTTGTTTATTTAGTTTTATTAAAAGTGTACATAAGCGCTTTAAACTTCAAGTCCTGGGTCTGTTCAATAGTGACAAACGAATGA
Source organism: Polyodon spathula (assembly GCF_017654505.1). NCBI lineage: Eukaryota > Metazoa > Chordata > Actinopteri > Acipenseriformes > Polyodontidae > Polyodon > Polyodon spathula. The sequence continues at coordinate 16,559,270 of NC_054544.1, forward strand.
GCATGAGTGACGCCGTGTTAATATATAAATATATACATATATATAAATATATACATATATATACACACACACATAATCTTTTGTCACTAAAGGTTTAAAAAAGTAAGCCTAATTTAAATAGAAAATACTTACACTCTGCCTGCCTGAAGATCCCTAAAAAAACAAAAACAAACACATGAATTCTTCAAATTCTTCAATAATATCATCCAAAACTCATATAACTCACTGACGACACACATTTAATCTTCCTATGGGAATTAACATGTCAATTAATTACATTACAGAACTTGGTATGTATTTAAACAGGAATATTAAGATGTGATGTGGTTTTGAAAGACATGCCATTTTCCATGTAAGTGTTACATCATCTAGTCTGCGTGATGCATACATTTCTATTTGCATTTGTTTACATTGGTAACATTTATGTTGTTTCCTTCAGCTGAATGTTGTTATGTGTATAATCCAAAAGGAATTTTATAATTCATGTCACAACTTGTATTTTAACAGGATACAAAACTAAACTAAACAAAAACTGAAGGCTGTTGCTATAGCTGGTTTCACAACCACTGATTAGTATTCATCTTGGACTACCTTAGCTAAGTTAACATTAGCTAGTGCATGATTAATGCCAATCAGGGTCTGTGAAACCAGCTATTTGTCTTGATCATGAGCATGTGATTATGTATCCTTAACTTTTAATTGTTTAACTTACTTGTCAAATGTTGCCTTGACCTTCAGCTGATAGTTTACTTCTGGTAGTTTAACCAGCAACCTGTGCAGAAACAAAGTAAGAATTGTTTTACTTATTAAACACCTATCTTGCTTGTGTTTCCTCCTAATGACAACACCCTAAGATTACAGGTATGATGTATTGTTTTGTTCCCAATTCTAAGGACCTCTCAGGTTTCAACCTTCTCCTAAGTTACTAATTCATTTAAACTGAATTACCACATAGGTCGAAGGAGCTGTAAGGCTTGTACTAGAAGGCTTAAAACAAGGTCTATCAATAACACATGTGGTATAAATAGTATAAAAAGGTAAGGTCACCATGATCTACTTTGACAGCATACAGAATAGCACAGCATATCAAATGCCCATGCATATAATAGGTTAATCAAAACTAGACATGCTATTCCCAAGATATAGCCTTTAAGGCATATGCATGCCAAGTTTCATCATAATTAAATGAATATGGTGATATACATACTATAATAAGTGTTGGTCAAAAACCTGGACTTTTTACAGTGCCTGACTCGTTCTACCTGAGCTTGGTGGTAAACAGCACTCCAGTTTTAATGATAAGCGGCCTCTGAAGATGGGTTGGCATGCAAGGCTGCCTTTCGACCACAAAGGAGCTAGCGTTGAAAGAAACAAATCAATTGTTAAACACTTCACTTACAAGACAAGCAGGACATTATTAGATTTCACGGTTAATAGTTAGGATTATTTGTATTGATGTTACGAGAAACATTTTTAAAAAGGTTCCAAAAGACGTCCCAGGACTGACAATGAAATATTAAAATTGTAAAACAGTGTTCCCTCATTTTTTCACTTTCATTCACAGTTAGGCCAGTTTGGAGATATACTATACTGTGCAGTGCTGATGCCATTACAAATTCACTGCCATTCATATTTCACACATTTGAACCTATTCTACTATACCTTTTAATGAGGTGGTAGATCAATAATTTGACCCTTTCTTCCAGCTGAGGTTTTTCTAAGGGAATAGGGTCTCCATCATATGTTACTTTCATCACAAGCTCTTCCAACTTATCCAGCTGCCTTCTGACTTGAAATAAGCTCTGTGCTGTCAATGTAAACCTATTGGCAAAACGGAAAAGAAAATGTGGTTTGTGATGTTCGTAATGATGTTTACAGTGTTTATTGTTCTTATAATTATTATTTTAAATATAGATTATTAGGGATAAGGGGGCTTGTAAAGGACAACAATGGTTACTTCATATGTAACATACATGGGTTCCACAAAACCTCTGTACAATTTGTGAGGCCCAGAACTAGTTCAGGATGAGACTGAGTTTATTGAGTTGTTATTTGAGGCAGTTGAGCCTGTCTAGAAGGCCAGTGTCATTGGTAATGTAGAAATGATTTGTACAAACAAGACATTATTATTAGAACCCATTGGTAAAAGAAGAATAAAAAGCCAGTCACACACCAGTTCTGCAGCTGGTCGAGCCCTGTTAGAAGAGGCCCTCCAATGCAGGTGATCTGCTGCCGTCTCTTCCAGTCCATTAGCTCTTCATTCAGCGGCGTGTTCATTAGTGATTCAATTTCCTTTATGAGGTCTGTCATCTTACCAAGTGTTTCCTAAGGTAAGAAATTGGACACATTGGCTAAGATACTGGATAAGGACATATATTCTTTTTTTTTTTTAATTATTATTACACATTGGATTTATATCTAATTAAAAACAGTTGAGTTTGAAACAGGTACAGCAAACATAGCGATATAATAACAACAATCACATTTTCACCTAATCCTCATTTGTCAGTTTATTTTGTTAAGATATGCTTCCGCACATCCCCAGAAACAAGGCTTGTGCTAGGACCAAGCAAGACATGCAGGACCACAAGCGCAAGTTTGAAGCAAGAACCTTGCAAGTTTGACAAAAGGATAAGGAATGATTTCAAGCATGCCTTGATCAAAAAAATGCCAAGGTTATGATGGAAGGGATACCAGTGTGCCTGCAATCCTTCTTTATCTTTGTATCATACATACGCAACACTTGGTTTAAAGAAAATATCTTGCTCGATCTTAGCATAATCCTTGGCACTGTATATGTCATTGCATATTGCAACACAGCGCTGTGCAGTACGTAAGTACCAGGTAGGTACAGTACCAGGAAGCAGCAATAACTTTTCATCTAGAGTACCTTTCAAAGAAAGTGAGAAATTGCATTAAGTAACATGTTTTTGCTAACTTCAAATTAAATTACATATACTACACAGGCACATGCTTTCTCCATGCGTTTAAAAACAGATTGAGTTGCCAGGCTGGTATTAAAAAAACACCATCTTGCCCTGACTAGTTTAGGTTATCCTTCCACTTGAATTATACCAGCAGGCTGCTTGGTGGAGGTCAACAAAGACTTGTCACTAATTTATTTCTCTGAACTCCAGGGGGCACTAGTGGGTTATTTAATAAAATAAAATGTCAGGGTGTACCCATACTTAGGCATTCTCACTTTTGTTTTACCGTAGGAAATACAAGAGTCGTAACAATAAAACAACTTTAACAGCTTTAAATACTGTGTTATCCTTTCAACCATTTTTCATGGCAGGTTTGCACAATAATGCTGCTGTTTACAATGCCCTCTCTTCTTCTGCCTTTAACCTGCTTTATCACAGTTAACCATTTTTTTTTTTTAACAAGACATGCTTCATCCTACTCCTGCGAGTTCCTGTGCTTTACCATGCTTTCCCTAAGCTTTCAATTTGCCATGTTTTTACCATCACAATCTGCTGGACACCTTAACAAGTTGTATTATTGCTGAGCACAAAATGTAGCTATGTTGTGGAAAAAAAAGAGAAAAACGTGTTTCCTGTGCTCCACTCTTACCTTCCTCTTGTAGTCCAGTGTGTTCAGCATATCCTGCAGTCTGACAACCTCCTGCCTGACATGGTCATTGTTCCTTTCAGCTGGGTCTGACAAATGCAATAAAATGACATAACCCAACAGTCCCAACGTTTAACTGAAGTGAATCTTTTAATATCAAAATGCAGAATGACTGCATTATTAAAGAGTTAGAATAGTAGCAGTAATGTGATAAAACAATAAAACTCACCTCTGGATTGTAGTGTTTTGAATCTGAAATCAAACTCGTCCTGCATGTCTTCCAAATATTTCACACCTTGTTCGATTATCTGTTTTATAAGGGCTCAAACTCATTACATGATCTTTTATGTGTTATTCAAATCTGTGAATGCTAAACTGCTGCTTAATCTAAGAAACAATGTACACCCAACTGTACTGTTTTTATAATATGGATGCAATTCTGGTAAACACACAAATGGGAAGCACAAACTTTAAAGCTTTATACTTTATACAGCTATGGCCAAAAGTTTAGCATCATCTAGAATTTTAGGATTGAGACAAAAAAAAAAAAAAATCTATATGAGCATAATTTTGATGTTTTTTTTTAACATCATACAATTGAATAAACTACAAAATTATATCGCAAAAGTCTACCGGAAGCCATAATAGTAGTACAGCTTACCAGCACACTGCTCCGTATCACAGCTACCCTGTTTTCCAAATTTCTTTGTCTTTCGAAAACAACCGAGTTCTGCATAGATGTCTCCAGTGGTCCCTGAAGCAAAGTCAAGTAAAGAATGTGTGGTTGTTTATACACCTGTGAAATGTCTCATCATAAATACAATTTCTGTTTCTCTTACTAGAAATTGGACACAGAGTGGGTCTGTAAAATGCAATGCACAAACGTAACTATGTGATGCCTCTATGTGGAGTTTTATGAAAACCCTCATTACAAGGTAGTGATCTGTGTGTGGCTGAGGGTCGAGGCAGTGCAGAAAGTTTCTCATGTCTTATTCGTCATTTTAAAAGCAGAGGCCCAAGCTGAAACACACAACAGCTTCACCTGTAAAGGTAAATATAACCTTTAACCTGGCACAGCTACACGACGTTGCAGGTTTTCAGACATGCGCTTGAAACGCTCTAAAAGGTGTAGGTGGAACCTCCCTAGAGATGTTTAACTCTCTTGGTCCCCTGTAGCAAAATGTCCTTTTTAATTCTGTAAATAGTGATGTCAACACAGTACCTGTTCCAACATACATGAAGTAGCGATTATCCTCCTCTCCTCTCTAAGGCAATTCAGTATAACTCCTGCCATGTGCAAAGGATTTGCTCTATATTTCACCTGGAAAACAAATAACAAAAGTTTTCATAGTAAAACATCTGATTTAAGTCAATAAAACATTCCCTTATTTGCAGTAAATATTAAGTTTCATGCACTGTGTAGACAGGTTGTTCCAACTGAAAGAAAACTATTTATAGGTATGTGTTTGGGTAAAATGAACATTTTTGTTTTATTCTATAAACTACTGACAACATTTCTCCCAAATTCCAAATAAAAATATGGTCATTTAGAGCATTTATTTGCAGAAAATGACAACCGGTCAAAATAACAAAAAAGATGCAGTGTTGTCAGACCTCGAATATTGCAAAGAAAATAAGTTCATATTCATTTCTGAACAACACAATACTAATGTTTTAACTTAGGAAGAGTTCAGAAATCAATATTTGGTGGAATAACCCTGATTTTCAATCACAGCTTTCATGCGTCTTGGCATGCTCTCCACCAGTCTTTCACATTGATGTTGGGTGACTTTATGCCACTCCTGGAGCAAAAATTCAAGCAGCTCGGCTTTGTTTGATGGGTTGTGACCATCCATCTTCCTCTTGATCACATTCAAGAGGTATTCAGTGGGGTTCAGGTCTGGAGATTGGGCTGGCCATGACAGGGTCTTGATCTAGTGGTCCTCCATCCACACCTTGATTGACCTGGCTGTGTGGCATGGAGCATTGTCCTGCTGGAAAATCTAATCCTCAGAGTTGGGGAACATTGTCAGAGCAGAAGGAAGCAAGTTTTCTTCCAGGACAACCTTGTACTTGGCTTGATTCATGCCAAAGCTGCCCGATTCCAGCCTTGCTGAAGCACCCCCAGATCATCACCGATCCTCCACCACAATTCACAGTGGGTGCGAGACACTGTGGCTTGTAGGCCTCTCCAGGTCTCCGTCTAACCATTAGACAATGAGGTGTTGGGCAAAGCTGAAAATTGGACTCATCTGGGGGTGCTGACAGATTTGACTTTGTGAAGGGCGCATGAATCAAGCCAAGTACAAGGTTGTCCTGGAAGAACACTTGCTTCCTTCTGCTCTGACAATGTTCCCCAACTCTGAGGATTGGATTTTCCAGCAGGACAATGCTCCATGCCACACAGCCAAGTCAATCAAGGTGTGGATGGAGGACCACCAGATCAAGACCCTGTCATGGCCAGCCCAATCTCCAGACCTGAACCCCACTGAATACCTCTTGAATGTGATCAAGAGGAAGATGGATGGTCACAAGCCATCAAACAAAGCCGAGCTGCTTGAATTTTTGCTCCAGGAGTGGCATAAAGTCACCCAACATCAATGTGAAAGACTGGTGGAGAGCATGCCAAGACGCATGAAAGCTGTGGTTGAAAATCAGGGTTATTCCACCAAATATTGATTTCTGAACTCTTCCTAAGTTAAAACATTAGTATTGTTTTGTTTAAAAATGAATATGAACTTACTTTCTTTGCATTATTCGAGGTCTGACAACACTGCATCTTTTTTGTTATTTTGACCGGTTGTCATTTTCTGCAAATAAATGCTCTAAATGACAATATTTTTATTTGGAATTTGGGAGAAATGTTGTCAGCAGTTTATAGAATAAAACAAAAATGTTCATTTTACCCAAACACATACCTATAAATAGTAAAACCAGAGAAACTGATAATTTTGCAGTGGTCTCTTAATTTTTTCCAGAGCTGTATATTAAGTCACTTAATTAAATTTGGTATTAAACGACACATATTGTAACTAGGAAAGCAGTTTAAATCACTTCATATGTTTACTCAAGCTTGACAAGTTAATGGAATTTTGTAACGGTACAACTGACTCCTTGACGTCTCATATGCAAATGTACCCACAGAAAATGGGAGCAGTTACATAACCCTTAAAATGTCAGATAATGAGCTTAACACTGTGATGTAAGTAGGTGGTTAAACACCAGCCATAATTTAAATAATACTGATCAAAACCTGCACACCACATTTCAAAATGCATTTGTAGTTTCAAGTGTAAATGTCCTGCTGATGTTGTTCATTACGCAGATTTGCTAAATCAAGTACAACCAACATTAGTTTGAATTAAACAGAAGATGCTGTTTGGATTGCATGACAAATACAAAAAAAAACGAAATAACAAAAAAGTGTGAAAGGAACTCCAGCTGCAACCCACATAGTGAAGGGATTTCCCCACAGCTTGAGTTAAATGTGTTCCTGGTTAACAACACGTGGGAGAACGTTCCTTCTTTAATGGAAATAAATATATAAAGCAGCTTCCACCAAAAAATGTCAGGTGACTTGTATTAACCAAATAAGCAGGGTGTTGGGGGTGAGGGGGGTTATACACAACCACAGACTGCACATGACAGGAAGCTCAGAAGGTTCTGTGCTTTTCAGCTTTCTATAGTAACAACACAAACAGCTAATAACATATTTAGCACCTTTCATAGTGGACCACCATCACAAAGCGCTTTACAGAGGTAGGCTGTGAACGATGCATTATATGCAGAGTCACTTTCAATAGGACATTGATTTTACAATCTCATCCACAGGATGGTGCACAAGGAGGTTAAGTGACTTGCTCATGGTCATACAGTGGCAGTGGTGGGATCTGAACCAGTGCCCTTCTAGTTACAAGCCCTGGGCTTTAACCACTGGACCACACGGCATCCTTAAATGCTTTATCACATTTTCCTTATAAAGATATATCCACAAGGCTTTGCATTTTTCATATCAAGTTCTACTCCCAAATTCCTTTGTCTTTGCCTGCAGTGTGCTGAACCTTAATCCAATCTATAGTGTGAATAGGTCACATTCCCCCAAACTTTTCAATATGCATCTAGTAAAAGCAGATTTTTTTTAATTTTATTTTTATTTCAGATAAATGGTTTGACCACTCCACTTTCTATACTTCTGTGAGGTTTCATTGACTATCACTGGTGCCAAAGTGGATTCCAATGTAAAAATCTGATAAAACAAGGTCAAGTCTGATAAACAAAGCTCTCATACACAGCAACAAAATAGCTAATTTCTCCATGAAACAAAGGTGCTAAGGGATAAATATAGAGTTCTGTACCCAAAAAGGCAACAGCAGTTACAAAGCACACAGAAAAGGTAAACAATCTTAAAATGACTTACTTTTACACAATTTTCCATTTTTCAATTAAATAAATGGAAACCATCCATTAAACTATGGCAAACGTTTAACAGAATGACGCTACTCACTAAGGTGTTAGCTATTGAAGATATTTTAACATGAACTGAATGACAACATTTTGTTATCTTGTTTTGAGAGGTGCCCTGTGCAAGTTCATAGACTGGTATGAGAATTAGTCAGGCTAGAAGTAGGGGTTGGCCAATACTGGAAATTACTATTTAAAAAAAAAAAAAATGTTTTCCAAATAGGGTCATTGTCTTAGTTAAAACCCATAGAGTGGAGTAGACCCCCCCCCCCCCCCCCCCCCCCCCCCCCCCCCCCCCCCCCCCCCCCCCCCCCCCCCCCCCTGAGCCACAACACTCGGTGTTTGTGGTGAAGGACAACGTGTTAGAGACCTCTTTTTTCATTTTTACAAAAATACAAAAAATACAGCAGAATTCTTTCTGAATTCATCTCCCATACCTTATACCAGGCACATGTTTTACTTCACTCCCAGTGACATTTACAACATTTTACCTACATGATAGGGTCTATTGTAACAATGTAGACATTGACAAATCTAAATACTGCTGCTCTAAATACCCCCGCCCCCGCCAAACCTCTATATTCATACATATATGAATAACGTAACAAGTGCACTGTGAGAGTGTCACATGATTCCTTTAACTGGGGCCACCAATTCTTGTGTCTTTATAAATTAATTCATGCGTATAATGAAGAGGCCCTTGTTTACATGTAAGGAATGTGAGGTATGGTTTTGATATACAGGGGAAATCCTTTAGAATCCAGAAGTGGTAAATAGCATTCAGTTAAGAACATAAGAACATAAGAAAGTTTACAAACGAGAGGAGGCCATTCGGCCCATCTTGCTCGTTTGGTTGTTAGTAGCATATTGATCCCAAGATCTCATCAAGCAGCTTCTTGAAGAATCCCAGGGTGTCAGCTTCAACAACATTAAAAGTTGCTGAAGGAACTATATTGAAGGAACTATAAGGAACTATATTATCCCCAAGTGGGAATATACAGTGCATGTGATCAAAATGTATAATACAACCTATATAAAAGTTTCTCATAGTAAAAGCATAGAGAAGTATAATGAAGCATAATGAAAACATGGTCAAATATAGGTAAGCACTGTAATGCCCATATCATTAAAGTGGTTCACATAAGAAAAAAAAAAAAAAAAACAACACAAGCCTGTACCCTCTGTTGTGCAAAAACGTTTCTGTCACATATTGTGCCTTTCATTTGAACAGGATGTTTGAAACCACACTTTTCCATCCTCTCAAACAGTTTGGCTCTGCAGAACTCTTTAAAAAACAAAACATAATACACAAGGGGATTCAGAGGTCAAATGAATCCATCAACTTTCAAGAGGGTAGCTTTTTTATGCCTTCAATCAATAAGTACTGGTCACAAAGCTTTAACCTGTGGGCTATTTAAACATGTAAAGGGTGTTATTAATAAGCCAATTATATAAGATTTGTACTTATTAAAAATGACTTTCTCTAAAAAATGCATACATAAATTTTAAAAGGAATCAGTTCTATCTGGTTTTGTTGTTGCTTTTTTTGTTTTTGTTAACAATTGCTACGTACAGTGCTCTGAGATGTTCTACAGCAAAAGCAATATATAAAAATAAAATTGATTGATTGATTGATATCAATAGTGGCAATACTAAAATGAGAACAGAGATATTTAAAGTACTTATTCACTGTTAATATTTTAAAACTAGAAAGAACCTAAGAACTAAGAACTGCCCCTCTATCTGCAGTGTCCTGTAAGTTTTCAGAAGCAAAACTTCCAAACTTTTTAGAAAATACCTGAAAAAGGTTGAGGAAGTCAATATTTATTGAGCTATCAGGTACACAAATAATTCTTAAGAATATGTTTAGGCTAAATGTGCGTCACACAGCAATTCGTCTGAACAGGTTTTTTCTTTCTTCAACAAACTATTGAGCCACAGATGCCTTATCAAGTGAAAGATCGAGAAGGTGGTTTTGGCTATTACAGTGAGGCAGATTTCTTAGAAAACTGTTTTTCTCTAGCATTCTAGAGGCATATATGCAAGAAAAATGTGGGGCAATACAAGTTAAACTGTAAGCACAAATTCAGTCTTGAAATCACTGTTGTTTAAGTTGTTTGTTTATCATTTGTTAACACTTTCCCTATTTCTATAATATATTGCATAATTCAGTAAAACCTCTGATGAAGCACTGTAATTCTCAAGCTAGGGATTTTTTTAAAACATCAGACTTCACATACGTTAGCTTTAAACAAAGCATTTCCACAATCTGCAATCTGCTAAATGTTTTCTTGTTGTTATCTTTTTGTACTGAGTTGCTAAGTGTACAGCATGGGCTTTTTAATTGTTTACAGGAAGCTCAGAAATAAAAGCGTCTTCTTGCATTGGATTGTCGCATAACAATGTGTTTGTAAGATGGAATAAAAACAGCTGCAGTCTGCTGAAAATCCCAGCCTGTTGTTTCAACTCTAATCTTGGACTTGCTTTACTTAAGGAAACACTAGGTAGTCCTAGATCATTGTTAGTCAGTTAAGAAATCAATTCCCAGGTGGTACCACATTCTCCCTCCGTTTACTCCGGCCACCCCACCACCCAACCCCCCCCCCCCCCCCCCCCCCCCCCCTCACAACCCATAGGGGTCCCCCCCACCCTCCCAACCCCCCCCCCCCCCCCACCCCCACCTCCTCTTCTTCCACCCCCCCCCCCCCCCACCCCCCCCCCCCCCCCCCCCCCCCCCCCCCCCCCCCCCCCCCCTTTTTTTTTAACCACCTGCAGTTGCTATGACAGACATTTACTTCACCTGAAGTATCAGTTTTATACCAGTATGTAAGCGCAGAAGCTGTTTGACCAGAAAGCTAGCTTTGATATTTGTGACTGGTGACTGTCGAACAGTCTAGACTCTAACAACTCTTTCTTTTTACAATTCATCGACGAGACAAAAAACTCAAAGTGTTTACCCCAGTCTGTTATTTACTCCTTTTTTTTAAAGGATAAAAACAACTGTTGATATTACATAAGGAGAAACAAACCATCACTATCTATTAAGCGCTGTTGTTAAAGGTCCTCTAAGTATTTAAAAAAAATATATGCCTCCGCTTCTACAATACTAAATACAATTTCCCAATTTCTCTGCTACAAATCATACCACACATTTAAAGAACACACTTCTTTCTCCTATACAAAATCTATTTTCACAATTTCTTATTTTGATCAGCATTGACAGTCAATGTAAGAACACATTTATATCAGAAAATATATCTGACTTTATTACTTCGTTACTTACAGTATTCCTGGTATCATTCTGATTTTCCACTTGTCAACCCACCATTTAGGTCTAATTAAGCATATTATTTGTTCAATAAGAGTCTAGTTAAGTAATTGAGAGCTAATTTGGATTGAAAACCAGAAGGCACATGGGGTCCTATGCTCTGCATGTCCCTTATAGAAGTTGACCACTGTAAATTTGCATGGTAATTTTGCAGTTTTCCCAGTCTTCCTCATGGTTATACTATGCCTTTACCATAGTTTACGATGATTAGCTTTTTTTAAAATATGCTTTACCATACCGCTTTGGGTTTTACAATGCTTACTTATGCTGTACCATGCTTTCACTATTTCACTATTTTCACTTTATTACACTTTGCTATGCATTTACAATTGTAATCTTTTATAATGGGTATACATTACAACTCCCCTAAAAAAAAAACACATAAACGACATAATTTAATCTGAAGACACTGAAGAAAACATTTAAAACCATGTCTGCTGTATGTCATTTTGGAGGAATGCATTTTGTTTGAAATTGTAGTCTGCTTCTAGCAGTTGTGATTAACCCACATATCAATTCCACACTCATAACTACAGGGTTACCAATCTGATCCCTGTCTCTGTGTATTTTGATAACTATAGTGTATATAATTAAGGAGTGACTGGACCTGCTCTTACATCTGATGACTATGTTTGATTTGAGCCAGAGATGGGCAGTACCGTACATTGTTTAATAAGACAGGGCGGAGAGACTTACCTCAATCTGCTGTTTGATTCTTTTCATGTTGTGTCTCTGCAGAAACATCTTCTCCTGGGAACACTGCTCTTCCAGCTGTGACAGTAGATTGTGAAAGAGGACTGTGGCCATTGACTCACTGTTTGAAGCAGTATCCCTGTTATATACAAATACATATATTCCCATGTACACATGAAAATAAAATACATGTGTTCATTTAACATCACAGGTTTCACAATTATCTTCCCTCCACTATAAATCAAAAGTCTAAGTCTTCCTAAAGCTTTTTTAATAATTTATTTTTGTATTTCTACACAGGTGTTTTATTGTTTTAGGATAATTGTACTGCCTATAGTGTCACATGAAAGAAACAAACTGTAATATAGCAAGGACACTTAAATGAATTTCTGGAATTCCTTGTGGTGGGTATTACTGTTGTCCTCCCACTGTTTACATATGTATTAATGGATATGTGAGGGTTAGTTACGGTTAACTATGACTTTTTATTTGATTTTCCTCAGTTATATTTGACTCTGCCTGTCTGCTTTTTTTGTTTCACTATTAGAGTTTTTTTTCCCTGTATTTCTTTTTTTTTTAAGTGGGTGATCTATTTTATATTTGCTTCTGTTTCGGGTGTGGGCCTTGCTGATGATTCTGGTGTGGGTGATTTTTTCCCAGCAGTCTCCGCCTACTGTGTCTGGAAAAGGAGAGGTAAGATCCCTGTGATGACGCTGATGTAAGTTTGACTTGATTTTAACCATTATAATTACAAACAACATAAACAGTTACAAAACAAAACATTTATCTTTAAAAAATGTGCCTAGGTATCCAAATATGTAAAAGAAAGAAAGGGGTGCCTGATTACTATAAACTTGTGGAGACCGATACTTTCCAACAAGAATTGAGACAGACGACTAAAAGCAAAAACTACACACACACACACACACACACACACACACACACACACACACACACACACACACACACACACACACACACACACACACTGCTGTGCAAAAGTCTTAGACATGTTGCATTTTTCTACTCTGATGCATTACGTGCATCAACAATTTACTCAAAGCCTCCACAAGTGTTTTCTACTATTATAACAACCTTGACTTGCACAAAGAAGAACATTGAGTGTAATAGCTCGCATTACTTAATTTTCAAAGTGTAGTATATGAAGCATAATCAACAAGTACAGAGAATCATCTGTAATTGACAAACCCAGGACTGGAAGACCTAAAAAGCTGTCTAACAAGGTTGAGCAATACTTGAAGATAATATGCTTAAGGAATAGAAAGAAGACAAGCACTGAATTGACAGCAGAACTGGAAGAAGGCATAGGTGTCACTGCAATCCATCAACAGTCCAAAGCCCCTTTGACCATTGTTCCATTGTCCAATTTCCGTGTTCTTGTGCATATTTTAGCCTTTTAGCCTTGCGCCCCTTTCTTAACAGAGGTATTCTTACTGCAACCAATCCTCATTTTAAGTGACCTTTGTATAAACATTTTTGGCACAGATATCTTTGTGCTGTACATATAATGAAGTAATATACTACTACCAGTGCTACAGCTTTCCAGCATTTCTGGAGCAAAATAGGTTTTATGAGTGTGATTCACCAAATATTTTGGTTGCAAATATTTATGGCTTTACAGTATGTTGTTTAAATATAGCTCATAAAGCATACTCTAAGTAAATAACTAAAAAACATAAATAAATAATAGAAAACATTTTTGAAGATCGTGCCACAATTTTTTTTCTTTCTTTTGTAATATGTTTTGTAATTCATTTTCTGCCTCAGAACTGCCGTTCAGCAGTTTTTTCATTCAGCCGTTTTTATGTTGTTTAGGAGTGGAGGTGGAGGGCGTTACTTTGAAAAGGACTGACAGTGATGTGAACCAATCACATGGCAGACTGAGACTATTGCCCAGTGGTGTAAGAATGTGTGGGTAATCGTTAAATCTGTTTTTGCTCCTATGACAAGGTTTTAACCAATCACAGGCTAGAATTTCAAAGTACGGTATGTATATAGACATACTCTCCTTTTCAAATATATGTACATTATGAAGCTGCCTCATGAGTGAAGTGGTCCTCCAAATACTACAGCCAAGAATGACTAGATGGGATGTTCATTTTACTATGAACAACAGTAATGATCCAATAATTTCAGTGCTAATAATTTGGTCACTACATCTCTCAAGATGGCTGTGTTTTGACTGGTTTTCCAATACGAGCTGATTGGCCAAGCGACTTTCAGAAAATACATTTTATGGAGAAATACTATGTTGCCACAGTGCCAATGTGTATGCCAACATTCAAACACCAGCTGGTAAGGCTTAGGCTGCCTGCAAAAGTTATTATAGAACCAGATAAAGCATGGTTTTCCACATTGCAAACCTTAAAGGTCAATCTAAAAATATAAAACAACCAACTACTCATACCAGTCCTGATTTTCAATCCAGTCTGCTAGAAACTGTCGAATTTCCATGGGGAAGTTATCATCATAAAAATGGTCCACCTGCTCCAAAAACTTAATTTCTAAGTGCTGGACCTGTTTCCACTGAGTCATGCTGTGGAAAAAGAAAAAGTTTGTTACTCCAAAAGTCTGACCTGAAAATTGATTGAGACTATGCCTGAGATCTTCTGAAATTATGTTTCCAGCATACTCTAGCAGTGAATTGCCTGACATCTTTATAATAACAAGAAGACCTTTCATCTTTCAACTACAGTGTTTATCTGCAGTTTATAATGATCTACTGCATGTGCCAAAATAATCTGACATTGTGTTGTGTGTTACTTACTCATAGAAAATACACTTTCAAAACTAGAAAGAAAAAAAAAATCATATATATAACCAACTAAACTTGTACTGCTTTTCTCATAATTGATTATAATTTGAATATAGGCTTTTAAGGTGTAACTCCAGCAGTCTATAACTTTCTACATTTTAATGACTTAAAACCCACTGTATCTGAAACTGACATCATTCCATACTGAAAATGTAAATCACCCAAAGGGCACTTTGAACTAGGCAAAATGAGTGTAAGCTTTGAGATGAAAAGCCACAGTATCAATGTACCAGTTTAACAAAACAGTGCCAGATTAAATATAATTAACATACAATTAACATATAATTAGTCATGTGTTTTTTCAGAAATACTTATCAAGAACAGATAAGGATGAAGAATCATAAGCAAACAGTTAATTACAGGCATATGATATGACTGCATATTACTGATATATTTCACATAGTATAGGATTCTAAGGTAACAACCCTCTTCAATATGTAAACACCATTTTTATAACTCCAGGACTATTGCTTTAAGGATCTAGCTGGGTTCTAACCAACATTAATCTGCACTGCAGCTAATCTAGCCATTTTATATGGAGAGTTGTTCTAATCCCCTGCACAATCTGTAAAGCCATATACAATATTGTTGCAACCCTGTTACCTTCCAAGGCATGCAATGTCAAAAGGAAGGGACACTCTTCATTATTGGAAAACCTCAACTAGGTATAAACTTGAAGGGCCCTGTGACTGTGCTTGACTTCCTGTCCGAGAAAGACCCCATTTCTATCTTCCTTAATTACTCGTTACCTACCATCAAGTTCTTGGGAGGAAATGTGTTTTCTATAACAACTTGTCATTTCAACATAATTCCTTCAAAATGCATTGAGCTTCATGGTGAAACTTTCATATGTAAAACTCCACCTTTTCAACTGTGCTTAAATGTATTTATTTTTTTGTTAGAAAATGAGTGAATTTATTCATCAAATGCATTCCTTGTGTGTTACTGTGATAGCCAGGCATTGTGTAGGCACATGTTCACACCCAGGCCATCAAAGGGGAAAGGCTTGAGTTCTCTAACGAATCACAAATACTTTGCTGAATTGGAAATGATAAATAAACATGTTATGCTGAGGGTTTTTTTGTATAATAAAGGTAAACAATAGACTAGAAATGCACAGATTTACACATATGATTGGGTAACTAATGAAACATTAATGGCAGGCTTTAAAATAAAAATTCCCCCCAGTAAAAGTTAATCTAGTGGTCAGAAAATCCTACACACTGGAGTGGTGTCATTTTATGCTGGGGTTTTCTGCACCATAAACCGCAAAACTTAAGATACTGTCTAGGTACAATCATTACAACAGTATGTGTAACCTAGAGAAAATACTTATAATATTCAGTACCATACCAAAATATTTTCTGTATCTTAAAGTCACAATCAGTGAGGGACCCCCCCCCCCCCCCCCCCCCCCCCCCCCCCCCCCCCCCCCCCCCCCCATAAAATAAAAATAAATAAGCGTTCCTGTTGACAGAATCTCACACAACAAACTTATGTAACTTAAGTAACCATTCTATAATTGCAACGTTAGTTGCTGTGCCAAAGCAAATATACTGTATCATTGTTCAAAGACCTTTTCACAGAGATTAATTTGCTAAGTACTGGTCCTCTTATGTTGCACAACACTAGCACTTAACAATGACAAGTGTATGCAGCTGGTCCTGTCGGTTATATACAGTATATATCTCATTTTCTGTCCAAAATCCCTTTTGCTGGCAAGATGTTGAGTGTTATACAGAATGTACTGGTGCTTGGTAAGTACATGTCGTCTGGCTACTTACTATCGCTACCAAAACACAATTTACTGTTGATTAAAATACAACATATTTGATTTGTGTTTGGAAATCTACAATCACTATAGATTGCATTATTGTTTTCAAACACGCAAGACATAATGAAAATGTTTTTTTTTTTTTTTTTTTTTTTTCAGAAATAACGGGAAACATTTGCACTGGCGCAAAAGCTTTGACAAATCGGTGACACCAACTCATACTATACTCTATACTCATTATAGAGGGGTGTGCAATTCATATCGCCCGACACCTGGGGCAAGATTTGTGTGAGCTGTTATAGTTTGCACATTGGGCAAATGTTTTTTATTTATTTATGTATTCTATGTTCGTTCCGTTGCTATAAAGACACTGCTGTATATTTCTAGAGAGCCATGCACGTTTCCGAAACGTGAACTGCAGAAGTGTAGCGCTTTAAAAAAAAAAAAAAAAAAAGCGTTTACGTCCCACCCCTATCAATTCTGATTGGTTAACTGTGGAAAAAGCTGATCTTCTATTGGTTACAAATAAATCCAGAAATTGCTACCAAGAGAGCCTTTGGTAAAGTCACAGACTAATCTTTTAAACTGATGGTATTATTAACGTTTTTTCTTTTTTGTTTGGTAAAATAACAAACCAGTAATACTGCTTTCTTAATACATTAACCTGACATTTATATGTAGCAATCTAGTAAATTTAAAAATAAAAAAGGTATTGGCGTATTAGAAAAAATGTATAAAATTATTTCTGAGTCTACTTTGTAGTGAAGCGTGTACTTGTTGGGTGTTTAAAACAAAAACAAACAAAAAAACGTGAAGTTTACTGTTCAGAAGCAGTTCAAGACCAACTTTCCCTTACAAAAAATATAATAATCTGTTTTCTTTCGGTATAATCTAGTATATATATATATATATATATATATATATATATATATATATATATATATATATATATATATATATATATACTACTAGATTTGAACAGAAGCGATATTAGTTATTTATTGTACATGCACAATCTATCAATTTTGTCAAACTATTAAAACATGAAGATTGACAAATATGTTTATAATGATAGAATTATATGTACGATATTTTATTTTTTTTAAATAAAATACAGGCTGTAAATCGCAATGGCAATGTGTTTATATATTAATTAATTTTTCAGTGAGTAGTGCAGGAAAAAAGCCCATATGAAACTAGGATCACCCTGCTGCAGTGGTGTAGCAGTTAGCCATCATGGGACAAGATGTAAGATGAGGAAAAATAGCTGTAAAATCTTGTACACTGTAAAAAAATAATAAAAATAAAAATAAATAAATAATAATAAAAAAAAAAGTATATAATAGAAACAAACAAAAGAAAAAAAAAAAGTCTTTGCAGAATTTGATGGCGCCTACTATAAATATTGCTGCATTTTGGTAGAAAAACAGTAAAAAAAATGCAGAGTAACCTGACAGGTTACACACGTCCTTAAATCTGGGGTTCAGCAGTTACAAAACTGAAAGAATGTCAAGAAAAATCTGAATTCCACAAAGCAGCAGTAATAGTTGGCAATGATTTTGTATCTGTGATGCAACAAACTAAAACACCTGTACATCAGGAGTTGGATTCAGCTTATAGAGAAAGTTGGGGGGAAAACAGGCCGAAGCTATTTTTATATTTCAATAACTCGAAATATTGCTTGTTATAGTTGAACTCTTAATATGTTACTTACATTTGCTAGCGAATGTGTTCCAAACTACACTTAAAGAAACATTTCCTTAAAGTATGTTATAAATTTGTTGGAACCTTTTGTGTATCTTTAAGAATTTAGTGAAGTCAAGTCCCGCTAGAAGGCTAGATCTGCCCCTGTTACTTGATTGATTGTGTTCACTATTAAATAAAACCAACATCCTACAAGTTGTATTCTACTTTGTGTGTGTTTTGTGAGACGGTGAGGGGGCAAGTAGAGTTTTCTAGCAATTAAAAAATATTTCACACCCCTGCTCTTATACTGTGGTTATCACTATTGTACTCGTGCAACGTGCAATAATACATTTCGACAATACTATTCATATTGTTAAATATGAGAGTATGTTACCAAACTGAATACCCACAGCATCTTAAATTATGTTGTAGCTACTACAACTACTAATATTACTAATACTACTACTACTACTAATAATAATAATAATAATAATAATAATAATAATAAAAACCACGTCTATAGTGTAAAACCTGCACTCACCTGGTGTCTTTTCAGTTACCCTTGGATTTGGGAAGCCCCGTGGATTAAACTCGTTCATATACCAAGTGAACCTGTTTCTAGTTTTTCTGTTCTCAGTTGTTTTCGTCTGTAGGCTGGCTTTACGTTTTTAGATTTGGAAAGTACATGCCCCCGTCGCTGACATAATTGTGACAGTTTAGACTACCCCCGCCACAAAAAAGAAAAAAAAAAAGAAAAGAAAAAAGAAAGAAGACATGACGACTTCACAGCGGTTAAGCAAATTTCACTTATCCGCCCTAGCCTTGATTTACATTTTACGAACAATGTTCTGCATTTACAGCACGTGCTCAACGCCTGCCCTTATAATAAACGTGTTTT
The DNA here is from genome assembly GCF_017654505.1 of Polyodon spathula. Classification (NCBI taxonomy): domain Eukaryota; kingdom Metazoa; phylum Chordata; class Actinopteri; order Acipenseriformes; family Polyodontidae; genus Polyodon; species Polyodon spathula. Next base: position 16,578,519 of record NC_054544.1, read on the forward strand.
TGACGCACTTTTGTGACATAGTTTAGTTAATACATTTCAGCGCATTTTTGTTTTACCATTTCTTAATATTCTGTGGAATTTGAGGACTAATACAAAATCCTGCAGTCAAACAAAAAACAACAGTTTCTTTAACTGAAAAAATGACTGTATATGTATTTTCCTTTTAAAAAAAAAATAGATACGTTTGTCAATTACTATTTGCGAACGTGCAGTCCATCAAATAGCTATTACATACTTTTTCTTTTAAATATGGAATTCCCCAAACCAAATTGTCATTGCATCCACTAGCCATCAATGATAAATTATTTTCCAGACTACATTTTAAATTCTTAAACATAAATACATGATTTCAGCAAGATAATGGATTCCAATGCATAGTATATGTTTATGGTATATTTTAATAAAACAATGTATACTTTCCCTATAATTCCATACTGCTCGTGCTGTTCCAATTTGTGTACAATACTGCACCCTTCTGCTGGCTGCTGGTAATTAATCGAGATGGAGTTCTAAAGTTCCCAGCATGCTTTGTGAAGCGCATTAACCATTACCGTATAAATTGGAATCCACGTGGACTAGGTGAAAGGCAGTGGGGGAGCTGTAGTAATTATCTCTGGAGGCAAAGCGATCAAACAAAAACAACACAATGGATGCAACAGAAATAGGTAATGCATGCTACCAGTTTCGTTTTAAGATAATAAGATAGATATTTCGTTTTAAGATAGTGTGTGATGGGGCTAGAAAGGTACAGTCAGTTACTTACAGTAAGGTGGGTAATGAATGATATGATGCAAAAATGAATACCAGTTGATTTTGTATTCCGATTCCAAGTGTATTAACTGGAGAAGTGTTTATGCTAAAGTTCTATGTTGTTCTGCTTTGTGTTGGCATGTGCACGAAGTTTATCGACATGTACTTGCAGAGGATTACAGTACTGCAACTGTAGTACATCGCCACATTTAATTGTGATTGCAATAAGAATGCCAAGGTCGAGATTGCAGGCTGAGAGCTTTTCAGCGGGATCCAGAAGTTTAGATTAAATGTTATGGGCAAGACTTTTAGTACTTAAAGGGATTATAAACAGGCTGTATATGTTTTGAATTTGAATCCTAAACAATTCAGACGTGTGCAGCATTAACAAATAGACATTATGTTCAACTATGTGTCTGATTCTGTCTTTGGGTCTGGTTTTAAAAGTTCTGTAAAATGACAACATCAGTGTTTTGTCATTAGTGTTAATAATGTGTTATAAATTGTGACCCACTAACAATGCACTGTTTGCTGCTTCTGGTTTCCAGCCCTCCTCAGTGTCTCTGATAAAACTGGTCTGGTAGACTTTGCCAAGCGTCTGTCAGCCACAGGTCTGTCCCTAGTTGCTTCTGGGGGGACAGCCAAAGCTCTGCGAGAAGCTGGGCTCCCTGTCAGGTAGGTCTGTGCGATACCTGAATATATTATACACATACCCTAATGTAATTGATATAGGGTATAGCAGTGGACTAATTGAAGGTTGTGTGTTAATGTTTTTAATGGTGTGTGCTTTGTCTGATCATTACAGCTTGATGAAGGCCATCTGCTGCTTTGTGTTTTTTAAAACTGTTCTTTTTAAATAATAAAGAATTAACATTTGATCTACAATCTTAGGACCTTTCCGTGGTGTTTTCTCTGTGCATTGTGAAGCATGGAGATATTTATCGGTTTATTTCCACCGCAGGGATGTGTCTGATGTCACTGGGTTTCCTGAGATGCTGGGGGGAAGAGTGAAAACGTTACACCCAGCAATTCACGGAGGTAAAAGTTCTGAGTGTGTCTTCAACTGATCTAAAGGGTAATCTAAACCTGGGGGTTACCAATATATTGCTGCCATAAAATAATAATTCTCTCCACAGGGATTCTGGCGAGGAAGACTCCATCAGACAAAACTGATATGGACAAACTCTCTTTCAGTCTTGTGAGGTACAATATGGGGGGAGAAAAACACATTTGTGTTCACCTCCCTTTTAATAAGGAGAAACTTACATTTCCTTGTTTTGGTTATCTTCAAAGGATTGCCTCCCTGTAATTGAATGAAGCTCATGTGATACACTCCTGAGTGTGGGGAAATCAGTGATCATGTATTTACACTGGTATTGCTGGTCATGCATGAACAATTGAGTACAGTTAATTAATGGAATGCTGTCTCCTGTTAAAGATGTGAATGTGTGTCATCGGACTGTTCAGTTTCAAACACATTTAATCTCTTGAGAGTCAACTATATAGAAATGATGGAAAGCAGGCTTTTATATTAAAAAAAAAAAAAAAAAAAAAAAAAAAAAATATTGGTCTTAATCACATGCACCAGTTTGGACCACCTCATGTGGCAATAAAAGCGTGAACACACCTGGGCATCTACATAGTTTTAGCGTGCATCCTGTGTGTGTGCGTGCAGTGTTTTAAATGAAGACCTCAATTCTATTGTTGTATTTTATTAATTCATTTAATATTCACCTTGGTTCTTTCAATTGTTTTCATTGATTGTAATGTAATCTCTTTAGGGTTGTTGTGTGTAACCTGTATCCATTTGTGAAGACCGTCTCTTCTGCTGATGTCACAGTAGAGCAGGCTGTAGAACAGATTGATATTGGTAAGCTTTTTGGTTCCACAGTATAGATGTTTAAGTTTCTTTTGGTATTCAGATACTCTGAGAGATATGACTTGCAACTGTATTTCTGTAGGTGGTGTGACACTGCTGCGTGCTGCAGCCAAGAACCACGTCCGGGTGACCATTGTGTGTGATCCCGACGACTATGACAGGGTTGCCAAGGAGATGGAAGGTTCGGAGGCCAAGGACACTTCTTTGAAGATGCGGAAAATTCTGGCTTTAAAGGTATTGTAAGAGAATTAATATTAACCTCAAAAGAACATTTGGAAACAGTTGGTATCCTGATATACAGTATTTATCTGGGTTTACTATATGCTATGCTTGTGTATCAACTACACAGTTGGTGGGCAAGTTTTTAGGTGGCTTCTCTTGCTTGCTCTTCAGGATATGAAAACTATTTCATTATAATTGGTGTAAAGCTATTGCATGGTATACCTGCATATATGCTACAAACTTTATAAAGCAGAAAGGATGCGTGTTTAAGTAACCAGGACTCCATTGAAGCAGACAAATGTATTGCAACTTAATCAAATTGATGCTTCCAATTTAACAAGGGCTTTGTAGCAAATTAAGCTAATATATAGCTACAGACCATTTATCCAGATTACTCTTGTTCAGAGTGTTTGAAATGCTTGTTACAATTTTGAAATGAGCTCCTGATAAGACTGCAGATGAGGTGAGCAGGTTGCAGCATTGTCAGTTGTGAATCAAGGAGAATCTTTCTTGTGAAAACACTTAATGATTAACCATTAAGTATACATGTTAAAAATGTACAAGATGATGGAGTAGATTGTAAGTAAACTCTGCCCTTGTTGCCCAATTCTTAGACAGGACACACTGTAAACATGATGAGACACTTAGTCTGTGTATTCCTATAAATATTTTATTAAATAGATATGGAGACATTTTTGTAAATTAAAAAAAATTCTTCTCTGACCCTTGCGTGGTAGAAATAGAGATTTCACTGTACATCATATTTATAAAATGTTTTCATGTTTTATAAATGTAGTAAAATGTGACAACACTTTTTTTTTCCCCCCTCCCCTCCCCAATCTTCAGGCTTTTACTCACACAGCTCAATATGATGAAGCCATTTCAGATTATTTCAGAAAGGAATACAGCAAGGGGGTCTCCCAGCTCCCCCTGCGCTATGGGACGAACCCCCACCAGGCACCTGCTCAGCTCTACACCCTCCGCCCCAAGCTCCCCATCACAGGTATGGGGTGGGGGGGGAATTCCCCTTAACCCCCTTCACCCCCTTCAACACTGGCTATTGCCGTTCTGTTTAGTGGTTCTGATCTCAAAGAAACTTTTTCATCAGGCTTTATCCCTGCTCAGATAGGGTAGAGTGCAGTTAGGTTCTGTTTCAACATGCTCTTTTTTTAAAATGTTTTTTGTTTTGGAAGAAATCAAATTAGATAATTTACAGTACAGAAAAGTAAAGGAAAATAAATGGATAAATAAACTAAATACCTTGATTCCTGTTCAAATAGAAAGGAGTAGTAGATTGTTACATCAGTAGTTACCATGGCATCAAAAGCTTAGAAGTGCCTCCACTTGGTTTTAAACACACTTTCCCTTTTTCTTTGGAGCAAAAGTGTGTAATTATATATTTTATTACACACACACACACACCCAGAGTGTTCCCTTGGTTATAACATGCCTACAGCATGCCCCTCATGCCCCAGTGATTCATGCAATATTTTGACAGTAAGTACACTACCGACGTTCAGACTATAACAGCTTCTTAGTCTAACTTCATTTCCTTTTGATACAGTATCTGAACTGAAGAAATGCTGCACTGGCACCAACACATACATCTTATTCAGCATTCTTTTAACTAAATACATGTTAGGCCTATTACGTGGTCATCTTTCCTAATGTATTTACTTTTTTTTTTTTTTTTTTTTGTTGCGAGTGGAGCTGCGGCTTTCTCTAGGAGACGAGATGCTTTAGCCCCGCTCCGGCAGCCAAACCTGGGGCGAGCCCATTCCCTCTTCCCCTCTCCTGACTCGCTGTCCTTCTCGCAGTTGGTCTGCTTGTCTGTCGCTTCGAACTGAACTGACCGCCATTTAGCCAGGCTATTTATAGTTTAAAAACGGATTATTAAAATGATCCATGAGTGGGGAATGTTACCTTTTTAAATGGTGTTGATTACATGGTGTTTTTATGGAGGGTTAATTAACAGTTACATTTTTTTCTTCACTATATGCATTATTTTATTTTTTCTTAGTCAGATGTGTGTTGTGTGCCATCCCCCCCCATTTAACGCTCATATTGTGTGTCCCCGAGACCTGCGTTATAGCGAGGGAGCACTGTGATATATACACACGCATGCACAGAGAGTGTTGTAGTCAAAAGTTTACATACCCCAAAGGGTATGAATACTTTTGAATTGACATTTCTGCACACTATTTTAAAGGTATTGGGCCTTCTGGTTCACAGTTAGGAGAGCAGAACCACTTATCTGTGCTATGTACTTCTCTGTCTCTCCCAGAATGACTGCATTGTAACTGAGCATCTATTGGAGTATTCTGTAAATGCAATAATACACTCTGTCAAGGTTTTTTATAGTGTGGATTATTTCTCCATGTGTCTGCAGTGGTGAATGGCTCCCCTGGCTTCATCAATCTATGTGATGCTCTGAATGCCTGGCAGCTAGTGAGAGACCTGAAGAAAGCTCTGGACCTACCCGCTGCCACTTCTTTCAAACATGTGAGCCCTGCCGGTAAGGGTAAAGGGTTCTTAACTCCTGCTTGAGACTGCACTCTTTACCTCAGCAACTTTAAAATCATATAATGTACATTGTCATCATCCCCATAAAGCTTTGCCTTGTTTAGGAGCCTTGCCTACAATCTACTAATTGTGTTTGCGTATATACACTGCAGGAGTCATCCTTGCAAAGGTGTAGAAATTTAATGGATTTAGTGGGGGTTATTTGCTAGACACGTTTTCAGTAATTGTGAAAATAGAATTCATGGGTAGATCTTTGATGCAGTACCTATATTATATTTTCAATTTCACCATCTTGATCGTAAACTTAATTGTTTCAAGACATAGTATGCAGTAGATGTACTTCTTTATTCTCATGATTAGTTTAATTCATTAAAGGCCCATCTACAATTGAGTTTCCTTGCAATTCTGTATGAATATAGACATAATGTCCTGTATGAATTTGTCCACTAGGTGCTGCTGTTGGGGTGCTATTGAGTGAAGAGGAGGCTAAAGTTTGTATGGTGCACGACATGTACAAGGATCTTACACCACTGGCAACTGCTTACGCAAGAGCTAGAGGTACTGGCAGCCTCACTGTTAAGTAAAAAAAGAGAAATATGTACAAATACGTGGGTACTGAATGTTGAAGTGTGATGTACACTGGCCATTTTATTGGCGCCCCCCCCCCCCCCCCCCCCAAAAAAAAAAAAAAAGGGTTGGGTAGGGTTGCCACCTGGCTCCATAATTCCGGAACACTTTGGGATGGGACAGGATTAAGTTGCCCTTGAACTGAAAGAAATAAACACGTGAATTAAGCACTGAACACTTGCTCAATTATCCGAATTATTGTGATAATACAAATCTTGCAAGATTAAAAAAAAAAAAAAAAAAAGCATCTTGAATAAGTGTAGGTTTATTCAAGATACTAATTTTGCAAAATAAAGTATTTCAGTTCTCAATATTTAAGAAATGCTATTTTATATCCTGTTGATTAGTAATATATAGCCCTAATTTACACTGACTCTCCCAGTTACATAACACTGATCAGGTGTTCATGCTGTCTGGTGTCAGGAATAGTGAACAACTGCTCAGTATTAATGGTTTCAGTGGGAGAAGGAGATGTACTATTAAACTTTTAATAAAATAAATAAATATAGAGGATACTTATTTAATTTGTTAAAAGCTATTGTCATGCTTCCTCATGATAATTAATCAATTTAGCGCTCAATTCGTGTGTTGATTTCCTTTAGTTTAAAGGCAGCTTCAAAATCCTGTTCTTTCTCGCAGTGTTCTTGAATTACGTGGGCAGGTGGTAACCCTAGTGGTAGGTGAATATGAGTTATTAAGTATGTCCCAAAATCCATTTTCAATAAAAACTGTGACTCTGTTGTTTTTGTATTTTTTTTTTTTTTTCCCCCCACAAGTCTGTTCTTGTTTCCAGGTTCTGACCGGATGTCCTCATTTGGAGACTTTGTTGCTGTGTCAGATATCTGTGATGTTCCTACTGCCAAAATCATCTCCAGAGAGGCAAGTTCAAGCAGCATGGCTTGAAACAATAAGTGAATGAAAAAGAAATAAACAAATGTTGCGGTGATCTTTTTAGTGTGAAGTCAGTTATGTCATGTGTTTTTCAGACTTGAGCTGAATATGTTGGATTTGTTAATAACCTACTCTGGAAGTAGGAACGCTTTGGGCAAAGCAGATTGTCAGGCAACAGTTGAAAGACACACGCCATTGTCAGACGCAAAACAATTTTGCATTTATTTTATTACTGTCTAGTTATTTACAAGCACAGTATGACGTATACAATTGCATTTGAATTTGATGTTCAGGTTGTGGTCTTTATCTAGTCCCCCACTTAATATACATATTTTGGTTGGATCTAGGCCTAGAAGGCAAGATTTTCCTTCTAAGAAAATGTATTTTATATTGCAAAATATCCTGCACAATTGAGTGAATGTCAATGTGTAATCTTTTCATTTACAGGTATCTGATGGAATAATTGCTCCTGGTTACGAAGCAGAGGCATTAAAAATTCTGTCCAAGAAGAAAAATGGAAACTATTGTGTCTTGCAGGTGAGAATAATTTTAAACATGCTTTCGCTGTTTACGATCTTGGTCAGGTACGATTGTCTGTGTCCATTAAAACCTGACTTTAGTGGTCCTGTTAGCTTCAGGTTGGCTTTTTGATGTTGAACATACAGATGTCGCAAGTTGTGTTGAGCCATTATATGCTGTGCAAAGGGCTGCTTTGTTTCTGCTTGCATAAAAACAACAATTGCCTTTCTTTTTCTTCCCCTGCTGGGTTTGAATTAGGTGGACCCCGAATATGAGCCAGATGAAACTGAAGTGCGTGTTCTGTTTGGGTTACATTTGATGCAGAAGAGGAACAATGCAGTTATTGACCGGTCGCTGTTCAGCAAAGTCGTCACCAAAGGAGAAGTAGGTGGACCAAAAACAACACGGATTGTGATAGAACAGCAGCTGACATTTATTACTCGGTAAACCTTTTCATTTCACCATGAAATGAAATCGCCAGGGGGTAGCATAAGCACCTGCATGAAGAAAATGCGGTACTTCATAACGCTTTGCTAGATGAATGCTTTGCTTCAGCACTAGAAGCAACAACACTTGCAAATGTAAATAAAGCCCCTAATTTAAGTTATTGTACCTCACCCAAGTTGGTACTTGACTAATCAAAGTACAGATTACACATGCACTTTACAAAACCAACATAACTTGACTGCTTCATGGATATACCATCTGTACAATAGTTGCTCAATGTGACCAATACAGTAAGGTGCTACCTGCCAATTTTCACTGGATATATGTGAACCAGTACTACAGTAGTTTGCACGCTAACATTAAAGGAATTGTACTGACATGTCTGTTTTACCTTGCTTTTCCTTATAAAACAAAACCCATTCATTTTACAGGAAAAGTTTCAACAACAAAAAAAGCTTTCAAGCCTTCAAAGATTGCTGTCAGAAAATAATATGGATAAACCTTAAACTAGATATTCCAAGCTGATTGCTAATCTTCATTGTTATTTCAGCTGCCTGAGCATGCAGTCCGGGACCTCATTGTAGCCAGCATTGCTGTCAAGTACACCCAGTCTAATTCTGTGTGCTACGCCAAGGATGGACAGGTAATTGGACTAGGAGAGAAAGCTGAGGGGATTGTGTTTCAGCTAGACTGTTCTTCTGGGAGGTCTGGCTTCACTCCAGTGCATTAGTTATAATGCTTGCTTGGTAATTGCTCATGAACCAGTATACAGAGCACTGCCTTTGTGCTCATTGGGGTGTAGGCACAGGTTACCTATTTTACACAGAACAAGCAAGACTGTGATCTCATTGAACCAGGCTATTTCTGCCACTGGTAAGTTTTCCGTGGTCGTTGGTAATTCCAAAATACTTGTTTGTATAAAACTGTCTACTGCCGAACCATTAAATAAATGTACTGATTCCGACGTCTTGCAGGACTTGTCAGGCTTTTGTTATGCTTCAATTAAGAAGCACAGTACAGTCCTACATGTCATTTGAGTTCAGTATAAAAGAATAGCTCTACTTCAAAAGGCCAAGTAGGAGTTGAGATTGTAAATAAAGCACAGATGGAAGGCTAAAATTAAATTTGTGTAAATAAAATGTCAAAGTTGGTCAACCAAACTTTCCTGCCCAGTTTCTATGGTGCTGTGTCCTGGGACAACAAACATAGTGTCTTAAGACAGATTGTGTGATGGCTGTATTTTGGCAACCTTAATTTTACCATTGGTGAACGCAACACTCTGTTTTAAACGTCGTCTCCACACACGTTGTCTTCCGTCAGGTCTGTCATGGGCAAAATGGCATTCATCGGTGAATAAAACACTCCACCACACTCTCACTCTCTCTCTCTCTCTGCCACCACCTCAGATGTTCTCTGGCCCACAAGACAGCGATTTCGCCTCTCATCTGTCAACATGTTACCCCTGAACAGCCTCCGAGCGTGCAAATCATTTTCATGCAGATGGCAAGCTGCAGTCATTCTGCTGATGCGCGGGTTATTTCTTCCTGGAATTTCTCGTGCTGTAGCCACTGCAGTCTGAAAACTGTTACGCAGATGGATCAGTCAGATGTGATCGTCCTGGGCCAGTGTGGTGACCCTCTGCCTTCCAGGACGTGGCCTGTCCCTCTCAGCCAGTTTCCTGGTTTCTCTTGACTAGTCTGCTGAATTTTGTTTAAGCAGAACATCTCATTCGCTGGGCAACTTCTGTCACAGACAGGCTTCCTTCAATCACGCTGATAGCAACCAGGTGATCTTCAGTACTCGATGGGGCATGTTTGTATCGTTCACTGTTCTTGCGTTAATTAAAATCGTGTCTTTTTTTGAATGGCTATATATACAGGTTATTAAACTCATTTGGGCTTTTTTTTAAATTATTTTTACTGGAAAAATATGAGCTATAATTGGCTCGTTTACAATGGTGTCCAACAGCAAATTACAATCAAAAACACAGAATACACATTTAAAACTACACATCATACACAGGGCTTCAACACATTTTTTAACTGACGATGGGAAGTCTCTGATCGAAGTCCCATTGGCAATGCTCAACTTAATACCAAACACTGAGCACCTGACTTGAGCTCACTATTTTGTTACCCCAAGGAACAATACTACTCAAACAATCAACAAACCTATCTGCTCACTGTTGAAAATGTAAATATTATATATGCGCTAAGTGAGCTATTGATGTAAAACTTAGTGTTGCATTTTCATTGTGCATCAGTGTATGTCTGTCTGTCTATTACAGCTAGATCAAGGGGGATAAAGCAAAAAAATAGTGCTTCTGAAATATGAACAGTCCCGGAGACTGCCTTAATAATCCAGGCCATCTTGAGTTTAGTGTAATAAAGCAGACCGATTTGTTGCAGCCTGGGGATTCAGTACATTGTATAGATTGCATGTGTACTATTTGATTTTGAAGATGGAAAGATTTGGTGTTGTGGAGACCTCTGTTGGAAGCAGTAGCAATTTTGTTATAAGCCATGCTGGCAGGAGTGCAGCTCCTCTTACCATGTACAGCATTGGTCTGGAACTAGATTGGCAGAGGTTTGTTATCGTTGTAATTGACAACCTCTTGTATTTTTAATATAAGAATTGTGAACCAATTCTATAAAGTTGAACTGTCAAATTTATGCCCTTTTTAGGTGCAGACTTTAAAATAGGGAACTAAAGCATACTTTTATTTTATTTTGTTCCCCAATTCCCCCCCCCCCCCACAACATCTGTTATTTTAAGTAGTCAAATAGTATAATATTAGGGTTATCTTTTCTGTTTTACATTAACTTAATATTGGAGCAACATAACCCAGAACCAGTTCGAATCATAGTTAAACAGTAAACATTTAATTAACTAACTAAAGTAAAAAAAAAAAAAAAAAAAAAAAAAAAAAAAAAATTCAAAATGAGTTTGAAGCTACTTCCTCCTTTATGATAAATGTCTTCCACCCATCTGCAGAAATGTATGAAATGCTGTTTTATTCCTGAATCATATTCCCCTTGATTGGGCATGTCCTGGCTACAAACAAAACCAATGCTTCTGAACTCCAGACCAACAAGGTATGGTTAAACGTTGTTCTGGTATTCCATTTAGCTGGTTCCGGTCCTTCTGATGACATTTTTGTGTTTGTATTGAAGGTGATTGGTATTGGTGCCGGACAGCAGTCCCGTATCCACTGCACACGCTTGGCTGGTGACAAGGCGAACAACTGGTGGTTGAGGCACCACCCCACTGTGTTGTCAATGAAGTTCAAGACCGGAGTGAAGAGAGCAGAAATTGCCAACGCTATTGACCAGTATGTTAGCGGCACCATCGGTGAGGTAAGGAAACTTTAAGCTAAATCTTCATCAGTGTTATAAGGAAGAGCAGACTTTAGGGATTTTAAAGGGATTGAATGGGCAGATACTTTGATTACCAAGGCATGACTAGCTACCAAAAAAAGTGCTTTTTTTTTTTTTTGGCCGCTTTTAGGTGAAAGCTTCATTCTAGTGCCTGCTATTTACACCCCTTACTGAAACACTCCTGTCCCCTTCTTCCAGGATGCTGATCTGGAGGCATGGAAGGGGTTGTTTGAGGAGGTCCCTGCGCTGCTTTCTGAGAGTGAGAAAAAGAACTGGGTCAGCGAACTGAAGGGGGTAGCTCTGAGCTCGGATGCCTTTTTCCCTTTTAGAGACAATGTGGATAGAGCTAAAAAGGTACCTGCCGTCTGCTTTCATTCCTAGAACTCCAGTACAAGTGCATGTCTGAGATGTATAGTAAACAATAGTTTTGCATCCATTCGCTATTCTGGCCACTTGAACTATGTATTTAAAATGCCACATCTTTGACTGATCTCTTTGAGTATGTAGTATTTTGTAAGTGACTTAAAAATAGACGATGCTTCAAAGTGGTGATTTAACCCCCCCATTTCTTTATCGGTAAGCCTTATGATGCATGCTGTATTGTTTAAAAGTGGAGCTGAGTTTTGGTTTTACCCTTTTGTTTCCAGAGCGGAGTGGAGTTCATAGCAGCGCCATCTGGATCTGCAGCTGACCAGGTTGTGATCGATGCCTGTAATGAGCTGGGCATTGTTCTGGCACACACCAGCCTGCGTCTCTTCCACCACTGATAATCTCCATCTGCTACATTCCACTTGCATGTTTACCTCTCTTCATATGAAATACTACTGCCTTTATTTGTAATACTAGTGATTATACTGGAACAATAAAACCTTTTCTGCATAAACTTGGCCTGTTGTCATTCTAGGGAGGATTAAATGTTGCTGTTTAGAAATCTACCCATACTCAATTAACACAGAAAAAAAAAACTAATAAAAAAAAAAAAAAAAAAAAAAACTTTGGTTTTTACAGTAAAAAAAACTGGCAGCTGGGTTGCCAGTAGTATACAGTATAAAAATAGTATAATACTTAATGTTTATACATACATTAGGGTAATTTTTACAGTTAAAGTTTAGCAAATTAACTCTTAATAAAAAGAGCTGCTACAGCAATAGCATTTCCACTCCTGCTCATAAGCTACGATACTGTCAACAAATCAAGGCAATAAAGGGGTAGCCCACTCTAAGATCTGACCTACCACAAGATGGTGACCACACAAAACATGAACAAAACACAAAATGGCGGGGGAACACAGGGCATGAACATTTACATATAATTGTGAAACTGCACAGCCAATTTAACACACTAACTGTTAAAACACTACTCTTTACAATCAGCCCTGCAATGGATTCTGGGATTCTACTTTTAAGGTAATTAGATGTAATAGCTATGGTATTTAACAGTCAACGCTAGCCCTATGTTAAATTTAAGGTAAATTGTCATTTTATAAGAGAAGGCAATTTACTTTTGCTGTTTCCCATAATTTTACTGTTGAATTTAGACTTTTTTTTACAGTACCTTTCACCTCATTCACAGCTGTGTTGGTTGTGCATTATTTAGGCATGTACTTTGGTACAGTTTGAGATGTCAGATAGTCTTGCATACAGATGCAATTATAGTACATAACCACGTGTGATTTTAGATAGTACTATAAATGACGTGTTACTGTGTGGTGGATCAAATGCATATACAATCAGAGCCTCTAATGGGAAATGTTTAATTTCTCCCATGCCATTAATGTGTGTTCAATTTGACTTTTTGAATTGTCCATTTAAACATGCAAGTCTGACTGCATCTTACACACATTTGCATGCACCATCTTGGCATTCTGCTGTCATACTTAGCCTTTGTGGACAGCAACAGTGGCTTTTAGGCATGAGAGACCCCTTTTCAGTGAGACTAACTTCAGAAAGTAGACATTTATTTTACACTAAATTAGACTTGGAATGTTTTCCTTCTGGAATTTCTGTTATTTTGAGACTGCCAGTATTTTGACCTTTAAGTTGTACTTTACCATTACAGCACTGTAAAATAGTGTCCCTTGGCACAACTCACCCTCACTGTTTCCAGCCAGTTAGCCCCACTTACAAGTTAGCTGCTGTATAGAGCAGAATTTTGAATTGTTCTATTTTTGATGTTAACCCAGCAATGCAAAATGTGTTTATTGCATGTCTCTTTAAATTAAATAAATAAATGCAAGCAAAACTACGTAATCAATTATAATAACATTTTCTATGCTCCTGTAGAAGGCTTTCAAAACCCAAATCAGTTGGGAAAGCAAAATGTACTTGTTTGCCCTTATCCTTACACAGTGACCTTTGGTTTATCCGCAGTAGCATAAAAGTATTGGGACTTATACTGTATATCAGCTGGGAATGGGGCATATCTTACAATCTCCAGCCACCGTGCTTGCTTAATATCTTGGTTTTATTGCATATGAAACATGCAAGTGCATGTATTGGAAGATGGTTGTACCAACAGGTCCAGGGGAAACCCAATCATTATACAGCCTATGCAGAACTGGGAGGAATATTGTTTAATCCAATTGAGATCCACTATATTGAATGTTGTACCAGTCTTTGTAGTTGCCATTTAAAAAACAAACCACCTGTTCTTATCTTGCATGTAAATAAGAACAGGTGGTTAAGTAATTTTGGGCTCTACTATTCAAACCTACAGAAGGCAGACTAGCAAAAGAAACTAAACCACACGCGAGTTCTTTGTAAAACTTTATTAAAAAAGGGAATTTGTCCACAGTAGTAATGACTTTGGCACCTACAGTATATTAAAAAAAAAAAAAAAAAAATTACACCAATCTTAGTTTGACATCAGTCAAACTGTAAACAAAGTTTTATACACAAATGCTTTGATAAAAAGATTACAGGTTAAATAAAATAGGGTACAGCTTGAAAATTACAATCAGTAAAAGGAGGGAGAACTGTGCAGGTCGTGTCACAGTAAAAGCAGTGCGCAGGTTCTAGACAGTCACCCTTTGAGTGGAATGGGTGCTTCATTACATTTTCATTTAGAGAAAGTGATTTGGAACCAGATTTAGTATGAGGCAGGGCAATACAGCTTTACCGTTTCCCTGCGAGATGGGATGGTAAATTGACAACTACATTTGAATGCCATTACCAAAGGTTGTGACATCAATGCATGTTTCTGTGAAACATATGCTTGCTTTATTAATACTACATTTAGTTATGCCAAAATCATGTAACATTAATAGTAGACAGGCAAGCCTAAAAACAAACAAAAAAATAACACACACCACAAGATATTACAAGTCTGGTGTAAAGATATTTTAAACTATTCAGGTCATCCTTATATCATGGTTCCAACCACCACTTGGCTTGCAAATGCATAAAAATAAAAAATACCAAATGGTATCAGTAACACTTTGCATGGAATGTTTAAAAAAGTCTTAAGACATTTTGATTGCTTTCATTTCAATAAAAAAAACCAACACAATACAAGTGATGCTCCGAAAAGCTGCAATTTGGAGACGCCAAAAGTTTTTTTTTTTTTTTTTTTGGTTTAAAAAAAAAAAAAAAAAAAAAAAAAAAGACACCACACAAAAAGGCATAGTTTTCAGGTGAAGTAGTCAGCAGCATCACTCGCTTGGGATGGAGTCTTCGGTAAGGCGTGCTTGCATGGTGGCCCTTCACTCTCCTGGTGGATTGTGTGTGTCAGCAAGGAGATCTGGTCTTATGCACTCAATGGGGCATTTCACCTGCTGCAGGAGGAGACAGATCAGGAGAAGTGAACATTTTGGCAATTCAAAGAAACCCCAGGTTTTGTTTTTTGGTGTGTCCTGTAGTTAGCAGATGCCAGCATTGTTTTTTTTTTTGTTTTTTTTTTTTTAAATAAATAAACCTAACAAAAAAACATTTTTTGCATACGATATATATAGTTTTTGCTGCAGCAGAAAAAAAGGTTTTTTTTTTTTAAACTCTTTACACACAGCACTATTTCTGCCTGTTTTCATTTATATATGTATGAACTACTAGATAGTTTGTACTTCGTTAAAGTAACACATCAAATGAAAGGCTGCAAAAATGTCCTTTCATATTATGCAAGTTGCAACAGGACCAGGCATACTATGTAATAGAGCCGAGAATATAAGTTAAATAAAAAATGGTTCGGTCACTGCTATAAATTAATTTATTTTTTTAAATAAAAATGAATAGGGCAGAGTTTTAAAAGAGTTAAAGTGAAAGTCACCGCTTGCAAAACACCTAGATAGACTTAATGTATTTTTCCAATACGGTGTACAGAGTTTCTATAATGTTTAAAGAGAGCGGCTGAGAATCAGTCTCACGGCACTTAATATCCAGCACTAATTTAAATAATTTTAACCAGAACTACTCAGTATGCGGCTCAATGCTTTCGTCACGGACACCCACTTCCTCAGAGATTCCTGCAGCTTTCAGGCATTCTAAAATTGGGTGCAAAATAGAGTAGCTTGGTGTCTTAATATCTCTGCAGGATTTTCCCACACTGAAAGTTGCAGATATTTGGGAGCAACTTGGAAAATGTGCGATTCCCATGATCCCGCACTGAAACAGAGGTGTACATTTTATTTTTCTATATTAGGTACTGCATACGATATAGTAACTTACAAATTTTGTCATGATGTTTTCTCTGTATCGATCCGAGGGGTGCATGGCAGACACGGTGGCATCCACATCAACATTGGGTCGACGACAGTTCTCACAACGCCAGCCCTAACGAAGAGCAGAAATACATTAGCCTGAATAGCCAGTTAAATAAATCTCATCTGTCCCAACACACAATGCAAATGAGTCTACATTAACTTCATAAAATATTACTAGGAGCCAAACAAAATCAGCTTTTCACTAGATAATGATCGATGCCTCCACATACCCCCTCCCAAGGTATATGCATCCGCAGAAGCACATGTTGCCATTAAAAAAAGGTGAATTCCCACTGGTCTTTACATTTACAAGATGCACATTATTCAAGATTACCCACATGATTATTTTCTTTGTGTATGAACATTAATGTAATAACTAAATACTCAGATGGAAAAAGTATTTACTGTTCATGTAATGAGAAGTTAAATGCTGGCAGATACCCACAGCAAGTTGTAAGCTTGGTAAATTGTGACCCCCCCAAAAAATACTTACAAGCTACTTAAAACAGCCATTTGGTTTAGATCTGCATTTAAAAAATGCCATGACTATGCCAAGATATTTACTACATTAGCTTACCTGCTGTCCGCCAAAGCATGTGCAGGTGCAGATGGCTCCAAGGTACTCCTTCTGCCACTGCTGTCCAACTTTGTACATTGCCCCTTCATCATAGCAAGTAGCCTCATCTGAAAGCATGGACATTATGCATGGGATGAGATGACTGCAGCAGTAGTAGTTTATGCAAAATGCTCACATTGGTTTCCCCCACCCCAACACCATTAGAGTTACTCGTCTGGCTATGTATGCATTCATGATGTGTCAAGTTAAAATCCCCAGCAAACGCAGCATTAACAGTTTGCTCCCAGAACAGTGTGAACATGCACCAAAGTGGTGGAAGAAAGAGAATTCATATTCTGTTTGCATAGCATCTTCACAGTATACAGTACCACTTACGAGGTTCGCACTTGAACTCTCCCTTTCCATTGCCCAAGCAGGTGCAGCTCATCATGTGGCCATTCTCAGCCTGCCGGTCCCATTTCTCACCGATTCTGTAGTTGTTTCCGTTATCATGGCACCATTCTGCATTAGAGGAAATAAGACTCCCACATCACATTCCATTCCAAAACATCGCTACTTCAATGAAAAAAAAAAATCCAAAAAAGTTAACCAGATATGTGGATATAGATAGATAGATATATATAAGAGAGACCATGCAAAGTTTCTAAAACTTTAGGCCTCGCCAACCCCAAAACATTAAAAACTCATGGGGAAAAATAACGTAACTAGTCTTAAAATGTGTTGGCCAAAACATTTTCCATCTCGTAGCGACTTAAACCTGCAAATCACCTTTTGTGCCAAAACTATATTACTCCAATTTAAAATGGTAGTTTTTAAATCCTGCTGTTAACTGTACCTGTAGTTTTGCAACACATTTTCTATATTCCCCAACATTAAAAAAAACAGCAAGCCATTAATATTTAGGCACACAAGACAATATTCCTTGGTTATTTTTCTGAAGCCAACAATTTTAGAACATCTGGCACTCAGTTTGTCAAACATTTTCCAAAACACAAATTCACTGGTCTGCATGAAAATGGTTTTACTGTAAATGCTTATAATCTTAAGAGGCCTAGAGGTTAAACATGAGTGGTTTGTCAGGTTCTTGAGCATTAGCTTGAAAAGTATTGCCCCAGCAGAAACTAAACAATAGAGTTCTATTTTCACTTCAGAATTGATCCTGTTCTGTGTTGGATCCAGACAAAGTTAAAGCACATGTCTGTGTGACATATGTTGCACATGTTCCATAAGACACGCCATTACTGATATACAACCAAATCACAGGCTACAACACATTAAAACTGTATATGCAAATGAAAGCCATCTAGAAATTGAGATTAACCAGGCGCTCAAAGCTTCCATTCTGTAAACCAGAAATGCAGAGCAGTCTTACCCATGTGATTAGAAGCATCACATACAAAGATTATGCATGTCTAAGTCACATGATGATTGGTATGGATGGTGTCAAGTTGTAAAAGATTCAGAATCACTTTGTTAAATGGCACGGACAATGCAAATCTTAAACTTTACATTGTGCCGTATATGGAGGGTGAAGAGGGAGCTACTCACTAGATGAATCGCATCTGAAATGACCGCTGCCAAAGCCTAAGCATTTACACCACAGCTTAAAGCCACTTTCTGACATGCGTTCCCACTCGTCTCCAACTTCATGGTTAGATCCAGTGAATGTGTCATAACACGTGTCTTTAGTGGACGGGTGTACTCCTTCTGAAACTGGGAGAAGCCAAAACATAGGCATTGTTAAAACACTGCATTGGTTACACATTAAAATTGACTCATTGTCGAAATGAGGGGGGGTCCCTGTATACATGAAGCCAAACAAGTATGCAGCTTTCTCAGCATAAAAAGCTGTACATAAAAGCTTCAGAGTCACGCTAATTTCATTTATTACATGAACAGTATAATGTTACACCATTTGAAATAAAATGTACATACAAACTTCCTACAAGAGGAATTTGTGAGTTTAAACTTTTTCTAAAAACACACTGCTGGTTCATGCAAACCAGACTCCGAGGGGCTATGCATGTGTTGTTCTGAACCCCCAGCTCCAAGCTCCTCAAGTTTGACTGCCTTTATGTTGGAGTATCAGTAGAGGAAGGGTTGAATAATCATCTGCAAGTTCAGCATTGTGTAAACTGTTCTTACCCGAGTTTCCCACTGTAATAAGCTCTTCAAAAACTTTTTGCTTAAGGGCTCCATTGAGCGCTTCCACAATGACATTATAGGATGCCCCTGCTGTCAGACCAGTTAGCGTAGCGCTGGTGGAGGTCCCTGGAACGCGTATCTGAATTTAAAAGCAAAATTATTCGGTGGTTTATTTAAAGAAAAAAAGTCAATAAAAATTTAGAATACGGATATTGTGCAACTACTTGAAACGTGTTCATAGTGCTTAGTATCTGTTGGGCCAGCAACAATTCTGACAACACCCTAACACAAAGTTTAGACAAACTTTAGCCTGAAGAGCATTAGATAGATCAATCAAAACAAACAAACTAAGCCACTACCTGGGGCTTGGAGAGAGGCAGGGCACAAGACTGTCAAAAAGCACCTCTTGCAGCTTTATCCCTCACACATTATATACATACACACTAAAAATAATAAAAACACCCACCACACAAACAGTAGTTACCTGGTACATTTCTTCATTAGGACTCAGAGGGTTGCAGGAAATGAGGTATTCAGAAGTCTGCAGCAACGGCCTCCAGGATATGGTTGTTTGGGACTGTGCTTCCTGGGTGCTGACTGTGCCATTGCCTGGAATACCGAATGGAGAACCCCCAATAGCTTCAGTGACCTGTACCGTAGTGTGGACTGGGTGCTGGCCACCAATCCTAACCCCTCCGTCACCTTCAGGAATGTACAGGCGATGGTCTGGACTATGTGGCACTCCTGGTGTAAGATTCTGGTACTCTGTGTAAATGTGTTGGCCTTGTTGTCCCAACCTTTCCTGCCCATTGGTGCCCGTGAGTTGGACACCATTATCATCCTCAAAGCGGGTGTGTGTGGAGAATGGGGAGTGCTCTAGTGTCTCAGGGACGTCTAGGATATCGGGCACAGGGCGCTGTGGGTTTGGTAGGATTTCCAGCGTTGGCAGCTGAGCTTCAAATTCTAACCGAGAAATGGGGGTTAGAAGCAACAGAGCAAGCAAATTAGAAACCAGCAGTTAGCTGCTTTAGCAAGCATGTTGGATAAAAATAATAAAAAAAACCAAATTCAGCAGTACTGCACCATATATAACATTGATTCAAGCACAAAAAAAATTAAATTACAATTAGCAAGCTTGCACATCACCTGTATAACTAAGCTTACACATTTAAGTGGACTAAAGCATTTTGTAAGCTTTCAAAATAAATCTTTTGATACAGGTTAATGGCTTGGAAGGGCTTTGTTCAGCTTCCAAAGAAAAGAATTCTATTAATTAAAAGCCATGTGCATTTCAGTGCAACACATATGGTCTTTATAGCTGTAACATCTAGGATGCTTGCAAACCAAGTGAATAAAGCTTTGAACATTTAGTGCCATATCTGGACAGTGCCAACTTGTTTAGTACAAACATGTTTTACTGAACAATGTGGGAAATTCCTTACCAGTCCCATTACAGAACACAAGACATTCATAGGATTCAACCATTGTGAATGCAAGTATTAAACCAATTACCAATATTTCTAGTGTTGTACTGGGGGGGGGGGGGGGGGGGGGGGGATAAATCTGTTTGCATCTCAATTTCTCACTTACGTGTTCTGGCTTTTCCCACCAATGGCTGGCTTCTCAAAGCATTCTGTAAAGCTATGATCTTGATGATGTATTCTGTTCCTGGTCTCAGGCCTAGTGAGGGAAAACAAAAAAACCAAACAAAATCAGTTTTGCTTCTAATATTGCAAATTTACTTAGTCTAGGGATGGGAAAACTTGGTTGCTTTGTAACTGCCATTTCAATCTTTTGCCTGAATAAAATACAAAAATAAATAATAAATAAGCTACATACTATAGAAGAATCAACTCAGTGATTCAATACCATTAATTGTAGCCCGACTGATTCCTGCATGTGGCCGTGGAGTCAGTTCCCTGGGCGGGCCACCAGCCTCCTCGTAAGTGATGAAGTAGCCAGTGATCCTGGTGCGTGGAGGCTCCCACGTGAATGAAATGGAGCTTGGGGTTGTGGAGGTGAATCGTAGGTTTGATGGAGACTCAACTAATGGTTTAGCTGGAATAGAAACATACCGCATTCTTGTTTAAATGGAAGGAAGTAGCTGTGTTGAATGTGTAGTTTGTCCATAATGCCACAGATGGGAGAGTATCGTTCCAATTTGAAACAATGAGATTTGAAAGCAAGAGCCATCAATGATTCCATTTGAAATCTAAAAAATCACTACTGTATACACCGAATATACCATCAATTAATAAAAACTGTCAATTTGGTTTTAGAAATACCTAGCTTTAGCATTTTATGCATTTATAGCAGGAGGTGTCCAATCCCATTCCTGGAGGGCCATTCAACTCCAGGCTTAACAGGTGAAATTATCCAATTAACTAAATCAGGGTTTGGATGGAGGTTTAAAAGGTCCAAGTAAACAATTTGAACAAAAGATCTGGACTGGAAGGGCCAAATTCTGCTACTGTTCTGACAGATCTCTTAGTTGAAGTAATGCACACACACACACACACACACACACAATATAAAAAAATCGTATTTATGGCAACTTCAAAAAGGCTCATTTGAGATGATCAATGTAAATAGGGCCTACAAAAGTCTAACAAAGCATTTTACTAATTCAGAAAAATCTAACTTGCTAAAAATAATTTTGGGAAAAAAAAATAAAAAATTGCAGGGATCATACACTGGATTTAGATACCAGCATGCACAAACACAGATGCAAATGACAGAGCGTCTTGAAGAGCTACATACTGGTAGTGGCAGTAAGAGTGAAAGGAGCACTGCGAGCATCCCCGTTCAGGGTGAAGATATGGATGGTATACTGAGTGCCTGGATTTAGACCTGTAACAGGGAAAAACAACAATTATATGAAAATCAAGGTCTGGACAAAATTACAGAATGAAAGCGTCGTTAGCCCTGGTCTGTGGGTACCTGTGACGGTAAAGGTTCTGGCATCGGGGCTGACCCTCTTCTGGATGGGGGACTGACCGCCAGTAGGAATAGCATCGATATGGAAGCCAGTGATGGTTTCAGTTTTGGAGCGCCATGTGAGTGTGATGCTAGAATCTGTGACATCAGAAATACGAACTCTGCGTGGCGGGCTAATGTCTGCAGAAGAGGGAGAAACAATTAATTTTAAAGTCTACCTTCAAATGCAATTCAAAATGTAGTTTTTGACCCAAGGTGAACAGTCAATTGGCTAGACCAGTTCTTACACCTACAGGAGGTTATGTGCTTACTATTTTTACCCACCCCCCCACAATGAAATGATTACAAAGACACTTACTGTCAAGTGTGGTGACATCACCATGCACAGGTCGGCTGGTCATAGAATTCTTCAGAGCATAAACATACACTTCATACCTGGTTGCAACCTATAGAATGAATGAAGCACAATACTGACTGGTCTTTCCTCTCAAACACATCAGTTAAATATAGAATGGGCAAAAGACACACATTGCTAATCAAAACCAGGCATGAGGTGAAGATGTTTTTTTATTTTAATTACTGCTCAGATTTAACAGAAAGACACCATGTTCTTAAACATGAACAAACCTACAATTCTGGTGTTGGCAATGAAGCATATTCATTCCAATTTTAGACTGAAAGAGGAGTAGCAGTTACCATTAATCCAGTCACAACAGCAGTGGTGGTGTCAGGCGCAAGGTCAATCTCTTTGGTTGGTCCACTCTTATCCTTTGGATTGACCACTAAGCGATAGCCGGTGAGCTGGACATTAGGAGCCCGCCATGTGATAGCCACACTGGATGGGGCAACCTGACTGAATGTCAGGTCAGTTGGAGAAGGTATCGCTGGAAAAAATTAAAGTAAATAATTTCTGAAATGTACTTTAAATCAAACAAGCTGATCAATATAAAAAAAACAAATCTTAAAAAAAAAAAAAAACCAGTTACCAAATGCTATGGTTTAGTTTACATGGACATCAAAATAGTTCTATTAAATTTAATAAAATATAGAAGAACTTTTACCTGTAGACTGGGTTCCAGTGAGGGGCTGGCTTTCCAGGTCCTCATGCAGAGCAACAACACTGATGGTGTAGTCAGTGCCAGGCCTCAAGCCATGCAGCTCGGCAGTGTCCTCCTCGCCATCGGGGGCAGGGATGAGCTCTCTTACGCCATCTTCCGGGCTGGAGTAAGTCACTCTGTATCTAGACACCTGACCTTCGGGGCTTTCCCAGGCGATTTTGATGGAAGTCATACCAACATCTGTGAAAGAGAGTCCTTTAGGACGGTCAAGGCCTGTTGAACAGAAGGAAGAAAAAAAAAATTATAACTTTTATAGAAAACCTTCAAAATATCAAATTCTATTTATATGCAGAGTGCTACAAGGTAACCTGGTGGTCCTTTACTGCAGAAGGAACCCAGAATTGTAAAAAGCACACTTACTGGTGACTGCAGTCACAACCAGGGGAGCGCTCTCTCCATTCTGACCTTGGGCATACACACTGAGCACATACTCTACTCCTGGCATCAGTCCTGAAATGGTCATTTCAGTTTGATCTGAAAACAAAGGATGCCCAGCTTATTGTTTGTTACACAAATGCTTGAATTGTTAATTATAGGCACATGGTACAAAAAACAAACCCACCACCCGTCAGGTCTTACAGTTGTCTAGCATTGTCTACATACAGCTTGGTTAATGCATGGACTGACCATCAAATAGGAACAGGAAAATGCCATTTCTTACCAGGGGGTGCAATTTGTGAGACAGTTTGTCCACGACCATTCTTGGGCACGCCAGTTACTCTGTAACCCGTAACAGATCCGGACGATGGAGTCCACCTCACAGAAATGGTTTTGTCCTTCACATCAGTCACCTCCATGCCAGAGGGAGAGTCCATGTCTGCAAAAACATTCAAAACAGGTACCACAGTTAGCATGCAAGTGACTTTCCAGAACATTAACCTGTAACAGACATACTATCAATAAACCCTACTGCTAGTAGTAAATCAGTAGGAACTTTCCAGAAAGACAATAGGGGTACATACATTTATTTTTTTTTTTTTAGAAATGTCTAAGACAAGTCAGCTTTATTGAAATACCTGTTTTGTGAGTGACTGTGATGGGCGTGCTGGAAGCTGGGCTGTCTCCTCGTCCAGTAACCGCGTATACGGTCACTGTGTACTCTGTACCAGGTTTCAGGTTTTCAACAGTGGCTGTTGACTGGGAGCCAGGGACAGTGAACTCTTTGACAGGACTGTGACCACCTTTGTGCATTGGTGGGGGAGAAAGAAAAGAAAAGAAAAAAAGGGTTTTCCAATAGAGTTGTTTGGCAATTGAAGCAATTGGTAGTGGCGATCAGTGCAGACAATTACACTACATTATCACACAAGACACACAGATATGCTTTGCTTTCCAATAACAGTAAGGAAGTCACTTTCTGGAGGTCTCTCAGGGCAGGACTAAATGAGAGCAATGGGATGAGGTCACATGCACAAGGCAAGTCAGAGTAAGGGTCACCAACCTGTCTCTCCATGAGTGATTCTGTAGTATCTCACAGAGACAGAGGGCGCATCCCAACTGACTGTTAAGCTTGTCGGAGTGGAAGAAACAATTTCCAGATCAGTGGGAGCATCAGAAACTGAGGGGAAAGCAGAGATCAATACTGAATGTATTAAATCAGTGAAAAAAACACAAGTATTAGTAAAAGCATGGACAAAGTAAAAGAGATAAGGCATGAAATAGAAGGAACCCCTTACTGGTAGCTTGGCGGCCGGTGAGAGGCAGGCTCTCATCACTGCCGCTCACAGCAAAGATGTGGATGATGTACTCTGTTCCTGGGTTGAGGCCAGTCAGAGTAAAGTAGTTACGGGAAGGAGGCAGACGCTCATCCTTTGTCCTCCCACCGCTTGCCATCTGATACCTGATCCTGTACCCGGTGATGACGGCTCGGGGAGCAAGCCAGTGGACAGTGAGGGAGTTGGGGTACACCTCGGAGAAATCTATGCCAGTTGGGGAATCCAGAGCTGGAGGGTGTGAAGACAGAATGAATACCTGCGCCAACGAGGGGCTTTGAAAGAGGTTATCCAATTCCGACCTACCGAAACTCTAAAATTACTTGCTCAAGACATCTATACTGCACAAATCTACTATAAAAATAAGACAGGATGCAAAACATTTCACCTAAGGAATCAATGCAAACAACCTGTTTAGGACGATGAAAATATCTTCCCCCATTTATTCAGAAGAACCTACCAGTTTTCTGAGTTCCAGTGAGCGGTGCACTCTGCCGTTCCTCATACACACAGAAGACACTAACACGGTATGCAGTGTGAGGTAGAAGATCTGAAAAACAGCGAAGACAGACTGAGCACAAAGTATACATGCAAAGTTTACAGGATTAATTGAGGGGAAAAAAAGTTATCCTTAACATTTAAAGCAGGGCCTTTATACCAAGTCACCTTTCATACACATTGAGGGAAAAGGTGACCAAAGTGAGCTAAATACTGGGCCATTGGCAGTTTTGATAAACAGATTATTCAAACAAGTGAAACCAGCACTTGATTAGGATTAATACACTAAGTCTTGCATATCGCTTAGCTAGGAAGGTCTTACTTCTCAGTATGATGTTGTTGCTTGTTCCAGGTACACTCTGCTCAACAGAGTCATCCTCATTCCTCACAGGAGAGTAGCGCACAATGAATCTGGAGATATCTATCGATTCAGGGGCGGACCACATTACTTGCATGGACTCTGGACCCACAGCATTAAACTGCAGATTGGTTGCAGGAGGAACAGCTGTGTTTTAAAAGAACGCAATCCGGTATGTTAACAGTTTATACAATAAACATGTATGATATACCACAGAATACATTGAAATTAGCCCCAGCCATTAAAAAGTCCAAAACAGACATTCAACGTACTGTAGTAGATTAATATAAAATGTGGTTTAAAAGAAAAAAAAACTTCCCAATGTAAAGAAATGCCCCCCCCAAAAGAAAATAAATACATTTTTCAAGGTGTGAAAGCATGCTAGATACCCAGCAAATGACGCTTCCACAAAATAGTCACATGGATTTCAAAATAATTATCGCTTAAAAGGCATTTGTAGCAAAGCACATTAACTCCATAAAAAAGCTTTTGAAACATTTAATAAACATGTAAAACTAAAAAAAGTATTCAATTCACCAGTTTGCTGTGTTAGTGTAGTGGGCACACTCTCGCCACCCTCAGTGAGAGTGATTACACTGATGTCATAATCAATCCCGGGCTCCAGTCCATACACTGTGTAGTATCCTGTAGTGGGCTCCACAAAATCTTCAAAAATGGGGATGCTTTCTCCTGCAGCAACTACCATAATGCGGTAGCCAGTAATGGCAGTATAGTTAAGCGGGCTCCACCTCAGGCCAATGGTTGTGTCAGTAACATCGACAAAGCCGAGGTCAGTAAGCTGGGGGACTTCTAGCGGGTTTAAATAGCAAAGGGAGGCGAAAATCAGCAATGATCATATTACAAGAACTATGGGATGTTAAGCATTTCATTAAAAAGGTGATATGCTGAATTCTAAATGTTACCATACCAATTAAGCTAGCTGCTACACTGGATGCCTAAAATTTGACAGAATAAGTTCCTTGTTAATATTTCAGTTGATGTACTAAACTGATTTCATCGAACCCAATTGCCCAATGTTTTAGATTACCAAATATCTAATAAGGTAATCCAAGATGTGTCAATAGGGTTCTAAAAACATCACAATAAAAAGTACCACTGAATTTAAAATGCATGGATTCATATTTAAAAACTTGCATGGTAATTCTCACATCACCTTTACTACAGCATGACAATTAAAACCACCACTAAAAAATAGCACAGTGAGTTAGTGAAATGGTATGGAATTACTGTTGCAGGCAGCACAGCATGAGTTATACTGCTTTCAATTACTGGGACAAGTAACTGAAGGTCACTTTCCCTTTCAACAGAAGCCATCTTTCCAAGCAGACGTCAAAAGGCAAGCTAGCAAAAGTGATTTGTGAGAAGTGAAAAGTGATTCCAGAGAACGAATTATGCTATAAAATGAGCCTCTTCTTTTTAATGTTCCATTGATTTAAAGATATAAGCCACATGCACATGTAAGCTCTCTGCTGTGGCTAGGTTTCTGATATTGTAGAGCGATATACCACAAGATGACATTTCTTTAGTAGCCATCTCCCCCCTCCTACCTTGAGTTATTGTAGTAGAGACCGGCATGCTCTCCATGTCATCTTTGACAGTGTAGACGCTCACGTTGTATTCAATGCCAGGGCTCAGATTGTCCAGTGTGCAGGAGTTCTGTCCAATCTTAACAAATTCTTCCAAGGAGTTACCGTGCTGTCCACCGGTAGGGGTGCAAGTCACTCTGTAGCCAGTGGCATCTGGGGGAAAAAAAAAAAGATTGATTCATAGTTAAAAAAAAAAAGTAAGAGAAGGAGGATGGATGGTTTAATAGGACACTGCATGGATCATATACCAGCATTCCGTGAACTAAACTTTTCAATGAAATAGGGAGTCAGAAGTTCTGCATTTTAAATCTCAATCCAACTCCCTACTTAAATTGAAAAGTTTAGTTCACTGAATGCTGGTATATGACCGAAAATCCATAAACTGTAAAACCAGGTTTCATTTATTTCCCCACCCCCAGTTAACAGCAAAAGATTTCTCTGCAGCTTTACAGCATATAAAAGTGAAAATCTATTTACCAGGAGTTTTGGCGTCTGTCCAGGAGACAGTCAGCTCTCCAGTGTTTGGATTAGACTCCAGGTTCAGGTCGGTAGAGTCTAAGGCTAAGGAAAGAGCAGAAACTTTTCTCGTCTATATATAATATAAGGATATATATATATATATATATATATATATATATATATATATATATATATATATATATATATATATATATATATATATATATATATTATAAAGCAGCAAATGAGTAGTCTGGAATCAAAGTTTTGGCATTTCAGAAGCAGGAAGGATAGAAATCCTCTGTCAGTAGTTTTACTGTACTGGGATCTCACTGTTACAAGGCAGAGCGTGAACTTACGTGTGACGACAGTCTTGGTGACTGGAGCTCCACGTGCCTGTCCATTCACAAGTGGCTGGATGCTGTAGGTGTACTCCACTCCAGGAGTGAGGCCAGAGATGAAGATACTGCCCGACTCCGAGATCACTTCTCTGGCCGCCTCGCCTCCTTGGCTTGGTCTGACTTCCAGCTGAAAAAAATGTTGAGTCCAAGGTCAGACAGTATAAAAATAAATAAAATAAATACATTTAATCGTGAACCCTGAATGCTAAACTTGATTTCCTCCCATTTTTGTTGGAATGCAACAAAATATGAAATTATATTTTGTATGTTTAAGTTTTAGATGCATTTAACATGTTTATATGTGGTATAGGTTTTCTACAATTGGAATAGGTCATTGGGTGCTCCATGCAAGGTAATATAATTGTCCCGTACAGCTAAAAGAACGAGTTCAGCACAATTCACCAATACATTATTCTTAACAGAAAATACCTTGAATCCTATTCTTGGCACAGGTGTCCAAGTAATGACAATGGAGGTGTCGGTCACTTCAGTGCTGTAACGTGGGGCATTACCCATACGTTCCACTGCAAAAATGAGCATGGGTTACCAAATGAAAGAAAGGACTTCTAAAAGCTGCCTTAAAGCCAACAAAAGAAAATTTGAAGATAGTTTTGGGCAGCTTCTGTTTCTTGTGGCCATTTGCTTTTTACTTATTGTGGAGAGGAACTTGGCACCTCCTCAAAACATTCTTTTGTAGCAGCCAACATTTAACTTACTTTATGAATGAGGTTGCAATTGGATAGCTTAGTTAACATTTCCAACAGGCATGGGAGCTACTGCATCTGGAAGCAGATTACAAGCCCACTTGCTGCAATCAGGGGGTCCCTGGTTCAAATCCCAGCTCAGCCACCCACTCATTAGTGTGACTGAGCAAGTCACTTAATCTCCTTGTGCTCCGTCTTTCAGGTGATGCATAGTTCACAAACCCTAGTGTTCCACTATGAAAGCCGCTATATAAAAATAAAGATTATTATTATTGACTGAATACATACGTGTACTGAAGCGTCCTGTTATTTCTGGACTTTGCTGGTTGCCCTTCACTGCGATGACTGTGACAGTGTACTGTGTATCAGGCTGCAGGTTTCTTAGAGGATAACGATTAACCTTTGGAGCCACGTTGAATGGTCTGGGCTGCTCCCCAGAAATGCTCAGCAGTAGTCTGTATCCAGCAATTTTAGCCCGTGGAGCACCCCAAATAACAATGGCACTGCTGTCTGTTACATTGACAAACTGCAGATTGGTTGGGCTATCAATTTCTAAAGGAAAAAAAAAAAAAAGAAATTAAATGCAAGCACTCCCAACCCATCATTATGTGGCTATATAATGCTCTGCAGTGCCAGCTTTATGGCTATCTGCATCACAAGGTGTCACTCAACTATACATTCAGGTGAGCAAAAAAATGTAGCAAGTAGTCTGTAAACCAATAGAATTAAATGAATGGTACTCTACCACTATTCTGCCAAACACCAATGTGTTCAATGTTGGAGGTACAGTACAAAAAGCTAGGATTTCATGGATATTATAATGTGGTTAACCAATACAGGAATCTGTACTTACTGGTGGTATGATCCCCCTCCAATGGCTCACTCTCTTTGCCCCTGTGAACAGCATAGACCTGGAAGTGGTAGGTAGTGCCAGGCTGGAGCCCGGTAACCTCTGCGAAGGAGTTTCTGCCGACTGGGAGCTCTAGTTTTTCTCCGCTAGTGCCAGGGAGGTTGATTGGAAGAACAGTCACGCGGTAACCAGAGACCTCACCCTGCGGAGGGGACCACATAACGGTGATCTTCACATCCGTCACGTCTCCAAACTGCAGGTCAGTGGGGCATGGAACGGTGTCTGAAAAAAAAGAAAAAGTACAAAAACAGACTGTTAAGGTGACTGCAGTAAAGCAGCAGTAGGTTTTACTACCAAAAAATAAGTGGCACAGGCCCTAGCAGACGGCACATGTACTAAAACCACTAGTTTGGACAGGCATCTTAAATCATTCAGACATGTGCTTGAGTTTGCACATTGGAGAGCATGTTAATTATTCTTGCAAAGGCAAGAACACACCTGCACTCAAAAGTGAGGGAGGGACAAACCGTTTAACATGCAGATCAAGGAAGATTTGCAGAACAGCTTGAGAAAAATTTGGAAAGAACCAAAAATGACCTACAGTACCATAACTCCTGCCGAGCTGGAAACAGATCCAGTCAGATACACCAGGCAATTAAACGCAGCACAGTCACGTAGCTGCTGATTCTTCGCTCAAGTTTGAGTACTGTTACAGCCTACAGCCCTTCACCCCCTGCATACACACATTTTGTTGATTTATTAACTACACAAATTGCTTTGCATTTGAAAATCAGAAAGGGCCAGCTGGTATATTTCCAAAAGCTCTTAATCTGGAGTCTATTAACAAATGTACCAGACAGACAATTTTGTCCCTATATGGATAGAGGCACCCTGGAATCCCAGAACCTTGGAATGCCCTGAAGAATTAGTCTGGCATTACACCTGGTGTTATTTCATTTAAAAAAAAAAGTCCTAATTACAACCACCTTTGGACCTGTTTGCAGTTATTTATTCCTCAATAAAGCCTGTACTTGTGAAGTCAGCCTGGCAAAGGACTGCCACAAAAACACTCATTTTTTATAATGCAACACAGCTTTTAAATGTTACAACATTTGGTGCGTCTGGCTTTGCCGTTCCATTGTTCAGACTTGCTTACATCAATAAGTTCTGTGGTTTTTACAAAGAATTTCCCCATTGTAAAATGCTCCAAATCCTGATCACTACCGTAACTTGATTCAACAGGAGCTGGGTATAATGCTTGAATCTAAATCAAAGCATGTTTTAAAATTCTAAACACACTTGAAATAAAAGGCCCAAGTAACTAGTAGCACTAGACAGCATTGCCGTTTTGTTTTATTTCACCACAATGAATCGCGTTGCAATTTATTAATTTGAACCATGTATGTACATTTCAACATTGCAGTAGACTCCTACAGACCACTACCTGGCTGTGGATCCCCAGCAGTGGTCTGCTGGACGACGAGCGGAACGCTCTCCTGGTTCTCTTCCACTGCGTAGATGCTGATGTTGTATTCAATGCCAGGTAGGAGGTCGCTCAGGGTGACAGAGGTGGCTGTATCAGGCAGGGTAAGTTCAGTGCTTTCTCCTTCCAAAGAGGGGGTGTAGACCACACGGTAACCTTAGGGATGCAAGATGACATGTTTAGCATGATCAGTTAAGATTTAAAAAAAAAAAAAAACCACACACACACCTCAATTCCCGTCTGTATAGTTAACAGATCTAAATGCATGGATTACCTGTAATAGGAGCTGCAGGTCTGGACCACTTTATGACAATAGAGGTTTCTCCTACTTCACCCACATTATAGTTAGTTGGCGCATCAGGAGCTGTAGAAATATGTATATAGTTTCGTCAGTCAACGTTGACATGCTGCAATACATTAAAGAACCCTCAAGAAGTGCCATAAACATACCGGTTGTCTGGGATGTAGTAAGAATAAGGTTCTGTTCTCCTTCCTCTGAAACTTCGTAGACGTTGACAGTGTACTTGCGACCTGGGAGCAGGTCAGGGATGCTGACGGAGGTTGCACTATTTGGAAGGTCTGAAACGCAAAGTGCTTCATTAGTACTGGCAAGGTTTATATATTAAATACATACATATATAAAAAATGGTCAAGAAAACTCCAATAGAAGCACTATAAAAGCAAACTTTAGCTGGGATTTGCAGACTTCTACTTCCCCCACTTGTCCCAATTGTTTGTGTGAATACTAAAATGTGTCTCACCAAGGACCAGAGGCTGGGATCCTTTTTCACTGAGCTCATACTCAACCCTGAAACCAGACACGGTGTCCGAAGCAGAAACCCAGGAGACCACGAAGCTATTGGAGGTAATCTCCGTCACAGATTCAGAAGTGTCCACCACTGGAGGGGGCTGGGTTGTCTCTCCTTCAGATGTGGGCACTGCAGGGGATTTAAATACTTTAATACGCAGCCTTACATCAAACAGCAGGATTATGCATGAAACATTCAAACCTGTAAATTACTTTATTTTCTTTGCAGGAACAACTAAAAAACACACATTGAGACAAAGCCAGAAATACAAGTCAACTAAGCACATGTTTCAGCTAATGCTTTCACCAGTAAATGTACGACAGACTCAAAGGTCTGCTTGACTCAGATTTATGGTTTTACTTTGTGTCAATTTTTTATTTTGTGATTGAAGTCCTGGATGAATGGGTTTTATTGCTTACAGATAAAAAGCCTTAGGATATTGCAGCTTCCATCCAGACAGGAATCAAGACAAAGACTGTACAGTGCTTACAAAATCCACTTGTTGTTGTGAAGTCAAAGCGAGTGACCTCTCTCTGTCCATAACGCAGGATGCTAATCAGCTGCCCCTCATAGGTGATGTCTGGCTGGAGGCCAGCGATGGTGTAGGAATTCAGGTGACCAGGAACAATGACCTCCATCCACTGAATATGGGTATTTTTCTAAGTAAAAATAAAATAAAAAAACGTAGCTTTTAAAAAGAATCAAATCTACAAATGCTTAACCATTAAGAAAATCAGGCAAGACTGAAAAGCCTCTTAAATGTAATTTTAATAGTCATTGTACATCTATAGTATGAGCAAATTTGTTTAGTTGAGTAAAAAGCCTCCACCCTACCCATATATTTTTATAGTCACCCCACTTCCCAAAAATGTATTAATTCATGTTCCCAGCATCATATCTACATCGATATATGAATGGAGATACTTCTACAGTAGAAAAGGGATTTATTTATTTAAATCAGACTGACCAATGTTGTTCTTGGCATTAACCCTTCTGTTCTGTAAACAGTTGGGAATGTCTAGAAAGATGCAGCTATTTATTCAATATGAAATACAAATGGTTTGCTTTAAATTGAAATATTTGGTTGTTTGACTAAGGGCCTTACATTTGAATACAAAACACACTAATTACACCAAGTCAACATCCAAGTTTTGCACTCATGCTGCAGTAAAAAGGGCAGAGGGGGATTTGTTGTAATCTAGGTGGATAAAGTTCAAAAGAGCAAAGCAGTCTGCAAGAACAAAAAAATAAAGGATTGGAACAAGGCTCGTTTGTTTAGTTAATGTTACAGTAAAAGGTTTAAAATGTCTCTGCTGGGCGGTGGGTACATGCTTCAAAACATTAAGTTTAATCCATCAGTTTCAAAATGAACAGATTTTACTAAATACTCCAAAACAGTCAAGGTCACCGTAACCCTGGCTAACTTACCGGCCTCCACTTCAGAATGTACTTGGCAATATGAGCGGACTGGGGTGCATTCCACTGGATGGGATGAGAGTCGGGTTGGTTTCCAGACTCTGTAATGATAACCTGAACTGGTCGACGTCCTCCTGAAAAGAAGGTACTGGCTTTTAAAAAAAAAAAAACCTTCACATTTCAGTAAAGCAGTTTAGAATGTCTTTCAGGTGTCAAACACCAATTCACTGACTGAAACCAGAACCACCAGTGCATTTGAGTATAAAGACTCACTAATACTACCAATTAAAAACCTATATGGACCAATTAGATTTGAGAATGCTCCCCCGCTCCCCCCCCCCCCCCCCCCCCCCCCCCCCCCCCCCCCCCCCCCCCCCCCCACCCTCTTCCCAGTGAAGCAGCACTAAAACAGACTTCACACAGCCATGCCAGATTTTTCTGTTCGGTTTCTTGCAGCAAGGAACAGCTGCCGAGCAGGTTTAGGTCCAGGCATTTTGTACACAATTTCCCTGATGAATTGTGCAGCACAAGTAAAAAGGCAAGTAAAGATGCAAAGAGTTTAAAAGAAACAGAGTCAGCATTAGCCACTCCACAACAGGAGTGCTGAGATTGTTGCTTAGGAGAGAGTATCTCTCATCTAACCAGTTGGCAATGTTGCATAAAAAAAAAAAATGACAAGTCACAATGGAAGAAAAAAAAAAAGCTCCTAGACAAAGTGCAGCCAAAAATTCACAGTTTAAAGTCGTCTTGAATATTCATTGCTCACAACACTAGGTTGATCAATTTAAAATAAACCAATACCCCATTTGCCTAAATGTTGCGTTGTTAGTCATTTACCAAATACATAAAAAGCCCACTGCATAGTATACAGAACTTACCACTATAAAACATTCTATTCCCTCTTCCTGATTTGTTCCAAATTGTTAATTAGACTTAACAGGACAATTGGCAGGCTAGTTGCCCTTTCCTTGGCATGTTTGACACAGCATTATGAAATACTTATAATCCAATTAAAACAAAAGCATTTAACTTATATAGCTTAATTAAAGTACACAGTTAAAGAACATGTTTATATTTTGTATTTTAATTTTCCTCCTCTAGATCCAATTACACTGCAATGGGAATAGAAAAATGATTAGAGCTTTAATTCCAGGGCACTATTCTGTTTAATTAAATGTTATCACATGAATGCATGAGGAGGGAAATGTTCCAAACACCTGAAATGTTAATTCAGGGAGAACACTGCAGCCAGGAAGCAAACATGCTATATAGCAAGGTCTCCTGCTGCGATTAAGGAAAACAGAGTGCTTCAGGGATTCCCCCCCAACCTCCCATATCTGGGACACAGCCATTTGACCCCTGCCTTGACAGAGGCACACTTCAAAGCACACAGCTGCACAGACCTCCGTGACAGGCCTACCTGGGTGTGTCTGTGTCGGCTCACAGCTCAGCTCTCCAATGCCATTTCCATAGCAATAGCAATGGTACCGGATACCATGGATCACCTTGTCCCAGGACTCGCCAATCTGGTAAAATGCACGAGTCTCAGGTTCTTGGCACTGATCTAAAACGATTCAAAAGGCAGAAAATTCATAAGCTTTTTACTACACATGCTAATCATTTCAATTCCACATCATCCTACACAGGCACTGCAGATTGCTTCCAGCTCAGCACACTTAGGGAAATCACAACATTAAAATTTTTTGCACTGATTGGTACAAGCTGGAAATGATTTATGAACATTGGTTGTGAAAAGTAAACAAGTCCTTGCTTAAAACCATACTGCTGTCAAATTAATAAGTTATTTTTGCAACCTAAGCACATATAAGATGAGCATATTAGAATAATTTACTGGTCAGTCAGTTGTACAAACAGTGCAGTGATGCTTGATGATCACTTAAGCCTCCCAGAAACATGTATACATAACTGTTGG
Organism: Polyodon spathula; assembly: GCF_017654505.1. Classification (NCBI taxonomy): domain Eukaryota; kingdom Metazoa; phylum Chordata; class Actinopteri; order Acipenseriformes; family Polyodontidae; genus Polyodon; species Polyodon spathula. The sequence goes on from NC_054544.1 coordinate 16,613,451, forward strand.
ATAGGTTAGATTTCATATTTGTAATAGTAGGTTTGCTTTTTTCAATACTCCATATACAAAGATTTGCAAATTCAACATTTCAATTTCCCTTGCCTTCATTAGGTAACTCAAAATCACTTAAGTATTCCTTTCAATTTTGCCTAAACTTAAATGCCACATCTGGCAGCATTGTGCTTTCATGTGGCACAGAGACCAGTCAGATCACATATCAGCATTTACTGTATTTGGGCACAGGCAAAAGATCACTTTGTTCTGGTTAATTTAACACCCCCCACATAGAGGATATGTCTTCATAAATTAGAGTTGGTAAAGTCATAATATGGGCTATGCCTCTAAATTACTGTAAAAAGTTTACAACATACCAATAGCATCACACTTCCATCTGCCACGGCCCTGCCCATAGCAAGTGCAGTTCATCATGTATCCTTCATCATGGCGCTTCGTGAAAGTCTGGTTAACCTCGTAAGTCAAGCCATCGACAATGCACTGATCTGTACCAAGGAGGGAGATCAAATTATCTATACCGAATCCTGGACATTATTTTGCGCCTTTGTTAATGTAGGACCAACAATTCTTGGCAAGGGTAATTTCCAAAGTTTACACACAAAATAAATCTACTGTGAACATTAGTTTCTTGAATTCCAATATTTAAATTCAGTGAAATGCATGTAGACCTTTCAGCTGCGAGTATGCCAAGCAGCTCCACTCTCCACGACCATTTCCAACGCACGTGCACCTCATCATGTGACCTAGTACATCATGGCGCTTGTCCCACTGATCACCAACACGGTACATCACACTGTCACTGGTGGTACAGACTTCTTCGTGAGCTAGGAATAGAGAGAGTCAAATTACTCCAGGACCGTTACAAAATGTCGTCTTCTCCAGAGGCCTCAATGGGAAAACCCAGTATTAAAAGAAAGTGTTAGTGCTAGAGACTGATACATATGGACACAAGCCAAACACTGACAGTTCCAGCCAGGCTTCTAATGTTTCAGATATCTCTGTGCGTGTGTACACTGGCATCAAGCCAGACTCTCAGGAGCCCCTTTGGTCACAGAAGTGAATGCTGTCCAGTTGCAAAAGACAATATGTATTGCTGATCCAACATGTAAAATATTCAAGTGCGTTAGTCTATAGAACTCTAACCTTCCTCCCCTCCCGGACTGAAAAAATCAACCACTTGCAGCTTCCTAACAAATCCAATTTGCATCACACTAAATATATAACCATGTGCTTTCATGAACTGAATGCAGGGTTTCTTAGTAGCAGGAAGTACCTAGCATGTAGATAATAGTAGCAGGTTGCCCAGCCTAGAATTCCTGGACACCATCTTACCAGCCATTGGGCAGAATCCAAATTTCTGTTCACCATCATAGTTAGCAGTGGTCCCGCACCATTTCATCCCATCCCGCCTGCCGTCCGAGGTGCAGTCAGTGTAATTTCGCCCGTTGTACAAATAAGGAAAGTGGCACAATGCGCCGTTTGAGTTGCCACCTCGGGTGGTAACCAGTACTGTCATTAAAGAGGACAAAGGGTTATAGTATATATAAAACAGCAGAAAGTCAGATCAGGAAGCAAGGAGAAAAGCCTTTTGAAAATGCTTTATAAACAATCATGAAAAAAGTTAAATGGCAGCTTACTTTGTTAGGATTGTTTATGATTTAACCTTTAAAACATTAAGATACAAATTTAATTATCTTTAGGTGGACAAAAGGCAGATATGTTTTTCAATAATGAAAATTGCAATTAAGGGAAGGGAATATGGAACATAAGTACATCATAGTGTTGACTTTCAATGAGCACAATAAAACTTATTTCCACTCAAATGAAACTTGACAACTCACCCTTCTTTTCTGTGCAGAAGGAGTATTTATGGTCCTGTTCAAAGTCAGATGAAGTGCTGCACCACAGCTGCCCATCGTTTCGCCCTTCCGAAGTGCAGGAGTAGTAGGTTTTTCCCATAAAGACAAATGGGAAGACACAGGGCTGGCCATCAGAATTGCCACCATACACCTGGGATGTAGCTTTATGAAGAAAAATAAAATTTGAACACCATTTGAGTCATTAGTGACACATACAAATCCATTTATACGCATTAGGAGTACTTTTCAGTCAATATACAGTTGCATTTTCAGCTGGTTTCGCAGAGCCAAGTTAGCAGTAACCTTGGTCTGCCCTACTTAAATTAAAAAGTTAGGTTACCAATGACCAGGGTCTATGAAACCAGCAGTGCAAGACCAATAGCTGCGGGTATCATGTACACACTGCTTGTCAGCCTGTCTACATGAAGGATTCCACACATTTAGGAAAATACTCACTCATCTCTTCACAGCTAATGCCATTGCCTAGACAAGTGCACAACATCTGTTTGCTGCCTTGGGTCTTTATCCACTGCATCCCCTCAAAGTATGAAACTCCGGAGTCTGTTACGCAGGTGCCCTCTGTTGGGGGCTGAGGCTGGGGTTGGGGCTGGTAGATAGCAGTCTGAACATTGGTAACAACACGGGAGCCAGTACCTTTTTAAAAAAATAAAAATTCACACATTTAATTAAAAAAAGAAAAAAGTTACAAATGTATTACTACTTGACAGTAACAGTGTTAAGTATTAAAACTGCAACAGGTTTAGTTACCAAGTCCTGTAGTATGGAGAGATGCATGTCTTTCACATTTCCATTCCCCTCGTCCATTGCCAGTACAGATACATTGCAGTACATTGCCCCTAGCATCAGGCTTGGTCCAGGTATCTCCAATTCTATATGAGGTCTTGGTATCTTGGTCATTGCAGCGGTCTACAGAAACAGAATGCAAGTTAGTAACACACCAAATGAATTAATCTTCATATGCCACATAACTACTGTATGACCGAGGATACTGAAGAAACGAGCGCTACGGCAAGCCTCTCCTAGTGCCAATCACAAAGGTCCACCCCCCCCCCCCCCCCCCCCCCCCCCCCCCCCCCCCCCCCCCCCCCCCCCCCCCCATAACAGCTGGACTCGTTAAGCCATTATGTATCAGTACATTAACAGCTAAAATACAACAATCCACTGCAAAGTATTTAAGCTAAACTAAGAGGATATTTAAAAGGGGGTAGGTGGGCATTTTCTACCAATTACCTACAAACCATTCATTTCAAGCACTTACTTCTGGACGTGCATGTAATGCGTCCACTGCCTTCCCCCAAACAGGTACAGTCTACCATCATCCAGCCCTGGTAGGGTTTCTCCCAGGTCTCTCCAACAACATAGGACGTGCCAGCAGTATTATCATAACATCTTTCAGCTGGGGAAAAACAGCATTTCATTGCAGTGATTAGTTCTTAAGTACCCCAAATGCAGCTTTGACTGGTTCACGATTTGCAGAGATATGCTTTGTCCATAGTACTTCAGACAATAATATCCCCATTATGGAACAGTGGATTACTTCAGCTGCAGTCCAACAGTTTAACAAAGAACCATAATGTTAACGCATATAAAAAACAAGTCTTCAGTTGCTTACCTACTGGTTTGCAGGTCCATTCACCTTTTCCATTACCAAGGCACACGCATTCAAGCATGTAGCTGCCAGTATCATGGGGCCTGCGCCAGGTATCTCCAATCTTATAGGACTGCCCACCTTCATGACAGCGGTCTATTAGAGAAGGGAATGCATTTTTATCATCTGCAAAGCCGCTGTTCAAAAACAATGAAAATCAGTAGAAATAACACAATAAGCATCGCTTGTTTATTTTAAACTTACTTGCAATTGTACAGCTAATTTTCCCTTTGTTAGCCCCAATACAGGTACAATCCCAGATCATCCCATCCTTTGGTCGCTCGTACGTTTGCCCAACACGATATGACTGTCCATTGTGTTTGTCATAGCAAGTCTCTTCAGCTGCACAAGAGAACAGTATATTGGAGAATGCATATTTAAAATGCAATACCATAAAGAGGAGTTACTGTATTACTGCAGAGATTTAGACAATACTCATCCTCCAAAGAGCAGTCCCTTGTACTCTGGATGAGCCCAGCTAGTTATTTGGTAGGAGGAGTCTATCAGATTTACTAATTCATGTACACAATGTGTTTGGTTAAGTTTTGCTATACAAAAAAAGTCACAAATTAGTATAATAATGCTATTCACCTTCATGCTTGCTTTCACAGTTTATTCCTCGAGCACCTAGACAGGTACAGACCAAAGTAGTGCCTAGGTATGCACGTTCCCATTGCTGGCCAATTTGGTAAGGTCTGTCATTTTCATGGCAGCCATCTAGGAGTGAAGAAACGTTTGGATTATGCTTCACTTTTGATAAAAAATTAATACACTAATACAGTTTTAACCTTTACCTGCATGAACTATTAAATAGCTTAACCCCCCCCCCCCCAAAAAAAAAAAAAAAAAAAAAAAAAAAAAACCACAAAACATTTGTACTAGTTTTGGACACATTTAATTTTTTTTTTTGTCTCCCCGTAACACAATTACTAGCCGCATAAGAGCAGGGTGCTATTTGATGGGGGGTGGGGGCATTTCGGATTCCCCGGGCTCTATCCCTGGCCCTAGACCTTCAGTTGTCATCCCCCCGCCCGCCCCTCTATTAGAAGACTTTGAATTAACAACGATTTATTCGGGAAACTTTAAAAACTTAATGACAAATATACGATCGTTACTTTTACGAAAGCTGACAAAAAACGTAATTGGGTTTAGTTTTACTGGAGCCGGATCATAAAGTTCGGTAACGTGGACCACGCTCGGATTCCACTCACCCGTCAGTGTCACGCAACAGTAGTGCTGTACGCACCGAAGCAAGGCAAATCGATCAATGAAAATCAACTATGTTGACGTCATTCAGTTGCTGTATTTCAAACCTATTTATGATGATCATCGGAGCGCATACTATACTAAAAGAAAAAAGAAATGAAGACAGGACACAAAATCAATCGTAGTTTTTTTTTTTTTAAAAAAAAACAGCCCCCAGAACCGAAAACTGGAACTTTTACCCGCTGAGCAGAGTGGGAAAAAAAAAGGGCAAAAAAGGGCAATTTTTTGTGGTTACACTTTTCAGTGAGGTTATATGCAACAATGCAAGTACTTGTCACGAATGCATTTTAACATTATTTCAGTTGCTGTAACGTAGGTAGTTTTTGTTATTGCCTTTTGATACCCTTCCTTAGCCATAAAAAAATAACTGCAGATTCATCCTGCACGGTGGCAGATTTGGCAAATGTGTGGTTCCTAAAGATTTAATAGCAGTTGATTCGGTAAATAAAAGTAACTTAATGATTCGCTTAACTGTTTAAAATTGTGTATTACAGATGTAACTAGGCTTGCCATTATCTTTTGTTTGTCCATTTTATCCCCCCGGAAATTTGACAAATCGCACCCTGCATATGTTATAGTGCATTTGTGTCTTTACATATGTCCCCCATATACTAGACTGGCATGAAAGTATTAAGCTACGTTACAATAATAAACACAACAAAACGTTTACTTCACCTGGGGACCACGCTTTCAGCAATGGTCTACCAACACCGCTGCAAAAGTAAAAAACACACATGCACGCCACAACTTGATAATGTGAAGTTCGGTATTTTTACAAGTTAACAGTATAGATAAACAGTTTAATATCAACAGCAGCATTTAGATAATATGCCTCCATGTTCTTTGGGTACATTTTTCATGGAACATACTTGTTTTCTTTTAAAAGGCAATAATTAATCTTATTTTTCCAAATGTCATCAAGAAAGAAGTCAAATAAACTAATCTATATGTTAAAGCTGGACAGAGCGAGAGAAAAAAAAGAAAAAAGAAAACGCATGTACGGTACTTACTCTGGTTATAAGACGCTCCGTCGACAGGGTTTACTTGATGCTGCGCCTGTCTTCTACTTTTGCCAGCAAGTTTTGGCATACAGTGCACAGCGCTGCCCAGGCAAAGCGCAACCAGCAACCCTGTCAAAGGGTTACTGGTCATGTTTAAGCTTCAAGGGGATCAACAAATACTATATTTAAAAATAAAACGTGTACGGCTCCTTTCTGCAAGTGTGCTTTCAAAGGAGATGAAAACTGCGCTGGGTTTAATCCTGGAGGCAGCTAACTTTCCAGTCCTCTTCAAAGCAAGTTGTTCTCTTGGCGCTTGGCTCTTCTCCCGTCTTGACTTTACTTGAGCCTCAGCCCCTTCCAATGGCAGATTTACTTTCCTGGCGAGGTTTATATGCACAGAGACACGAAAAAGAGGAGGGTCTACCTACCCTGACTGGAAACAGACGTCATTGTGGTGGGTTATTCATTTTTTGCAAACAAAGCTTTGGGACAGTACACCTTTATTTTAGAAAAACAACAAAAATTCTCCACAGCTAAAAATAAAAAGTTGTTTATTTTGGTTGCACAGTTAATGAAGCTACCAAATAAACAAACATTTCCGACCTGTATTGGTTGCTTTCGAATTTGTTCGAAGGTTAACTGCCTAGACCTCTTAGCGCTGATGTCTGTATATCGGTATGGTTTATTTTGTCATTAAAAGCCGTTAAATACACGATACAACGTAGCACCGAAGAGCTTTCAACACGTTTGTTAGCCAGGCGGCCATTACCATACCTTAAACTGATTCAATTAGATTTTTATGTTCTACATCTGCGTTATTACCAGAATGAAACGCATGTGATTCGTAGGCAATTTGTCTATGTAAACAATAATTGCCTCGAAGTTGCAGGACTGGCATTTAGAACATAAGAACATAAGAAAGTTTACAAACGAGAGGAGGCCATTCGGCCCATCTTGCTCGTTTGGTTGTTAGTAGCTTATTGATCCCAAAATGGGATAAATAATGTGATCTATTACTGGTTCATAGGGGATGCATGTAATCTGGTGCAGATAACTACATTTGACAAAAGGAACAGGGATACAAAACTACTTTGATTCACCGTCTCATCATAGCTATCACTTTAGTATAAACTATTTTGGAGGGTAGCTTTAGAACTAGTTATAACCAGACCAAATCAACTTAATGATACAATAGCATAATTAAATGAAAAGCAAATAATTGAAAGAAAAAAAGAAAAAAAAAACCCTCATATAATTAAAGGTTTATGCGTTTGGTCCAAATTTCTGAAAATACTTTCTATTTAAAACAACGGACTTGATGCAAATAATAATAATAATAATAATAATAATAATAATAATAATAATAATAATAATAATAATTTGTAAGTCAAAGATAACAGTACAATATAAATGCCTTATGTTATTAAATCTTTTTTTTTGTAAAATACATATAATTAGTTTTCTAAACCTTCAGTGAAGAATAAGCAAAATTCACACACGAAAAAACCAACACATTTAGATGTAAGTAAGAAAACACATTTAATTGAGTCTGGACTCAACAACTAGTTCTTATATAGATGTCAGGTGAGTAACATGATTTTTAATCTTCTGTGGTGCCATCAACAGGCAGGGGTTGTGCAGGGCAAGGTAACTGATTTTGAACATATCATGTGAAATCTCTACATATCATACACCAGGGCTTCTCAAACTCGGTCCTGGGGACCCCCTGTGGCTGCTGGTTTTCATTCCAACAGAGCTCTCAATTACTTAACCTTAATTGAACTAATCATTTCCTTAATTAGACCTTTTTACTTGTTTTCAGCTCTTGAACAGTTGCATGTTTCAAGTTAGCTGTAACATTTTATAAGTAACTTGAACTGCAACTGTTTAAGCTCTGAAAACAAGTAAAAAGGTCTAATTAAGCAAATTATCACTTCAGTTACAGGTCTAGTTAAGTAATTGAGAGCTCGGTTGGAATGAAAACCAGCAGCCAGGGGTCCCCAGGACTGAGTATGAGAAGCCCTGTCGTACACATTTGCCTTAAGTCAGAGAACTTTAACACAGAACTTCCCTATTTACATAGTTTTCAATAAAACCTACAGTGCATGTTTGCTTGGTCTGTCTTTGTGTGTCTCAATATCTTTTTTATGAAACCCTTAAAGAGCGTGTATGAGTCAAAAAAGTAATTTAACTGCTTGTTATGTTCAGAGTCATTTTCATTTACAATTGCTCATCTGAGAGGCTATTCTGGAAAGTTAGGCTGAGCTGCAATGAGAAGATGTTTTTGGTTGTTTACAGCAGATATAGATTCCTCAAATATGTTTACAATGTGGACATGAAAAGCTGTCTCTTTAAGGCTGCATTGTTCCAAAACAGTTTTAAAATTCAATTATGCAATGCAGTCGGGTTTCTGGTTTAATTTACAGTTAGTTTATAGATTTAATTTTGCTGTGCAAAAATTTGCATCATTATAAAATGGCCCATGATATAATCGTTCAAACTCAGAGACCAAATCTTGTAAATTAGCCAAATTTAATAATGTTTCAAATTCTAAAGGAAATTCCTATACTGTCAAAAGACCAGTGGACAACCCAGGTCCTGGGGGGGCCACTATCCCTCCTGGTTTTTGTTCCAAATGTACCCTAAATTACTTAATTGGACCAATTAAGTGCTTATTAGAAGCTTAATTGGTCCAATTAATCAATTTAGTGTAAAGTTAGAGCAAAAACCAGGAGGGACAGTGGCCCTCCATGACCAGGGTTGAGTAGCCCTGATCCAGACAATTGCAGATCTCAGTACAAACTTGCTGTGCTGCATTAAGTGTGGTTAATAAGGGGATTAATACACTACCATTGTGGTGAACAACAATGGGATTAACATAGAGTTAAAAACAGCAAAGAATAGCATTAGCATTAGACTACAATACAATGCTCATGCATTTTAGTAATTCATCTCAAGGCCCTGTTGACAGTGTCTGTTTGTGCACTGTAAACTTCACTGTAAAGACCCTTCACTAATTATAATGGTTCAAATGAAGTGCCAGCTCATACAATTTAGAGTTTGATTGGAATAAGGTTAATTGCGGCCTTATCATGCATTTATAGTGTAATACTTTTTTGAAATTCAATAGGAAGTAATATTTGAATTCACCAATTAGTAAAAAGTGTTACTAGTAGAATCTACTTACATTGTTATTTTATGTCGATTACTACCCTGCTTAGTTCCCTGTAATTTAAACACTATTTGAATACAGTATCTAACACACTTGTAAACTTTATCTAAGACATTGATAAATATGTGCTATTATCAACTTTAGAAAGAAAAACTATGAACGATAAGCAACAGGATATGTGAGCAAGCAGAGGTTGCACTGATAAGCAACTGTAATCTTCACATGCTGTACAGACAGAGCCACATTGGAAACAAAAGGATATCAATTTCGTATGTATATGCAGATTTACAGCGATGGCCAAAACTTTTCCATTGTCTAGAATCTTACAATTGAGACATAATTAAACAAACAACTATACGAACATAAGTTCAATGTTTTATTTACATCATGTAATCAAAGAAAATGGAAAATGATATTGTTAAAGGCAATATTCTGTCCTGCAAATAGGCTGAACTGGAGTTTAGGTGAAAATACTACACATTATTCAGACAAATTGGTGCCAGCTAAAGATAATAACCCTTTTTCTTATGTATTACTTTAATTAAAATGGATAGAGAACAATGTTCTTCATCGTAGACACTGTATACTGTTTGTTATAGTAGCACAGGCAAGACATATGCTAGCAGTTCACATATACTGTACATATGCTACCAATTCAGAAATACATCTATTGCCTGAAATTTCAGTTTTTAAATGTAAGGTTTTACAAAACATTATTTTATTAATAACAACTTGTGTTTGGCTACCGAGTTTCATAAAGTTTCATAAGGGTTCAGTTTGTGGTAAGACCAAGCTGCTAATAAGCACAGTCTAACCCCTTTTCCAAAGCATCATTAACAATCTTGAAAGGGAAGGTTTTACTCTTGACAGAAACTCCTGCTTGTGATCATATAGCAATGTCTGCGTCACTAGAGGGGGAAAGTTCAGACCAGCTACTCAACACAAGAATAATGCATTGAGGTTAATCTATATGTGTGCTGACCTGTGCAACTAGAAAGAGCTGCTGATAGCAAAAGGTGAGCGAGTGCTCTATGCAGCTAGACCATATTACTGTATATATTACCTGTCTACGGTTGCTTTCTCAAATGCCTGAGTCACTTATTGCTCAATGTTTATTTATCTACAGTAGGAAGTTTAGATGTCCCAATTGGGACTGGCATATATGCTTTGGGTAGATGTTTAATGTTTTGAATGGTAATCCACTTAAAATGTATATACTCAACATACTGTAAACATGGTCTACAACAATGGTCTTCTGCATCTTTAACATTTTAATGTATAATGTATTCCCTTTAATAAGGCCCCATATTCATGCAATGTATGAAATATTTAACTGGAACTCATTACAATTTTTTGGGGTAGCTTGCACTGTAGCCTTATGATTCCTGAGAGTTACTGTAAGTGGTTTGGTTCTGCAATTGCAAAGTCAGTTTAAGCAAATGTTTATTTCAAATTATATTATGACAAATGAAAACTGTAATACTGTAACTACAGCAAATAGTGACTAGTTCCTAATGGGAAAATACCTTGTGCTGAACACAAAACTGCTGTTATCCCAAATAAGTTAAGGAAACTGATTCACTTCATAATATTGCTGCAGAAACCCGCTAAGGCCCAGCAATATTCCAGTAAGTGGCTATCCGAGTGTGGATGGATGACAAGTTGATGAGGTTAACTGTTTTTCAGTTAAATGAATCACTGAGTCACTCATTTCTCCAAGAAGTGCCAACAACATCTGATTTTTCCATTCATGACATGAGTGTTCCTGTGACTTTACAGCATCTGGTCTGGCTGTATTCAGGATCTCCCCCTCAGATCTCTCTCTCAGGCTGCCTGCAGTTTGTAGTCTCTGTAGAACCAATGAAACCAAGCTCCAGTCATTTTTAAATCTGCTGGAAATCATGGGTCTGTGTGAAGAGGGTTTGTTCACATGATAAAAAACAACTTTCCAGACCACTTCTCCGCAGGCTTCTATTCAGGGAAGAGCAGATTTTTCTAACCATGAAAACATTGTTACCTGACAGCAGTTTCTTCAAGCCCAGAATGTTGTCACCTTTTTTTTTAACTTCCATTAATTAAATTAAGACTCTGGGGTGCGAGGATACATTATCAAAGGGTTGAGCATATACTGTAGCCTAATCAGCCATGATAATCAAGGGTGATGTGTGCTGCTTTCAGCATATAATGCAGAAGTAACCCTTATAAAAGTTTCCTGTGATAAATGTATAGTTTTCCCAAGGCTATACGCATTTATCAAAGGTTAACATTTTTTTAATATGCTTTACTACACCTCTATGGGATTTACTATAAGTCTGTGTGCTTTACAATGGAAAACTTTAAGGGATCCTCTGCATTAGGCACTCAAGATACTTAATATGCAGGCTGATTTACAGCACTGATGCATGTTTAAACCCACCCCATGAGCTTTCTCCATTGATAGAGTTTGTGATGGATGATGTTCTGTGCAGCGGTTAATCACATGAAACACTTCCAACACATTCCGTATAATCAAGTTTATTTTTAGAAAAGCATGAAGGTTACAATGCCTTTGTTCTCTCTCATTCTTAAGAATAACGCTCCCATTAGTCTACGCTATATTGTATTTTACTTATTCTTGTAGCAATGATAGTTTCACTGGTATTACTGCTGTATGGTTTAGAAAGGGAAGGGGTTAAGAGTGGCTGTGTATATTCCTGCCAGATAGTTTATTTTGTAAAACTTCTGCAAAAATATACATGGTTGCAATGCAAACTCTTTTAAGCGTGGGATTCAGGCCATGACTCGCCACAATCTCCAGATCTTTCCAGCTAGACCATGACTTCATTACTCAGAACATGATGAACATAAATTTGACCGATACAAAATAAGTACATTTGGAACCCCTTTCTTGACCTCTCTGCCTCCTCCTGTTAATGTACCAGTTAACACAGAGGCATAGACTAAGTTTTTAAAGTGAAATATTGTTTTCTGTATCATAAACAACATCAAATTGGACTTGAAGTTGGTGGTTTTTTTTGTTTTTAATGAACATGCAGATCAGAAAGTTGTTATTTTAAGAACATGGTGTTTTCTAAGCTTATAATTTATTAATAAATAATTTGTCAATGACGCATTTTACTCTGTAAAATGATATCAGCCCATGCATATAATCAGATTTCAATAAACACTCCTTCCTTGGAGATACAGTAGGATATCAGTTTCATTTTGTGTTGTGTTTGTACTGCTCTTCAGTGTACTGTCTGGTGGAAGAGGTCCAGGCAGCCGAAGGCGTGCTCTGCGTGTTGATATCCTGCGGTATTATCAGATTGTGGGAGGCAGTGAGAGGAACCTGGCTCGTATGCAGGGTCCCTACTGGGGGGAAGCACTATAGCATGGGCAGGAACAAACAGGATCACCGGGGGGAGCGGACACATTTAAATGCATCCAAGAAAAAAAAAAAAAATGGTATGGACGCATTTTTCAAAAATAAAATATTCAATACTTGTTCAAGTTTTTAATAGTGTGTATACCTGGTGGTTGATACAGTATTAAAGAGGCTTTTTAAAAAAGTAATCAAGATAAGTAAATATGTTAATTATTAATAAAATAAAAACCGGTAAACAATAATAGCTGTAATATAATGATGAAGCTGTTAATATAAAGTACCTTACAAGAGTAGCTCAAAGGATGTCAATATGATGAAGACAGGAAGACTGTGTTGGGTTATTGTGACTGGGAAACGCAGTGGGGGCATTTTCTCCACATTAATGCGTTGTTTTTCATTGACTGTTTCAAAAAGCAACCCAAAATACATGTTTATACTGGATTTAACAAACGTAAGCAGCAGTTTGTGGTAAGCAATTTGGTTTCCATGGTATTCAAAATAAATCCCAAATTCAGCAGACATTGTCACACTGCAGTACTATATAGAGTAGGGTTCAATTAAGATGGAAGTACATCTTCCTTTAACATATTGCAGGCTTAAGCTTTTTACTGGACAATGCCATCACATACAGTAGTTACACCATTCCAGCATCTGTCAAAGCTGGATGATTTCCATTCTCTGCATAAGAAGTAAGACCATGGAATATAATGCAAACTAGTGCCTTGAAAACATCTTTTGCATGCCCCCAAAGCTAGTGTTCTTTTACAAACCCCAAAACCACATACAGTCATACTTTGATACTTCAATATTTCAACAAGAGAACAATTGAGGTGGCATGACTTAAATTATTAAGGTCAAAATATTACATTTTGTGTAATTGCGCCTGTATCATGATTATTAGATATATTTCTATATTACATGTATTTAAATTGTGATATTTAATGTAAATGATGGGGATTTATTATTTTTTTTTTTTTTTTACAAAACTTAATAATGTTTCAAGCTAGTAACTAATATGTTTGAGTTCAGGCCTTAACAAGTCTGTTCCAAAGGCAGTGCCACACCAGCTGTGATCAGTTAGTTTGTTTTCATCTTTGAAAAACAATGGAATTTAAACAACACATTAAAAGTAAATTATGTGAATTAAAGCTCCCATTTTGTAACTTCTGTTTTTCTTCCTGAGCTATAACAGAACATGACATGTGGAGACGTATTTTCAAAGAGTTTTCTCCAGCAAAAATTTGAACAAAAAAACTACATTGTATATTTCAAGTTCTCTTCAGCATTAACATATTTTTTTTCTCATTTAAAACAAAAAAAAAGTAGGAGTTGATTAAAGACCTGGAGAACCTTATACTTCAATAAGTAAGCACAGATTTCAGGGAGAAAGATGCATGCGTCTCAACAAATTAAACTACCATTAGGGTAAATATAACCAAACAAACTCTAAGAACGCATTTCAGTAATGTCTTCTGCTATAGGTAAAACTATTAGAAAGGCTAAGCTATGGCATGGCAGACTAAAGTAAACACTGAGAAATTATATTTGAATGTAAAATTAAACGAGTATGGGTTACTTTAATTGCATCTTTAATATCCAACTTCCAAAGAGTTTTCTAATTGTTTTCATATTGAGCAATCTGTGCAGTATAATCCTGCTTTCCACTGCATCTTTCATCATCTGTCTATCTGCCTCCACCTAGGAATTTCAAGGGTCAACATTTAATTTACAGTATTTTTTTAATCCCCTCTTAAGTGCTCTGCACACCTTCATGAAGAATAGGCCCTCCTGCTGTGTTAGACTGGGTTTGGATACAATGCAAACCCCTGCAGGTTGACAGGTGTTGGGATTAACAATATGGTATAATTACGACTGCTGAAGTTTTCACTCTCACCCCCACACCCACCCTTATAAAAGAGAAATTAAGTGAGTTGGTGAGAAGACCATCTGTTTGTCACGCATGGCTGAGACCAGGTAATTCCTCACACCCGACCAGTACATATCATAGCACTAGGCTCTGATGGAATATATCAGTGTATCATTAATATGTCATTAATGATTGGCACATCATTGCTAAACCGTTACTGTGCAATAAAGTCAAACTTTGGTCAAGTGTATCCACCTATTTAGTGATTCTTGGGAAATGAGTCTTATTGTGCAATAAAGTCAAACTTTGGTCAAGTGCATCTACCCATTTAGTGATTCTTGGGAAATGAGTCTTGCACCTGCTAAGTTCCTTATATTGTTTTTTTTCAAGGGTTAAGTGTAGTTCAGAAGCAATTAATGCGATTCAGATGCATTCACAGCAAAATATTTAGGGTAAAAATGGAAACAAATATGCAAAGGAAATTGGCTGTAAAACCCACTCACAGCATTACAACACCCAGTAACCTATTTAAGCATTGTAAGTAGGGAGTATAGACTGGTGTTTGTTTCAAATGAAAAACTAATGTTTTTAATCATTAGCATACAAGGTGTGTTTGAATACCTTGTTCCTACACAGGGGTTTGGTCTGGAGATAAAAGAAGGGACCATGAGCCGAATGTGCAAAGAGGAACTGGAGGTGCAGCGTTCTTACACACAACCTTTTGATAAGCACTGTGGGCCAAATATACCACTGTCTGTTAACCAAAATGTGTTTTGCATCGATCTGTGGAAGAAATATAAAACTGCTCATGTAACATAACTACCGTAGTTAAAAACAATGTAGGAACACTTTTAACAGTTCAAGGTTACTGTGACAGCGTATTTGGGGCGGGGATGTCAGGCCAGCAACAGATACCACCTACACAGATTGCTGGGGTGAAAAAACACACTTCAATGTAGTTTTCATTGAAACAAAAATATAATAAATATTTAAACAGGAAACACTGCTCACAGAGCAAAAATAAAAGGCTGTACAAAAACAAATTGTTTAGTTTCGTTTCGTTTGCACCCCTGTCTCTCATGTTCTCCACTCTGAACAACCCTCCCCCTCCCCCTCCCCCCCATCCAGGGAATGCTGCATGCTTTTATATTGGTGACCAAATTAATCAATTAATTAAATCTGGAGATGGTCACCTTCCACACGGGGTAAAATGGTAATGATATTTATGTGTGAAATGCTTTCCTCTTGGAAGTCTTATGGTAGGACCTGTCACAAATCACTTGTTCTCTGCTTTTTTCATATGTTATAATTGTATTTGGTATGGGAAGACAAAGGCTATATATTATACAACTTTTTCTTTTACCATTTTGATACCCTTTAGCCATGGAGGCCCATTATAGCCCTCAGGAATGCTTTTTTTTTGTTAGGTTAACCTAGAAGGATGCCATAGTCCACCTTTGGGCCCTGGAAAAATCACAGTACTGGTGTCTTATGTTCATGAACTATCCTCTGTTGTTTTGTCTGTTCTGGCTCTATTAACACTAATGTATTTAATCTTTGTTGCCTATGCCCTCTGTTGATGAATTGCAAAGAGAAATGAGATGCTTCATACTCATCTTCTGTTGTCTGTTTGATACATTCTTTGAGCTTTACACTGTTCCCTGAAGTCATTTGTGAGTGAATAATATTGGAACCTTCCTGGTGTAACATTACAAAAGTGCCTACATCCAGGCACGAAAGATAAACATCCCGATTCATTCTGGATAACTGATGGAAAGGGTTGCTGAGAGCATTAGTAACCACTCTGCCTTGGAGATATTTAACTTTGAGTGAAATATTGTTCAGTTTCAGCAGGACTTAGTAAAAGTATATATTGCATATACTGTACCAATATTGATGTCTAACCACATAATTGTGTCTAACCTGGAAAATCAGAGTGTAACGATTAACTGTCTAACCGAAACTCATCAGTAAGACCCATTACATAGAGGTAAACATTTCAGTTCATGTCTGATGAGCAGTATGTCTATTAGATTTTATTGAAACTATAACTGCATGTACCCTTCAAAAAGGTAGTTCCAGAGATAGGGTAACCCTGTCAAAAATAAAGAGCCAGGGTTTATCAGAAGAATTGAAAAACATCCAGCTTTAAATTGTCTAGCAGCATTAGAAAGAGCATAATGGTGTAGTGGATCAGACGCGTTTGCAGGTGCTGTGTTCCAGAATCAACATATCTGTTAACAGACTAATTTAAAATCAGTTATTAAAGGAATGGAAAGCCAGCATATAATAAAGACAGGTGCTTGTATGTGCGATGAATAAGATTTAGTATGAGGAATCCAGCTGCAGACTTGTCAGCACACTATAGTTTAGAAATAGATGATTTAAGCAACCTTGGAAGCAAGGAGTAATTAATAATTTGGGTGAGAGAAAAAAAAGTTATTAACAGGAACTTAAGGACAGTGTACATTGTGTACAGTGTAATGTAGCTTATTAAAAAAAAAATTACACAATTAATGTGAAGTTAATAATTTGCATGTTATGCTAATAATGTCCCTGCTTGCAACAATCTTCCTCACCAGACCTTATCCAAATCTGGAGGGAAGATTATAAATTGAATTGTTAGGTACTCTGCCCAGTAAATCAGTTCACATCACAAAAACAAAGTACAACAACAATCTAAAAACCCTGACATGGAGTCTGCACATGAGCACATCTGTTAGTGGGATATCACTGACACCATCATTCAGTGTTTTTACTGTTAAAGCATTTTCAAATATGTCCTTGTATGGAAGAAAGTACTATATAAATGTTAACCCTTGAAATTAAACATTGAAATTCAATCGACTGGATGAAACTCAACTAAATTAAGCAATAACAGTATTTTACAAAAATATAGAAAACAGTCAGTGAATGACTCACCCCAGTATGGGTTTCCATTTCTCCTTTTCACACCCCCATTCAAAAATGTATGCAACCAGAAATGGCATTGCCATGGAAATAACAACTGTTTAACTGCTTATCAGCTGGGGAAGGTCTTGTAAAGACATTGGAAGTCATGTTGGATAGTCAGTTTCAAAAGGCTATATAGCTTGTTGCTTAACAACAGCACAAGTTGCACACAAAGGAAAAGGAGGTGCGAATGTCGTTTTATTGTCAGAATGTGTTAAGCAGTATTAACTATACACAAAGTCAAACTGCAACTGCCTTTGGAAAATATATTTGAGTATAAACTTTCAGGTGGATATTGTGCCATTAAGAGGCCCCTGGAAACCATTAAAACATTGCTCTATCATGTTTAAATGCCAATTGAACAATTCATATTAGTTTCAGATACCATTTAAAGTCTCTTTTTTTCCATAGTTTCTTTACAGTTTGTCACCCAATTGTTTTGTTTTTGGTCTGTTTGTTAATGTCTTATCCAGCTTTCCAGGTGAAAAACCTTTATATGGTGGCAGCATATAAACCCACTACCCTGTATAGTCTCCATGAAGACATTCTGAAACCAGCACCTGGAATACATCTAACGGTGGGCGAAAGCAACTGAGCCCAATCTAGCATTAGACCGTGGGCAGCTACCTCGAGAGCAACTCCGTTCAGGCTAAGTCACCACCGTGCAATGCAATAATCTGACTATGCCAGTTCTTTGTAGAAAATATTTTACTGTCTTTTTAATTGTGTAGTATTTTACAGTATATTCTTGACTGGATAGGTGCAGCCTTTATCTTCGTGGATAAGGAAGTACTGAAGAGCTTGTGCATAGTTGTTGTCAATAATTTGTCTTATCTTACAATAATAAAATATTGTTCTTTTTGGAATCTATCTCATGCCTGGTGCATTGTGGTGGATGGAACACAGACACAGACCTGTTTTGCCTAGTAAAGAGCCCAGCAGGGAACTTTATATTATTTAGAGGTCTTCCGTCCTATATATGGAAGTGGTGTGGTCTGACTACAGGATGCTCCCCCTTTAGGTAAGGAGGTCACATTACATCACAGCCAGTAACCAGTGTTACATACATACCATGCACAGTTTTACAATCTCGAGCCTTTAAAACTACTTACAGGAATTCTTAATATTTTCATGCATGGTAAAGTTGGCATGGAGGAGCCCAGGAAAGAAATGTATTATTGATGAAACATTTTTAAAGTCCTCTTGTAAAGTCCAGGAGTGCCTGGATTACTCAGGTATTCCTGTCTAGACTGTAGGAGAGAGGCGAGGAGAGCATGTTTTGTCACCTCTGGTTTGTTTGGTTTCTTCATTTGAGCTGTGCTGATAACTTTAATCATCCGCCCATTTTAGTTATGTGAAAGAGTTCACTTGTATTTAATTTATTAGCTCAAAATCTCCTTAACCTCAAAATAAATGTGAGCCTGAATAATGTCTGAAGCCTTTCCGAATCAGATTTCAAACTAACCCACCCATCAGTTACTGTTTGATAAGGACACCTGGATGTTGCTTAGCCAGTCCTAACTCTGAGACCGCAACACTTCCTAAAATCTGTGTCTGCAAGCAATGCAGTTTATCAGTTACTGGTGTAACGGGTAGTGTTGTGTGATAGCTCTTTTGTGCAGTAGTTAAGATGCTTGCAGTATGCATTGTCGTTGCTTCACGCCTAGTCTTTATCTTGTAAGCTTTCAAACTTGAAGTACAGTACAATAGCTTTCTATTCTGCTTTCTGGCATGTAGTGTGGCATTTTTTGGTTTTCAACCTCAGACTTTAATATTTTATGCAAACAAGGCCACCTTAAATTTACAAATGTTTAAAATATTGCTTTAGAATTTATTTGCTCCATTTTCTTTACAATTCATTTTGATATCTGGTGTGTATGTTGCTGTATTTTGCCTCTCACACTCACATAACTGTATGGTGCATTTGGTTCTTCCTAGCCCCCCTCAATTTTACAATGTAAGTACTAAGGAAGAATATTACTCCAATGATCTAATCAAAGGAGGATTTACATGAGCCATTAAATCATTTATGCAATACTTCACATATTGAAAAGATAAAACACACAAAGGGGGGCAATTCAATGAACAAAAAGTTGCTTTTGGCTTATTTTACTTTTTTTATGCCAGCATTCGATTCAGTGACATGGAACAGTATTTATTGATTGAATCTACTCATAAGAGATTCACATTCAGTGTTCAAAATTTTGGTTTTCATAACTTTAATATAATAGGTGTGTTTATTTAATTCTGCAGAACATAATGATGAGCCAAAGAAAAAATATATATAAGAAAAAAAATTATTACCCAAACCATACTCCACCCATTATGCGAGTTAGACTGGAAACCATACATTCTTCAAGACAACACAACACAGCAGGACATTTACAATCTGCCTTTGAAACAGAAAGGGGTTCACATTTACAGACTTTCAAGTAGAAATGATTTACAGATACCTTTAATATAATACCTTTCTTCATTGATTTAAAATAATATCGCTTTAAAAGTGAACTCCTTGCCATAACTTGTCTGTCATAAATATACATGGTTGTTGGTCTGGAAAGCAGTTTGAATGCAATTAAATTATTTCTTCAAAGTAACACAAACTTAAACAAGCAAAAAGTATATAACTGTAATTGGAGTACAGACTACAAACACATCCTAAAACATAACTCCAGTTCATGTTGTTTTTTTCCCTCAAGTTAAAGAGCCTCTTCTTCAACCCCTGCTTTTTATTTACATCACATCATATTTTTCCTCTGGTATTACCTCCTGAATATTGAAACACTTGTGCAAATGTTTGCTTTAAAGTACCGGCAACTCCAAATGTCTCTTAAGGTGAAGCATTTGCTAAGAAAACACTTTATAAGTAGCTAATAGAACACTTTTTTTTTCCCCTGGATGCCAATTATATATTTTAAACCATTCAAATGCAAAAGGTTTTGAGTGTGTGTCCCTGCTCTTCTTAAAGCAA
The DNA here is from genome assembly GCF_017654505.1 of Polyodon spathula. Taxonomy (NCBI): domain Eukaryota; kingdom Metazoa; phylum Chordata; class Actinopteri; order Acipenseriformes; family Polyodontidae; genus Polyodon; species Polyodon spathula. Next base: position 16,633,578 of record NC_054544.1, read on the forward strand.
CTGACACATTTTCTTATGTGGGACAATTCCAAATGCTTTAATATATTTGGCATTCATTTCAACAAAATGTTTGCAACCACCCTGAGTTACTAGTAGGTTTCTGAATGTAGTAAACATGTTGCCTTTGTAGATATAACATGTTTCCACAGGGACGGCTGGAGAGAGTTGTTTTCAGGGTCTTCATTAATAAAACATGGGATCCTTGTTCACAAGGGTGCTGGAACTAACTTCGCAGGGCTTCTGCAATATACAGGGGTCACAGTTTTGTTCAAGGGCTTTCAGCATCCCCACTTTAAAAATCATTCTAGTGCCACTGCTTGTACAGTGATTATGTCTGTCACACTATAACAGTGAACACAATAACTGCTTTGATTTTACACAACTTGCTCAGTGTCACACAATGAGTCAGTGAGTGAAGTAGGATTTGAAGTGGCAATCTATTGGTTACAAGCCATTTTCTTTACCTACTGGACCACAGAGCATCCTGTTGTTATGTGATTATGAGGACCCTCTTTTTATATGTATGTATTTTATACAAGGGCTGGCTCTACCTGTATTATTTATAAAGACATAGGATAACAAATTGTACCAAAAGATAGATGTAACTTTACAAATGAGTGTTAAATCTCTGTAAACCCATCCTTGATAACAAACTCAATAAACAACCACATAAATAAAATGATTGTAAATATACACAGTTGTTGTGATTCAAATAAAAATAAAACAAAACTAGAAAACCAAGAAGTCTAAGTCAGTATATTACTGTTACTGTGAGTGTGTTCAATTAGAGTAAAGAAATACCTTTAGCTTTAATGCTATTCCCAGAATAAATCCTGTTTACATGCTAGACACCTGAGTTGAATTCATTCATGCCTGTGACTGTCCTTAAATGTTTTCCTGTGAGAGCTACGCCTAAAAGAACATGGAACCGCAGACTGGAATGAGTTGTACTGCAAGGATGGGTTCCAGACCACAATGCCCCAGTGCTAGTTGACTTTGTGGTTTGTTTTTGCCTAGTCTGACTGCCCGTCCTTCTCCATTTTAGTCGATTTGTTTATAAATGTGTTTGAGCTATCAAGTAGGGAAAAACTCATACTGAAAGGATCTTGTTGGATATGTTGCTCTGCCAAGGCTGAGTCACTGAGATATTTTACTTGTTTGGGTGTGGACCTTTCTTGCACATTTACATCACACCGGTATTCATCCTTGAGTACAACTAACAAACCTCAAGTCTCCACAGGAAGTTGTCTCTATTTACCAGTCAGGTGTTAAAACTAAAAAAGGTCTTGTGTTAAATTAAGTGTCTCTGCATATAATGCACAGTTCACAGCCTACCTCTATAAAGCGCTTTGTGATGGTGGTCCACTATGAAAGGCACTATATAAAGATTTTTAATATTATTATATTAACTACAACAAACTAAACAATATGGTTTAAATGTAGCTTCTTGTGTCCTTTCTTTTTTTAAATTCTAGTACACAACTATACAGAGGATCAACTTGGAAGTCCTTCGCAAGAGGTTACAAATGTACAGCGTTTGATACATTAACCCTGTAATGCTCATTTGTGTATAACATTTGACACACAATTCCCCTCTGTAACATTCTACAATTCAGCCTCAAAAGCCAACATTTTCCTATGCAATACATTATACAATATGTTGCAGGCCAGCTCTTTAATTTTAGGTTGGGTAAAGGTGACTTTAAATGTAGTAGCTTTTCTTCATTTAAATTCTTGGGCATTTCAGAGTTTAGGACACTGTCCTTCCCACCTAAATTCATAAGGAGCAGTATCCACTCAACCAGTTTCAACATAAAACACAAACACAATTAATGAAAGAATTAACAGAAAAATAATGCATTCCCACTGCTTTAGTGTCATGCAAAATAAGCTGGTCTGTGTAATTGAGATCTGGCAATAGTTAGTTATGTTTATAAGCCAAATAAATAATGTATTTCTGAAAAAAAAAAAAAAAAAGTTCTAAGGATTACCTGGAGGACAGCCAACACAGCAGCCTACTTAAACACAACTGATTTAGTAGCAGAATATTCAGCTCTTTAAATGCAGTTGCAATGGCCAAGCAGATCAGCAAAAAACAAAGAATATAATGCATATTATCCATGCTTGTGCATAATGCGCATGGCAGCTGCCTTGGGTTATACTGTATCCTTTCTATAAAGTGTACCTCTTGTACACAATTGCATCCAATATAGAATACTATTACCCCAGTATACTGCTCACAATACTGTATATAATGAGCAATTTGCACAGTACATAATTCTTATAAATTATCCTATTCTCTGAAAATGATCATAGGACCAGATGTATATTGAAAGTGTTTGAAATCAAGGGTTCCCATCCAGTTAATCCATACAAATATACAATGTGTGCTTGCATTTCTGGATGTTTTCTTTTCTTTTAATTAATTTAGCGCTCATGAACGGTGAGTGACAATGGCAATGGATATAGTACAGCATACCTCTGTCCTTCAGAAGTAGGGCCTCTCTGAAGTAGACACCAACAATTGTGTTGAATTGTGTGATTGGTTTGTGGTGTGGACCGATGTTGGTAAAAAGCTCAAGAAGCGAAGAATAAACCCACCCAGTCACCTACCCCCTCAAGAGCTTGTTGAAATGATGATTCATGAGGTTGACAAATTAGGAACCCCTGAAAGAGGGCCTTCCAAAGTGTGAAATCATATTATCTCTGTGTTAGAGCTAGAGGCATACATTCTATTGAAGGGAAGAGAGAGGGTGCTTGGGAAAATAATTTGTAAAATCCTACAAAAATAATGTTAACAGCTCTCATGACGTGGAACCCACCAGTCTTAAAACTTTCAGCAAACATGAATTGGCTTTTTTTATTTCTGTTTATAAACCACATGGTATTTGTGTTCACAGCTGCACCAGATAAAGGTCAGCTCTAATCAGGGTTACTGTGTAAACAAGGCCCATTTTATTACGTACTTTAGCCATTTAAAAATGTCATTAAAACAACTGGAAGTCAGAATCCCATGGAAGGTTGTGCAGATTGTGAACTTGGGAAAGAGGTTGTTTGGTACATGAAGTGATTCGCATCAATCAAGTACTTTAGTTCTGTTGTTATAAACATGCATTCAAGGTTCATTTTGAGATTAGTAAATAAGTAAATGAAAAGCATACAATAAAAATACAAACACATACACAAATATAATACGCTCCAACAAGTATTGAAGCAGATTATTAAATATTCTGCATATACAGTATTTCATAAGGAGATACCTAGCTATTTAATGAGAGAGGGGTATGGCCCACAACAGAGTTCCCATTCTTAGGTCCTTCTTCCTTATTCATGTGCCAGTAGTTGTTTGAAGTGTATAAACGGTAATATACAGTAGTTGCAAGACAAAGTGCAAGTGATTTAAAATGCCCCCCCCCTTATAAAACGATAGAAAACATCATATTTTAATATGTATGTATCTATTTATGATATGTACCTCTGAAAAGAACATGTTTCAAGTGCAAAAGGTTTTTCATACTTTCTGAGTAGCTGTTCTGTTTTTTTATTAGCCCAGGAGTTTTCTAAGGAAAAACCTAATGAGAGAATTTTTGTAATTTGTATTTTAGCCATGAGTGGGAACCCAGTTTCTGTTACCATAGAAGCTTACATTCCAAGGGACGCAACTACATCTACAGAAGCCAATATAGTACTGTACTTCAGGGTCAATATGCAGAGTCGAATGTGTGGGTTGCAGACTTTGTTGTCGTTTACCAAGGCAAGATTAGTGTATATTTAAAATATACAAAATGCTATGTATGTATACTATAATTAAGAATTGCCGGTAAGTTTCATTTCTTCCGAGCCCTCCTTTCTATGGAAAATTCCATGGATTTTGTGATCTGTAAGATGCAAGCTTTCTTTTGATATATTTAATATATTCATATTCTTGAATGAGAAAACTGCAGGTTTATTATATTTCTTTATTTCAGAAATAAGTTTGTGTAACCTGGCATAATTTCAGACTCTATTAATTTCTGTTTAGCTTTCGACCTTGATAATTCCAGTAAACTACTGAGTTCAAACTTTATATGCCTGGAAGTGCAAACAGTGAACAAGTTAAATGGCATTACCACCATTTCCTTAGCAACAAGACATTAACAAATACAGATCTGAAGATCTTCTATCAAGTTATTTATACTGTCAACTGGTGTTGTTTTATACTAATTCTCAAATTTCTGCTCTGCCAACTCATAATTATATACTTTAAGGCAAGTATCCAAAATGTATAATGTAGCACTTATGGTAATATTTGACTGGCAGACACTTGGAATGCTGAAAGTCTACTTGCCATAATACAGCAAATGAGGAAGCTTCCGTGCTACTGTGGTAATAAAGTATCATATTTCTTCAAGTCATTTATGAACTACAGTGGGTTTATTGATACACTAAAACCCATTGAAACGGAATTGATCAAGAAACAAAACAGCTGAACAAATGTCAATGAACAAATTTCCATTGTGAATTACATGTTGATAATAATCTCCAGTATCCACTGTAGTGAATCTGTAAAGTTAAGGTGAGGAAATGCAAGCACAATGCTGAATTTTTGTGGGCGTCCCTTTGGGTCAACTGCCAGCCTGAGCAATGGACACTAACACACACTCTCAAAATTCAACCATATAAATATACAGAGCAGTTTCACCCAACAGGGCAACCAACAAAACAAGTTCAGGTTGAAGTTTTCTAACCTGCCCTTTCTACAAACCTTGGGATAAGCATACCGCTATTGGTGTTTGTGTATGTTGAGTTGAACTAATTGTGTTTCTGTTTGGAAACAACTCAATGCCATGGATTTCATAATACTCTGTATTCTATTTCCCTCCTGTAATTTTTGTTCTATCTGTGGTTTGGTCTGATGCCAGAAGTCAAACCCCGCTGTCTGTTTTTTCTTACATTTTCTATCAGCTGTATACCTAACTGGTGACTCGCAGTCTATAAATTTGGAGTCTTGAAAAATCCTTTCATACTTTGGCCATGAAGAAATAAATACTACCATTTAGAAATATAGTGGTGCTCATAAATATTGCAATTTTGCAGGCTATATATATTTAAGTTTTTTATTTTTCTTAAAAATATTTCCCAACATAAAACCAATGTCACCTTACAATAATTGATTCTGAGTTTCAGTGTTTAAAAATAAAATATCAAACAGAACGAAATTTCAATGTACCATTTGTAATTCGATAATATGAGTGAATTTGTCAGGGGTCTGAATACTTTTGCAAGGCACTGTGTGTGCAAGGCATATATATATGTGTATATATATATATATATATATATATATATATATATATATATATATATATATATATATATTGTATTGTAAACCTGTTTTAGTCATCATCATCCAAACAACAGTACAGTACTGAGTTTAATCTCCTTCAATATGTGTATCAAGCACCTGACTTCAGCTCTAGAATTCATAACAGAGATACTGTGTTTTTTGTATAAGTCGAGTTCTAAGAGTGGAGGACCCCTCTAACTGTTTTGACTGCTTCCACAATGACATGCCCGGACGTGGCATGCCCCAAAGCTGTTTTACTTGTTTGGCTAAGCCCTGTCTTTTGATTATGAGTAACAGATGTGAAGTTTTAGAAATTGAAGAGAATGTATGCATCCCCCATCCTTTATGATTACTGTTTATATCCTGGAGATTTTATGGGATTCAGAAATGGTGTATAATTAAAAAGCGCCTACAAATTCCTGTCATAGCAATGGTATTGAAATCTGTATACTTTATAAACCATTCAAAACAGGTGGCAGAAATGTCTTCAGGACACATTTATTAACCGCTAGGTACATATGCAAGGAAAAGAGAATCCCCTTCTGGGAAGAGAAAACCTCCTCAATGTGGCGTAACCACAGTCCATTGGTAGTGTTGTAGGCTGTTGCTAGCAGAGATATCAGTATCAGATGGAACTGAAAAAATACTTGCATGCAGTAACATTTGTATTAGAATCTTCTTCTAAAAATGGTGAATGATTCCATTCATGCTGATTCTGTAAGTGTTTTGAACCTCCAGCTGGGAGAGCTGTGGGTTATTGGTGGTGTGGAATTCAGCCTGCTTGGTTTCCTGTAGTGAGTCACTCACAGAGTAAAGGGGCTGATGGCTTGGTTCAGAGCACCTCATCTGTAAGGACAGTGGTGATTCAGATCTCAAAAGAGTTTCCAAGTTGTTATCAGCTCTTCAGATTGGGGGGGGGGGGGTTCTACTGCCCCTTTTTGTTTTGGCGAGCACCATTCAGGCATGAAAGAAAAGTGCAGTAGCAGGTCCAAACACTTTTAATGATTGCATTTTGCCTTTCTTCTTGTTTCACTGAAGAAAAGGCCAGGCTATCTGTAGATAAATGGATTCTTCCAATGCCTTCATCAGTGTTGCTGTGCTAGAACCTAAAATGGTGAAGTAACATGTCTTCACATGTAAAAAAAACCACCATGTACTGTATGTTAAAACATTTATATTTGTGCATTGTTTGTCATTGTTTTGAATTTCTTTTATTTTTTGTGATTTAAAATATTTACTTTTTTTTAAAAATGAATGTTTATGAAAATGAACGTTCCCTGATTCCTGTTCATACAAGTTAAAACAATTTGCAGCCTCAGATCAAATAGTTAATGTATTTATTTTTTAAAACTTTGTTCCATTGAGAATATAACACCTTTTCAGGGTCATACAATGTGGTAGCTCAGTCACTGACAATAAAAGGAAGACAGATTGTACAATTCAGTATTTTACCATATAAAAGGTAATATTTTGGATTGTCTTCTTGGCAAAAAGACAAAAGTAAAAAACGTGTTTTTTGTAATGTTCTATACATTTAAAAATAATGGGCCCCTACTGAGACAAAGAAGGAAATACCACTGCATTATTATCTGGTAAGGCTTTCCAAAATGTATTGAAGATGTGATCTGGTTAATAGCTGGCACTGGGCAAAACAACATCAATCTCGCTTAAACAAGCTGCTCAGCTATTATTATGTTGAGGGATAAAGAGGCACATGATTGTTTATCAAACACGACATGTACTATACTTGCTGATAATATCAATTCATAGGCCATCTTGTCTTTCATGTGGTGAGTTTTGGCTAAGTATTGGTCCACTTCCTTTTTGAAATCATAATGGGATTTAATTACATGTTAAGTCTGTGTACTTAGCTTGAACCTAAGCTGTAATGATGGATTTAAATGGGAAGACCCTCCCCTCATAAAATAGGTTTCAGGTTAACATGACATCACTGATGATCCCTTATAGGCTACCTTGGGAATGCTCAGTGTCAATAGTTAAAGGGGAAGGTAACCATGGGGTTTAAAAATACTGTGCTTACTGTTCATTAACACGACAGTGTTCTTTCAAGTCACTTCATTTTCACTTTGATTCTGGCCCATTTAATCTGTAGGTTAACTCCCTGTGAACTCATGTACACTCTCAAAACTTGTTTTTATAACTTAATGGAGGCAAACTATAATAAAAACAGTATTTTTGCAATTTTATAATTGTTTACCCTGGTTTGCCATGTTCTTAATGTGCTTTACCATACCCCTTGGTGCTTTACAATGCTTTAAAAATGCTGTATTACACTTTGCTCTACTGTAGTAAACGTTTGTAAGAGTATGTTTGGTTTGTAGGTTATTTCTGCTTTAAATTAACAGGAGATTGCAGCATATTCTAAATAACAGGAGCATGCATTATGTATATATTTGAATATAAGTCAAAGAGACAGACAAAAAATACACCAGGGGCTGTATTACAGAACCATTTCATAACTTGCTTTCCTATCTTCTCCCTCATGGCTAGGATAGGATTTTAACAATTTTCTTTTTCTAACCAACAAATAGGAAAGGTTCCACAGAGTCCTAAATGTTAGGAAAGAAACTTAGGAAATGACCAACCTAGGAACGTTCTGTAATATGCGATTTCCTTTTTTAAATTAAGATAGGAAAATAAGTTAGGAGAGCATTTTCTGTAATATCAACTCTCCTAAACTTCAATTAGGACAGTCTACCTCTGAAGATAAGATAACAGTGTCACTTAGGATGCTTTTGTAATATGGCCCCAGGTAATTTTCTTGAAAAAAAAAAAAAGTTCTATTTCAACTGTTTGCATTTTACTGAAGACAAAAGTATTATCAGATGTGCATAACATCTGATAGAAATCTGCTTAGCTTTGAGAAGTCTTATCCCTGAAGGGTGGGAGTGTATTTTGGAGATCAAACTAGTCTTGATTTCTAGAGGCATTAGGATAAACTTTTCGTGATGTATTCTTTCTAGGGAGCTTCTTTAAAAAAACTAAGAATAGCAGTTTATGAGACTGCTGACTCAATGTAGACACACAGGAGAAAATATATTAGATAATATGCCTTTAACCCCTTGCTAAACAGCACTGATTAAAACTGGTCCCTGTATAGGAAGTATCTTTATTTTTTCTGTAAAAGTATGTTAAGCTCACAGGAAGATGATAAAGATTTAAACAGCAGCAGTATACAGTTTATATTTGTATGATCACATGTGGGCACTACATAGAGGGTTTTGTGGCTCTTGCTAGATTGTGTCCTTACCCTTATAAAAGTGTACCATAGTAAAAGCACAGCAAAATTACTATGCACATTTACAGGTAAACTTTTATTATTATTATTTATTATTATTATTATTATTATTATTATTATTATTATTTATTTCTTAGGAGACACCCTTACCCAGGGCGACTTAAAGTTGCATACAAAAAATACATATCAAGAATTACACTACAATTAAGAGCAAGATACGAAATATAATGACTTCAGTCCTAATAAGAGCAAATACAAAACAAAGTATGATTTGATATCGGGGCAGTTCAAGAGCAGATAACAGTGTTGATCGTTACATCAGGGTTAGATACGAGTGCAGTTGAAATACAAGATACTGCAGATTGGGTAAGTGCAGGATTAAATACAGTAAAATAGGGAGCAGATAAGTGCAAGTAGAAGTGCATTAAGGCAGAGTGCTATATTGTCCAGAAGGCAAGAGTTGAATTTTACAGGTGTTGTCTGAAAAGGTTTGTCTTGAGGAGGTGCCGGAAGGTGGTCAGGGACTGGGCAGTCCTGATGTCCGTAGGAAGGTCATTCCACCACTGCGGGGCGAGGGTGGAGAAGGAGCAGGCTCTGGAGGCAGGGGAGCGTAGAGGAGGCACAGCCAGTCTTCTAGTGCAGGCAGTGTGGAGAGGTCAGGTGGGGATGTAGGGAGAGATGAGGGTCTGGAGGTAACTGGGTAGCTACCTGCACCTGGGTAGCTTTTAGAAGGATAGTATCAATAGCACGATATAAATATATACATATAGGCAACATTCCTTCTAGGTTTGCCTCAGAAAGTGGGTACATACCATAGTAACGTTTTATAGATGTGTAATACAATAAGTGTATTACCAGGGTATTACAGATCCAGTTTTAAACTGTTGTAACATTGTACTGTTTAAACAAGCTTGGGGTGTATTTGATGGGGTTCAAAATACTGCTCTATCATCTTTTTTCCTTCAGATGACAGTAGATGTTAAGGTTTAACACCATGTTTTTTGTCCTGCAGCATCACTTCTTATAAATCAACAGGAAAAGCAAGTTACAAAAACCTCCTATGTGCATTACACATTTAACCTGGCAGGCTATGGAAAAAGAAGCTCACTTATTTTTCTAAACTTTCAATTTAAGGATTCAGTTTGAATTTGAAACTTTGTATATCTGAATGCAAAACTTGTGAACTTGTTGCCAACAAAATCTTTTTTTTGTTTTTCCAGATTTGTTTAGTGAATTGCAACATCAGATAGTCCATGTTCTTCCAGAACTTAAAGTCAATACTGCACTGCCAGGGTTGCTTGCTCCCCACCTCTGGCATCCTTGGCAGAATGATCCAGTCTGGAATTGATTTCCATGCTCTGTAGGAATAATAGTGTCAGTGACAAAGCTGCTGGTGAAGTTTGTGTCATTAAATTATATCCACAGTGGACTAAAAAACAAAAAACAAAACAAGTTTGAATATCCACAAACCTTACTTTAAAGACACTGCAAAATTGTACCTGGAATCCTACTGTGTTGAGCTGTGTTTAACATTATTACTCTATTACAATTTACATTGTATATGCATTTTATATAAAGCCTTATATTTTAACATTTGAAATTATAAAAAGGGAAAACAAATGTTTGCACAAAAGCTACTACATATAATAATAATCTTTATGTAGCACCTTTCATAGTGGACCACCATCACAGAGTACTTTACAAGAGTATACAGTTTCACCATTAAGTATATATATTAAATATCAAATAGCACATACTCAGTCATACTCCCTCACACGGGACAATGTACTGTGGCTTCAGAGTTTTCACTTTCTAAATACTGAAAGTAAATTAAAAAAAAAATCCAAACATTCTTTTGGAGAACACTAGACATATATACATAAGTTGATGATAGTAAAAATAACTATGGAATGCTGTACACTGTAATATAAGGAGATTTAGAAAACCAGAGTGCATGTGTACACAGGTATTCCACAGCTTGTCAGTGTTCTTTTAATTTTTGGCTGAAAATCTTTATTCATTTACCTAAGAATTTATGCCAAGTTGTATCAGTCAATCTAGATTCTACAATCTGCATTAGTTATCATGGGGTCCAATGACTTCAACAGTATTGGCTGGTTTCACAGACCACAATTAGCACTAATCTTGGACTACCTAAGGTAACATTTGGCAGTCGAAGTTCAGAACTCATCAGGGTCTATGAAACCAGCTGAATGATTTACCATGTTGTTAGGTGAGCTGGGTAGGAGGGGTAAGCTATTTGAATTTCCTTTTATAAACCCTTAGCGGTCCATTTATTCAACACTTGTCAGACGTGTCAGGTCCAATTTATTTTCACACACGCTGTTTAAAAGTTTTTTTCAGAGTAAAACAGGTTTAAAAGGCCCTGTATAGCAAAAGGACATCAGTACTGCATCTCCAGCCAAGCCCCACCCCTTGTTCGCTGTATTTTTCACATACCTCTTTATAATCGTGCATACTGATAAATCCTCTCCTGATCACTTGTTTTATCACCAAACTCCCCAAATAATGCGATCTAGGTCAATATTTTATTACAATAACATCTCAAAAAGCTCAGCAAATGTTTGTGATAATCTTTGAGCTCTTGATGCAGAAGCAGCTACATCCTTTGTTTGTGTCCATGCTATGTGTGGGGCTATGTGTATTGCTCAGATACGCCCCTTTTTTCCGGCTTCATTCAGCTTCTATCGGTCTCACTCGGCCATTGAAAGGTTTTCACGGCTTTTTCCAGAAAAATACGACTAGAGACCTGTGCTTGACGTCTTTTTGATAATGTCGGACAGGAAAGGGAAAATTGTAATGTCGGACCTGGTCCGACATAGGGCTGCAAAGCATTAATAAATGTACTGCTTTTGAGCCCACTGATATTCTTCATTTAAACGCAAAGAACCATGCTAATGGCACAAGGGGATTAGTGTCTTCAATTCACACTTTGGTAATTTCCTAATTTCTTTTGAGTGATAGATTTTCTATTTAGAATACAGATTGTGTCCTTTAAAAGGCACAGGCGCACAGTGACCTGTCTTATCTGACAGCATGTTTTCTGAGAGGCATACAATGTGTGTATTAAACAACAGTATAAAACAAGTTAGTAAGAAGCCAGTGCAGAGAGGAGGGGTTAGAAAGTCTCTGAGTAGTTTCTTGGTAGTTTTATACTGTTATAATTGTTTTAGTGCCTCGACTTCAATGCTGTCAAAAGAAAAGGGTTATTGGATCTCATGTTTCAATTCCCTCAATGATAGGGAAATGAAATATTTAACATTTATCGAACTGTCCAAAGGTTGCTCAAGAGGTATATAAATCTTGCTTGACTTTCCTCTGGATTTTAATAAGAACACAGATAAACCACCAACACCAACAGTAACGCTATTGCCCGTTTGAAAAAAAAAGAAAGTGGAACTGAGGAATGATGTTTTATATACTTTATAAGGAAAGTTCCTTTATAAGGAAATCCTATCTGAATTATATATCTGTTGTCTGCATCTGATACGTGGGCATAGTCACTGAGCAGACACTCCTGTTACATTCTTATACACCAAAATCATTTCAGAATTAGCCCCGGTGGAAATTCTCTACTGCTTGTAGGCTCAGAAATGTATTACTCATACTGGAATGGTTTTTCTTGTGAGTCTTACGTAATCAGGCTTAGAAAAATATAACTGAAAATTCTACTGTTAGGGCACAATCGAACATTGTCCAGTGGTTAAAGAAACTGGCTTGTAACCAGGAGCTCCCCTCCTTGTCTGACTTTCTTGTGCTCTGACTTTGCTGTAGTAAGTGATTCTGCAGCTAGATAAAGGTGTCTGCTAAGATGTGTGTATATATATATATATATATATATATATATATATATATATTATATATAATATATATATATATATATATCTTATAGATATCTAGTCTACTTCAGATAAACCGATCTGTAAAGAATGACATAAGATATTCCCCAGACATGTGCAAAAAACATCTACATGCTATGATAATTTATCTAGATTCCACCTGTGTTTGTTGGCAGGGATGAATTTAACCCCATCCCTGCCAACCTTACATCCCCCTTACACTATTTACACATGCAGGGCTTTCATCCTGCCACAGGGTCATACAAGATTTTAATAAAATCTGTACACTGAACTGTTGTCAGTACTGATCAAGACTATTTTTTATTTTTTTTTTACAAAACATATGTTGGTAACACTGTATTAACAGAATAATTACACATACGGTTACAATATAGTTAGTATGTTGACATATATATATATAATTACAGTGCAGTTGGAAAAGCTTAATGTAAAGCTGAAAGAGATCTGAAACCACATGGTATCAGTACTTACAGGCATCGTTGTGTGGTATTACTTTTTACTGGAAGTGCTCTGTGGAATGTTCTAAAATCGAAGACACACTTCCTTCAGCTGTATTCAAGCCCATTTAAATATTTTTATAATGGTTTTACTGCTATTACAAACAACTCAGGGCCTTAAAGAAATTTCTGCAATATGTTTTTTGGATCAAATCAATCCAAACTTACTGGATCCAAGATCCACAAGGGCAAACATTTTAGATTGCATTGAAAAATATCCTTGATGAGCTAAGCCGGATAACTTGTGCCTTTTTTGGATGGGGGGTGGTGAGTGAAAACATTGAGAACAGTATGTATTCTATTAAATATCTTGTAACTGAAGAGCACTAAGCAAAAAAATAAATCAGCTGTAAATGACATAACCCGATGAGTAGAAAGCCCTGTGAGTGGATAGATTTATAAGGAATTTCTAACTGAATACATCTGGTGCTACATGCTCACAGATTTGGATAATCAATCCTGTATTTGTCAAGTTTTAACAGTTTAACTGTTTGTACAGAGTATAGCAGTTGTGTTTGCTATATTTGCTTAACACTTGCAGAGAAGCTACACTTTTGTGGTCGCTAACTTAAGAAAGGAAGAAGACACTATTTGGCACTGCAGACTTTTCTTTCATTAAGGCACAAAATATGTATTAAAAAAATGGAAATGTGATTAAATGGGCGTATCAAAGTTAGTCAGCAATTATTATCAGTTATCATGGTAAGGATAACATCATTGTCTCCTTACAAAATGCAACTATTGGCTAGTCAGATAAAATGTTGAACCATCAAGTATAAATGTTTTGGCCAAAGTCCTTTGCAAAACAACATTAGTCTGTTCTTGTAAAAAGAAAATGAGGTAATATATGAAGACAAATGACAAGGTTACAAAATAATTAAGATGAAGTGACACAATATATTGTCTATTAGGAGGATCTGAAGGTGTTAAATGTGTCAATGAGCAGTGAGGGGTCAGTATAGAATGGGGAATTCCCTTATTTGACTGTCTGGGGATCGCAAACTTGGATTTGAAGAGTCCTGAAGAGTCTGTCCACACATGCACTGTAGCACTGGGACTGTCTGACACCGATTTCTATTAGCTGAAGGACACATGCAGAATTCAAGAATGCAACTGTTAAGTTGTTCCCCCACTGTCTGGATCATTAAAAGTTATCAATAATACCCTAAAAGTTGAAGTGGCCTAAATGAAATAATGTAGATCCAACCAAACATGAATCTTACTAGCATCACCACTAAATGGAGGAACCCCAAATGAGGAGTGTTATTTAGGCTAAATATGTAGGTGATGGTACTTAAGACTGAAGCTTCTCTTTCCAATTTGTTGCAGAAACATTTTGATAATGTTCACGTGTGGCTATGATGGGATATGCCCTGCCCCTGTGGTTATTATTATTATTATTATTATTATTATTATTATTATTATTATTGTTTAAATATATTTTTGTGTTAAAACCATGTATTATTATTTATTGCTGTTTTGTTGGCAGGTAATGAGTTAAAAACCTTCTCTGTCAGAAATACTTGTTCTGAATGTGGCTGTCTTCAGATAATACAGAGGCCCATTTAAACTCTTTGTAGCACAGAACCGGTTATAAGGCTGTATGGTTATTTTCACTTTCATACATTTACAGTAAGGCAGAACAAAATACAACACAACACACTTATGTTCTTGGTAAAGTTACCACAAAGAAATATGTCATATGAAACTACCAGCTGGCAAGTATAATTGTTCTCTATAGCTGGTCTGACAGGCCTAAATGCATATTTACAATCAGTGTCCCTTGGGTCCTGACCAGAAGTCAGTTGGAATTCTTTGAAGCTGATTTAGAAAGGCAAAACATATATTTGTTTTATTAAGATTGTCAACACTAGGATAATAAGTCCTTGCAAACCACCCTGTTTTTATGGATTGTCTCAAGAGACAGCACATTTACACTGTACAAGATAGCATGGTACAAACTCCACAGAATCCATTCTTTTTTTTTTACTATTATATGCACATTTGTAGAATCGTGAGTCTTCCCATGAACATTGTAAAAAAGAAAAATCAATAAATTGTCCAGCTTTTTCCAGCAGACTAGCCCCTAAACGGACAACACGGGACAATGGTAGAATGGAAGAATGGTACCACAGGTGTGTCAGTTGTATCCTTTTACATACTTGTGGTATCACAATGGCACCACACTACATTCCAGCACAGCTATACCATATCTGTACCGTATTATTACCAGTTTGCTACTGGTACCCAAGACCACTGTGCAATATTTGTTCAGAATCCATTGCTGTGTTTTTCTAATAACTCTGATAAGGTTTCTTTAAGTACATTTTCATTGTAATTACTACACATATTATATTCTCTTTGACTGTACAGGGAAAGTGGTTACATTTCAAAATCGTATGCAATTTTACCCATTAAAAATGACAAAAGCTGTTAACTGTTATTATTAAAAGAGAAAACGACCAATGATATACAATTCCAGTTCATTTGCGGGTTGTTTTGTCTGAGGTATTAACACACAGCATTGAGCGATATAGAGATAAATGTGTTGGGCATGATCAACAGTTTTTTTATCAAGTTTCCATGATAAAAACCTCCACCCTGCCCCAAACCACAGTGGTCTTATTCTTTTGGAAGGCTTTGCTGCAGTAAGGATGCCTCTGGCCCCCTGAGCCATGGCGTAGGTTTGGGAAGTTAGGCTGTGTGTGTTTTCATCCTGACCACCAGCTCTCCTCAGACAATCAGACCACTATGAAAGAGAACTGCATTGTGTTCCCTTGCTTCTGTGGGAATATCACAGACGGAAATAAACCACGCCCCCGGAGTTAAGTCTTATTAACAACTCAGTACAGTATCTTTTCTGAATTGCTTCTAATTCATGTACAGTGCTTTACCTTTGTAATGCTGTAGTCAGGAGCCATAGTCTTTTTTTTTGGCATATGATAAGTAATAATGGAATTAATACATTGTTGTGTATCGATTTTAGGGGTGATTGCCCTAGGGGAAAGTTTCTGTGAGTGGTAGGGTCATACAGGTACGCAATTCATTATCAGTATCACCTCTACAGCAGGAAGCAGTGACCCAGCTCCACTATGCATGTTTGAATGCTTTGATAGAAAACAGGGAGGCAAGACTTCTGGCTTGTGTTTGCTTTGCAAATCAATGTAAACTGTTTTATTTCCTCACTTGAATAGTGTTGCTGTAGAAACGCAAAGGTTACTGAAACAAAACTTCTCATCTATGAGTTAATCTTTTGAGGAACAAGTGGGGTTGGAATTATCTCCTGTGGACACGTTCCAGGTCCACCTGAACTCTGCCAAAACATGAATTACACACCAGACTTGCGCCCTTGAGCTGTGCTACCCCAATAGGGAAAAACTGTAATATGATGTAAAATGTTTATTTCAGTTGTCAGTTATACACTGACCTTGAAGTCGTGCCTAATTGCAGTCTCATTCTGAATGATGGATTTAACTTTACTGTGCTTTATCTGTTTATCTGATCCTGAAGAACATGGTTAGTGCCTCTTTAACACTCAACAGAATCTCTGCTTATTACTTAAAAAAAAAAAATCTTCATTGTTTCAGCTACATTATCTGCAAACTGTTTACTTAAACTGTCTGCTGGGGATTACGAAATGTACATTCCCATGATTAAAGAGATTACCTAATTAGTCTGGAGAGCATTGTTTGAGTTTTCTGAAGCCATAAACAAATAGCCTTTAAAAACGACCATTAACATCGTTGATGTGCCAACTTCAACATGTTTTTAAATTAAATCAGATTGCAGGAGTTATGGATCCCATTGTGAAAAAAAAATAAATAAATGCAATCTTGTTTTACGGTCTCTGGCAGAGTACTGTATGTGGTGATTCAGCTAGTTCATCCCTGGCCACCTCAGACATCAGACAGCTGGGTCGCATAGGGGTTGATTCTCTATGAGGCAATGAGAAGCTAGAACGCTAGTCTTCAGCTGCTTAATTCAGATATATAGGAACATATTTTGATCACATTTAGAGTGGAAGCAGCCAATATTTTTTTTCTTTTTAGAATAAAATCCACATTCTTTAAAGTCCAAAGTCACATCATATCTAAAGCAAAAGGACACATCAGGTGTAATCGGAGACAACTATCTCTCTCGAAAGGATAAAATCCTTGACCCTGTTTCAAAATGTACCCAATCAAAGGGGAAACTTTTATGAAGCTATTGCTTTAACAATATGTTTAGAAAATGTCCATTATTTTTAGAAATTGCATGGAACTCATAGATGATTTTATTCTAAATTATTTTCTTAGAAAATATTTTTGTAAGTTGCTCTCTGGCAATGCGAAAGACCACCTGTCCTTCTTCAGTAAGGAGGGGGCCGGTAGTAATTATGGTTTAAATCATGATGATCGTCATCATTTTTAAACTTTGTTTCTCTTTGTCTGATCATTTTTTATGCACTGTAGTCAAAGCAGTTCAACTTCCAAGGATCATTTCTTAATAACTACACAGACAGCAGCTCCCCTCGCAGTTAACCAACAGGCAAACACTTGCTCTATCTACCCACAGAACATCACTTTAAACAGACTCTAAAACTATTAAGATTTTCTTCATTCATTGGGAAGTTCTGAGTCCATTCATTCTTCGAGGCTTTTATCATCATGCATCATTTGTCCACTATTCGTTATTTCCAGTCTAATGTCAAGATGCATGAAGGAAATTATGCTGTGGGAGGCTGTAAAACAGGCAATTACAAGATAGCAGAGTTGCAAACATTAGTTTCAGATAAGATGTGACAAGTAACTGTTTGATACGATATGGTAATATGGTGTCCATCTTATCAGAATAAACAATACTTTTATTAAATATTACATATTTTAGAAATATTTGAAATACCATGCAACTTTTTGCACTTCAATGTATTAAAAAAACAACTATGAATAAAATAAATGCTATGTTTACTGTAAATAAAAGTACAATACAGTATAAACACATATATTCTTTGGAATGATGCCTCTGCTGGAACACCCTCTCTCTCCTGATTATACTCATAACAATGCCATCTGCTTAATTTCGTTTTTTACTTGCCATAACTACTTCACCATTTTGATTAGGTCATGCATACTATTTAAACAATAATACCCAAGAGAATTGTAGGAGATGTTGGACCTTTTTTTTTTCTAAATTAGGCTATTCCTAAAGAAGGCTAACTAAAAACGTAAAACATTTAAATTTAAATGTACATTTAAAACAAAGACTGGAAAATGACTATGTGTTACCAAGAAGCACGACATTTGTTGATGGTTTATTTTGGAAACGTGTTCTTTGTTTCACAGTCTTATATAAATCTCATACATTTTAAACACACCTAGGTATAACCCATGTGAGAAGCTGGCATAGCGTTTATCATAAGAAAGTAGGGGAAGGTTCAATAGTTCTTCTTTCACTATCGGTGCACCTCTCTCTCTCTCTCTCTCTCTCTCTCTCTCTCTCTCTCTCTCTCTCTCTCTCTCTCTCTCTCTCTCTCTCTCTCTCTCTCTCTATATATATATATATATATATATATATATATATATAATATATATATATATATATATATATAAATATTCTCTTTAAAGAAAGTTTATATTCAGATTTCTGCTGGTTGAACTCTGGCTAGAAATTATAAACAATTTCAAGGCCATTACTCACAATTTTCCAGACTTTGCAACAGTCTTTTGCTGTTTTTACAGCCAAGCTAGATAATGTTGATAGTTCTGTTTTAACTGGGAGTTTACCTACCGTATTTGAATATTATTAAATCTTTATTTTAACACACTGTACATTATGGGGCTGATATAAGGATACGTGTAAAGTGATTTGCGGCTGCATTGCATCCAAAATCTGTGTTTTTCACATGCAAACCATGTTTACCTGCCGTACAGTGGGACTTTAACGGCCACAAAAAATGTAAAAGTGTTTTTTACCTGGCATAAAAATTAGCACTTTGCCATCATTAATCAATATAAATGATACTAAAATGTAGTCACGTGAAAACAAGAGCATGGAATTGTGTGGGGATCTGGAATACTAAGTGGCCGCAAACATTATAATGAGATGTAAGGATTTTGCCTTGCACTTGGGCAATTGCTGACCTCCAAAAGCTTTGCACCTCCTCTTACAAGGTGAAAACCATTGTAGAAGTGGGCAATCAAGAGCTGTGTAAAACCACACACCTTCAAAGACCAGTCATTGGCCTCAGGATGGCTGCTGTGGTACACTTCCTGATGTGACGATGCTTGGCTCTTATTGAGGGCAGGCAGGAAAACCTTCGGAGCAGAAAGGCAAGACAGAGAAGACCCTGCATATTGAAACCCAGGGTCACTTTGTTTGGCATGCTGGAAGATGCAATTTTAAGGTGTTATCGTATCACTCCACAAGCCATCCACGCCTAATAGCTGAATTTCACATTTTCATCACCTGGTTGATTGTCCTCCTGGTAACACCTACAGCATTAACTTTCTCCACTATAGGGGACCAAATGGCCTCTTTGGTAACATAACAGATGTTTGCCTAGGCTTTTCCAAATAACTACATTAAGTATAAGTGTAGTGACCTCAGCCATAAGGACTCAGATCAGAAAACTTTTCTTTTCTTTTCCGTGCACCAAGAGAACTTGACTGCCCTTCCTCTGACATATTTTTTTTGTTTGGTTTGATTTTTCATGCTCCACAGGTCTCACGCAGCGCCTACTGTTCTCTGTACTCCTCTCACCTCACCTCTGGGCTGTAAGTGTGGCCACTAAATAGCCTGATGCACAGGCAGCGTTAATTGAGACCTTCATTATCATGATTGCAGCTCATTATTTGTTCATGTTGAGTAATTTGCATTGCTCTTAAGCTTACATAGGCAGCAGTGCACAATAATTGCCTGGCCATTAGGCAATTTGGATTTTGCAGCCACAATTGTTTGCACTACGCCTAGCCTTACATCAGCCCATATATCTACATTTTGCTTGTATAGTAATTTGCATTTGGAATGTATATATATTTGAATATTTTTCAAAATACTGTATCAGGCTCTGTATAAAATATACTGGTGTCCAAGTCACGATGCAAAGATATAAAGAGTTGGACCGGGATCATAGCTGTGAATCCACCCCAACTTCAGACCCTCTTCGGTGCTGTAAAATAAATGCACATCCACCCTCCATCAAAAATTGTCAGGATTTTATTACACAAGTAAACTCCCTGACTAACATTTTCCATTAAACTCATGTATTTTTTTTTTCTTTTACAAATTGAAAACATAAGTTATATCTAGTTTCCTTTTTGAAGAGTTAACAGAGTTGGCGCCCCAAACATTAAAGTGCATGTTCAAAAACGCAGGAGGAATTCGAGTTTACATTGGAACTGTTGTGTTCTGGGCTATTGGATGTGGTAACCCTTCTTGAACATGTAGTACCTGATGCAATCGAGAGAAATTGAAAAGTATGTTATGTTATAAGTGCAAGCTGAAGACAATATATATTTTTTATGTGTGTGTAGCAAAGTGGTTGATAGTGTGCAGGTGCAGGTGATTAAAGAACAGACAGACAATTGTAATCCAGGTGAAAAGGTTTGTTTTATTTATTTATTTAAGTCCAGTGACGTGTATTACTTACATTTATAATCCCCCAAGCTGGTCCCGAAATAATTGTCCCGTTATTCTATCCCAAAATTAAACCCAAAACACATACAGAGGTCCGAATAGTGTGTGAATTAGTGATTGTGGTGCGATACAGTTTTACAGTTGTACAAGTGAAGTGCTGTTCCGGGTTTGTGCTGGCCTCTGGCAACAGCTCCGGTGAATACACTCAACAATATTGTAGTGAATACACTCAACAATAGACAGTACAACCAAACACGTACTATTTATTTCACCATCACTGCAGGTCCTTCCAGTCAATGACTCAACCAAAACGAAGGAACAGATACAATGCTTCGACCCCTGTTTATACCGTCACTCATGACCCCCTGGTAAACAATTGCAGCTGCTTTTTATGCTTTGCATGAGTTAGTGTGCCAAAGCTCTGTCTCATCTACATGACCAACTGCCTTTTAAACCTCAGAATGAAGTGTAAGGTCAAGTAGTCCAGAGTATTCTGTTCCAATTACTTAGTGCCCTCACAAGTTGGTGGGAAGATTTACCACCAAGAATCATTGTCTTTCTGTCACAGTGTGTCATGCTTCCTGAGTTCTACAAGTAGACATAACCACATCATATTTGTGAAATGGCTTACTCATTAAAATTTTTTGCAGCTATTTCAAGACAGGACCATTGTGTATTCAGGAATAACAATATATTTAGTAAGCTCAGTAAAACAGTCAAGAAATACCCCAGCCAAGTCTTACTATGTTTTTACCCATCTGTCCGAATACTTGTTTAGGCATGTGGTCTTGTCCAGTATGAAAAATAATATTGTATTCCATTATTTACAGTTCTTACGATTAATGAGTTTGGGAAATGACCACTAACTTGTTATATTAAAAACAAAAAGCAAACCAACAATAAACCCATTGTAGTGGATTGTTGAAATATGAACTCATCATCTGGATGAAAAGAAAATCCCCAAATGTATAGACGTTTCTTCAACAGCCTGTCTCCTGCCAATCAAAAAGGACCCCTGGCTGCTTTTGAAAAACAGTTGTCCTAATCAGCAAATTGTAGTTGATTAAAGAGATTTCTATATACTTTAGATAGAGTAGTCATTAGTGCGCGTTTGTTTCCAAAGAGGCCCTGTCTCTATATTGGGCAGGGAGAGAAAGTTTGGAGAGTGACACCAGAGTGGAAACCATGCATTTCAATGGTGGGTGCTGTAGAATCATTACTATTCTCAAGTCAGAGAGAACTTGGTTTGACATTTTCTCTAACTATCCATTCATCCTTGTACAGGAATTGGTACTGCAGATGAAGTAGGTATAGTGAATTTCAAGAAAGCGTTCCAATTACAGATTTTATAGTTTTTTTTTATATCCAGGAAATGTTTTTACTGGTTAGCTGTTTGACAGGCAAACGTTAAACTTTTCTGTTTCATCTGTGCTGTTGTCTGATCTCTTTAATAGCAAAAAAACAACACTGATCTACTGTGAACCGATTCTCAGTCATCCATCCCCCCACAGCTAATCTGACTGATTTCACACACACCCCAGTTGTTAGCATGCAGATGCAAATGGGATAAAAAAAAAAAAAAAACAAAAAAAAAAAACAGGTGGTAGCAAAAGAGGCTCAACAGACAAATGGCAAGGAACTATTAAAATGTAAAAGAAAACAAATTGCTCATACCAGTATTTCCCCACATGACTCTTACCAAATACACAAAATAAATGCTAAACATATTCCACATTAAAGCCCTTTACTCTAAAGTGTTATTTGCACCTTTATTTCTTAAAAAAAAAAAAAAAGTCTCAATTCTCAAAATAAACAACATGGAGTTCCTTGGATTAAATATCTGGGTTGCTGGTTTCTTGTTTTCTAGGTTCACTAGGCATTTTTTCTCTTTTCAGAAAAATTGTGCAAAGGACATTTTGCTTTTTGAATTCCCTGAGTATTTTAAATAATTATGTGTCTTCTTTTATGCAACAGAGTTGTGTGGCTTCGTCACCATTTTGTTTACAGAAAATCAATATTTAGATTATGTGGAAGAAGCCTTCAATATGTTAAAATAATTGTAATCACAATAAATGCACAGGCTTTAGTACAAATCAAAATAAATTCCTTGTTTATCGGAGTATTTGTCTATTACTAATAGACTATTACACTATAAAGTTTGTTTTAATCATCCTACAAAAACTGCTTACATGGGCAAATCTGAGAGGAGTCTTAATTGCTTCTTTAGTTGCTAAGGGGGAAAGCATAAGTCTTATCACATGCCCACCCCTGTTTGTGTTTTGCACACTCCCGTTATTATTTTAGCTGATTCTAAACTTTTGTTTCTTTTCTTTCTGAGAAAACCAGTGACTGCTACTATCTTTGTAAGCTTTGCTTACACAAGATAACCTGCTTTGTAACTCTACAAACGTTGCTGTCTGTTTGCTTTCTCAGTCACCTTCCGGGCTGCCACTTATCACAGAAACCTGACTCTTTGAACGGGGTGGGATTTAACAACAAGATACTAAGAACTGCCTTCCAGGAGATCTTGCTGGTGTTCTTCCCTTTGGATTATAGCACCATCTGTTCTAAAACATGTCCCTGTATTTCAACAAGTGAAAATCACAGGGTGTTGGTAACTCACTAATTTGCACATCTGGGCTTGAATTACAAAGGCTCAGGTTCTATGTGAGGTACAATAAACATGGACATACAGATAAACTCTAATAAGCAGCCTATTATATTCCTGATAGATATTCCACTGCAATTAAACTAAACAGCAATGCACATTTTGATAAAGAAGACTGTATTGTGATGTTTTCGTTCCTGATTATCCTATTGAGATGATAAGATTGAATGGATTTTCTTGCATCCCTCAAACTTCAGTAAAGTTATGGCATTATTGGGGTAGAATTTATACTATTTTATGACATGTTTGGAGGTAGAATGTATATAGAAAAAGTAACTATTTAATCAAAACTATTTAATTTATTTTTAGATCATTTTTATATTTTATTTCAGTTATTAAAGAAAACAATAAAATAAAACAATGCCTTCAGGACCATTATGTAACTCAGAAAGTACTGTAGTAAGTAGGCAGTAAATGATGGTTCTCATTCAGAAAATTTGTTCCACTTCAAGGTCTGTAGACTTACATTGGTTACACCATTTGAGGGCAACAAGTGATTGGTTTTTAAAAAGGAATATTGTCTATGTGGGAGTGCTTAATTACAATCAGCCATCCTTTAAAATCCATAGCAGCTGCAGGGGCACAGACTAGTACCTGCTGGTGCCCTGCCCCTCCCCGTGAAGATACTGAGCACCCCCAGAGCACAACCTCTGCAAGCAGCGGGGGCTGGTCCTGGAGGATTAATGACAGCCAGGTGCTTCTTGAGTCAGAGGGCTTCACTCACGACTTACAGGAAGAGTCATGCTTTCCCTTTCAGGAGCTCACAGGCTCAAGACAGCCCAGACTTCTTTTCTTTCTTCAGCAGTTACATCATCCTGAGGCTCTAGGGTAACAATCAACCATCTGGAAACCCTCTCTGAAGCACTGCTGCACATAAATTACTGTATAATATAGAATACCAGTAGTAACACAATTACTGAGGCATTTGTTGATTTATGATCCTTAAGGAATGCTATCCCCTAATAAGCAAATAACAGCACTCTCTGCAAGCTATCTTTTGAGGTGTGTCGTGTAATTCAACAGTAGCGCTTTAGATTACCAGAAATAGATGACCATGTGATAACATGGTAATAATTACCAATGGTTCCTGTTCTTACATGGCAAGTACGTATGTAGCAAGTCTTTTAAAATGCATGGTGATGGCTTTTACCATGCCATTACCATGAAATTAGATACGGTAAGAAAATACCAGCACATCCCTATGTAATTACTCAGTAGTTACCGTGAATGACCAAGCACAATCTGTAACTACCCACTTATTACAATTTATCATTACAGCAATTCTCTTTTCAGTGTAATTATATTGTTTTTCTTACTATATGTTTCTTGATATCTCACTGTCAGCACTTTATATCTGTGGTTAACTTACAGCATGTGTTTTTTATTTTAGTATTACAACTTGATCTGCCAACTCTAAACACTAACAAAAAGATAAATAACAATAATAATAATATAATTAAAAGTATTATCTGCAGCATAAACAGCACAGTAAGCGAAATATCTTAACTATTCCACATTATGTCCGCTGTCATAAAACCTTAGGGAGATTGATTGTCATGGACCTCATATCACCCTGTGAGTTTATGCAACCGCTACTCCCCAGCTCTGCTTAATACCTAATAGTTAGGGGTCTACGTATTTACGTATTTTTCACAGGTAGGTTCGTGGACCTGTTTAAACATTAACTAAACCTATGTAGACAATATTTCAGAGCACTATAAAAGCCTAACAATAGTGGTACTAAGGCAGAGTGCTGTCATTTGTTAAAGGCAAGCATGCAATATCCCCCAGCAGTTGCTGCTGACATTCTCTGGCTGGTGTGGCCTTGCCTATAGATTGAGACTGCACTTCCACTGAATTGATTGAAAGTGTAAGGCAAAGCTTTACTAAGTTATACAGATATGGAAATAATTTAGAAATAGCCCCAAAACTCAGTTACCCAAGGGCATCTGGCATACATTAATAAATAAAATATATGCAGCCCTGTCATGTTATTTGTCCCATCCACTAATTTATTTTATTAATACCAAGTCAAAACAAAGAAAACGTGACCAGGTCAAAAATTCTAACTGTGTTTAAAAAGTAAGCAGCATGTTGTTTGAAGTGAGGTGGCTGTGCCAGATCGTACCTGTAGTGCTGATTTAACTTTGTTACAACCGACAGGAATACTTTTTGTCTGCGCTGACTTTCCAGTTTGTTTTCT
This sequence comes from Polyodon spathula, assembly GCF_017654505.1. NCBI lineage: Eukaryota > Metazoa > Chordata > Actinopteri > Acipenseriformes > Polyodontidae > Polyodon > Polyodon spathula. The sequence continues at coordinate 16,659,023 of NC_054544.1, forward strand.
GAAAGTTGTTTATTTTATGTTCTGTTCAACAGCCTCTGAAGTAGCCTTTCATTTAATTTGTGATTCTGAAGCTAAATAGCAGTCGATAGTATTTTCTCCAGACATATTACAAGATGTGCAAAACAATTATCTCAATTTGCATGTACAGCTTAATTGGGAAATATCTTCACATGATCGTCAGCTGAAATATACTTTGCTTTTTTTGCTTTGTCGTCCATTTCTGGTATTTTACCTCTGATGATGAAAACTAGATTCCCATAAAGCTATGCCACTGACAGTATGCCTATTGTGGGGGAGACAAGGTTAGTGAAAGTCTCTCCATGATTGATGCAGACATGCTTAAGACTTCATTTTAGTACAGAGATAAATAAGAAACATGTTATTAAGCGGTACACTGAACTGATATATATATATAGTATTATCAATCCCTAATATCTAGGAAACCTTATTATAAACACCAACGATAATAGCTAACCTTGCTGAATTGAATTGTTTTATTATGGGTTCATCTTCATGGCATATATGAGTCAATGCTTTATCAGGAATGAGATCTATTGATATAAGCAAAGTACAAACTAAGGGAGTAGCTTCCTCAATTCACCAAAGGAGAAGATGATAAGACAATCCCTATACAATCTAGGTACTCAGGGCAGACAGATAAGGGTTCAGAAGTCTTTGAACAACGTTTACTAAATAAACAAATAAATAAATAATCAGAGACTTTTCTTGAGGATCAGCTAGGAATGCCTTAACAACACATAGCTTTAGGATCCAAAGCTTAAACACTGTACTAACAAATAAATCAGGTAGGCTTTTAGACTTTTTCTTGTGCTTGGAGCACCGCTATCTCAAACAAGTAGACCTGGGAATCAGAAGAACCACTTTTCATCAGACAACAAATGACATACACTTAATTATGGTTTGGTTGACAATTAGCCCAGCAGGTATGTCTGTGAGCAAGTAGAAGCAAAGTCCCTAAATATGAACTAATGTTACATTAGGCTTACTAGACTCATACAACTGTGAGGAATATAAGGCTCCTGTGTTTATTTATTTATTTATTTATTCTGTGTTTACTTGTAAGCAATTTTCAGGCTTTTTGTAGGTGGCCAATTTTCTTTTGATCAGGGTTTTTCGCATTCCTGAGAACCATTCTAATTGAAATAACAGCACAGATAACAATAACAGAGTGCATTGATATTCAATACAGTACAATATGCTTGCTTTGAAATACCTGGGCACAGATCAGAAGCATTTCTACAAGACCTTCAGTAATAAGTGATCTTCATTTAATGTTCCTAAGACAAAAAAACAAAAACATCTGTTTCATTCTTTTTGTTTCATGATGATTTATTAGTATTTTTTGTCAACAACCTAAAAGCACACACCCAGTCATCACTGTGTAGAACACACTGTCCCAATGCTTCTTCATGAAGTTCTTTAGTTGTACAGAATTAACTTCATTTAAAAGTAATATGCTAGCCCCCCCACCTTAACATGGACAGTTCTGCAGTAGGATGTAGCTAAGTTGTATCTGCTGTGTACCCAATGTTCTTACAAGGTGTACAATTTCAGTCGGTCCAGCTGTAAATAACTCCTAAAACTGGCTTTTGCCAGTTGAATCTCATCTAAAGCAGTTCAGCCTCCTACTTTGACTAGAGGGCCTGCTGATCTTGAGTGAGCTGGGAGAGACTTTTGATTTGGACCAGTTGCAATTAATAGCTGTTTTACACACAAAAAAAAATGTAAACAGTTTATTAAACAACAGATCCCTTAATTCTAGAGGCTTTATTTAATTATGTATTACCACAATTAATAGTCTATTACTGGTAATACTAATAGTCTATCATAACACGTTGCTGATGCTGAATCACTAAAAGCCTTGAAGAGCCAAGTTGCCAAAGTTTTGGAATAATCAGCTACAAGGAATTGGACAAGCATAGATGGCCCTAGCATACATTTTATGTTAACATGTTCTTAAATAGTACTGATGTTCGATTGGTTCAAGACAACTGGGAGCAAAATTACCCTCTGATCAGCATTCAATGTTTCAGCATCACAATTAGACTGTTCCCAACATAATCCAAGTGACTTGGCTACAGTGTTAGAAAAAAATAAAATAAAATAAATATACTGTATATCCTATGGCTTGTAGGCATCTATGTGTGCTTTTTGTTTTAAAATCTCCTTTAAATAAAACATGAACAAATATTTTACGTAAAAACTTCATTTTTAATGTATGCTTCAAAAGAGGCTAATTTGAGTAGATTTTTAAAATATTTTTTATCAGTACACACTGCTCCTGAAACTTTAATGTTAGTGCTTATTTTTCAGCAATTAATTCAACTTGCTTTTATCAATTTGTTCAAACTTGGAAACCTTACGGCAGAAAATAAAATATAGGTTTATGTGCCCAAGTGTCTGAACAAATCGTTATCTATTGAAGTGTCTTTTTCTACAACAGTGGTGCGCTATGTGTGCACAGGAATAATATGATGATATTTTAACCAATGTAATGTGTAACACAACCAGAAGATATAGCTGATTTGTCATCCCGTGCTTCGATTGATGATCAGTGGAAAAGTACTCCCATGATCTTGACATATGAGCAATGTATGTATTATTTTCAATATATTCTCAAGACCACCAAAGCTCATTCATCTAGTGTATGAAAAGAGTGGAAATGTGAGCTACACGCTGTTGACTGTGAGGAATTTGAGAACCATTTATTTCTCTGGTGTACAATATGAAAGAAAAACATTATAAGTTTGTTTATAGTTTTATTTTCCTTTTGGAAATCAAATGGAGCAAACACAGCCTGAGCAAGTAAATCAGACTCCATTTCTGATAATGTGACACCAAGCAACAGTATCTGTTCAGTATCAGTATGTGTTTCTATTGCCCTGGGCATGTATGATAATACATTATTGTTTTCTCTAGTTCAGGTCTAGAATTGTTGTACATACTTCAAATGCCTAGGGGAACAGATCCACACCCACTTACAATTTAGGTCTGGAAGATTTTAAATGTTTTTGGTAAACAAAGCAAAAAGTTCCTCGGTTTTCAGTTTATAATGCTGCTAACTCACTGATAGATGTTCAACAAACCTCCACAATGATAATCTAAACTTGCTGCTGAAATAATCTATTTTTGGCACACTGTGAACAGGACGTGAGTGGTGCGGTAATAAATCCAATGCCCAGACAGGATTCTCCCAAAAATATCAGTGTATTATTTACAAAAAACCCACAAAAATAACAAACTGTCCACCCCTCTACCAACTATGGTATCGGGGAGAAACACGGCAGGTTTCAGTCCTGATAAAACAGTAAAGCACTCCTTAACCACAGTCCTCCGTGCACGAAACTGTGCTCCTTTCGTTCAGGGATCGTGGTGCGTGTTCAGTGCTGTGCTGTGCTGTGAGGGACGTACTCCGGGGTTTGTGCTGGCTCTGTGGCTGCGGCTCCCAACTCTCACTCCTCCTCTAGGAAAAAACACAAAAACACGAGAAAGACAATAACACATGCTCATTCACTCATTCACACGCTCATACCACCAACCTTACAGAACGCCCTTTCTGATCGGGAGGGAGATTTAAAGTTTGGATCCTTTCTCTCTCTGTCACACACACCAATAGTATATTGAAAAGTGTCCCACCCCTATGTGTATTTGTGTGTTATATGTTGTGTGTTAATGTTGGTGTGTAGTCATTGGTACACAGGAAATAATTGGGTCTGTGTAACACGAGCGATTTAAAATGTATATTTGTATTTAGGCACGAGGATTGCACAGCACTTCACATGCAGGTAAAATGTAATAATATGTGAGAACGGGAAATTGCACTAGATTAATTCACGTGCAGTTGTGCCAAGACTCCAATTGAATAATTGATTAGCAATCGAGTCTCGGTACAGCTGCATAAAAGCATTCATGTTTCACTCACTCTGGGTTGTTTATTCAGTGCGAAAGAACGGGAGAGAGTGAAGAGAGTAAAATTAAAAGGTAAAAAAAATAATACAGCAATTACTATGTCATGCTGCAGGCCCAGCACGGTGCTTGTTTGTTTAATGTTCGTCCCTGTGTGTAAGTGTCTATTCGTTTTGTTTGTTTTGGCGTCAAGTGGCGTGTGCTGTTTTGTTCAACCTTTTATTTTCTATGTTAATAAACTCACTGCGCACCGCACCATCTCAGTTTCCCCAGTACTGCCTGTCTCTGCGTATTCCTTTCTGGCCTGACGTCACCCTACAGCCAACATGTTCACACTACTCTAGAAGGAAGAGCAACCAGAATTATTCCGGGTTCAAAAGGCATGTCATATGCAGACAGGCTAAAATAACTGAATCTATTCAGTCTTGAACAAAGAAGACTAAGCAACGATCTGATTCAAGCATTCCAAATTCTAAAAGGTATTGGCAATGTCGATCCAAGGGACTTTTTCGACCTGAAAAAAGAAACAAGGACCAGGGGTCACTAATGGAGATTAGACAAAGGGGCATTCAAAACAGAAAATAGGAGGCACTTTTTTACACAGCCAACTCCACAGTAATGTTGTTGAAGCTGACACCCTGGGATCCTTCAAGAAACTGCTTGATAAGATTCTGGGATCAACTGCATTAACAAAAAATCTCTTAATTTAAATCACATTAAGTAGAATGGTATATACAATTATAGAATTTCTATAATTGGAAAATGTTATTATACATGAATCCCTATTTTATCAATCATGTCACATTTCTAAGAAATGTGTTTTAACTTCTGTATTTCAAATTACCACAACTCCCATTACTCATGTTACCATGACGACTTTGACCCGCCTGTGGGTTACCACAGCAACTTGGCTTGGATGTGATAATGTTCACTCTTAGACATCTCCAGATGTTTTGGAAAAAAAAAAAAAAGTTAGACTGCACTATAAAAACACCACAGCTGTTCCAAAACAGATATTGCAAAATGTATTATTAATGTGGTGTCCCAAACATTTGTACATAAAAGATTGGTAAGGGATGTGAAAAGGTTTAAATTATTCATATCTAACTATGAGTTTTAAGTGTACTTCTAAAATACTTTCATTTTTGTTTTTACCTTGTAAAATTCTTAGATGTTACGGATTACCGTATTCCCTCGTATTAAAGACGCAGCCCAAATTTACCACCCTCAATTTGAGGAAAAAATAAAACATCAAATAAATATGCATTTACAAAGATACAACCTCAGTTAATCTATTGTATCGTACAAAACCGATACGAAACAGTGTTGTAGATTAAACAGAGCTTGTTTATTGTGCTGCACACTGTATAATACTTATAATCTCTATCGTACGCAAACCACCACTCACTTACGGCATCACACATCCAGGCAACAGCAAGCACGACACAACACTCCACGACATCAGGCAACATGTAACCCAGCAACTACAACAGCACTGATCGCACTGCAAACACAACAGTCTGAAACGTATGTACAATACCAACTAACATAACATATGCATATGAAGATTACTCACACCTGTTTTTCTCCCAATTTGTGAGCTGTGATATTGGTTGGCATGTCGAAAAGCACAGGGGCCTGTTTGTTGAAAACGTTTCTCTTGGAATTCCTCAGGAAGCTTGGTTTGTCTTTTCTCTGCAGTGTCACGTTGCTGCTTGTATATGCGTGCAGACACCTTTGTTGTCTTTTCTCTGCAGTCAGTCACATTGCTGTTTGCGTACTCAGGTAGTCACGTCTTTTGTTGGTGATTTTAATACACGCATCACTATATTGTACTCGAATTTAAAAACCGCAGGTTATTTTTGAGAAGCAAAAAATGTTTCAAAAGGTGTGCCTTAAATTCAAAGGAATAAATAAATAAATGGAGCCCTGCCACTTGAAACTGCTTTATTTGAAAACAAACATTAAAAACCTTGTAACACAATCCAATTCATCAATTCAAACCATTCTAAATTGCTTTTAATTAGAATTCTTAGAAACAAACAAAAATCTATGAACAAATGGAACATGGATAAAAAAATGAATTACATTTATTTATTTGATGCTTTTAGTGAAGAAAAAGTGTTGATCGCTCCCTTCGTAAATGTACACTTCCAGGCGGCATAACAGAACACGGTCGACATTAAAAACACATAAATCACAGGAAAGGCAGTGACTGCTACTCAAAAACAAGCCAATGTGTGAACATTGAGGGAGTTTAGGTTCTTTTACAGAAACTAAATGGAAAACAAAACTTTTATAGTCATAACACCCATAACACACAAATTATAATGTATTTTATAACTCTATGTATATTTGAATACAGATATAACAGATCTATGCAATACATACTGGTATCTAATTAATTACAACATATTGTACCAATCATTTATTTGCACTTTTTAAATGCAGCTTATACACAGGTGCATGTTGTATATAATATTTCATGAAAGTTCTTTATTGATCAACTCAGTCATTTAAACAAAGCCAAATAACAAGCTGGGATCCCCTTTCCCCAAATGTAAAGCACTGTTGCTAAGAAGGTGTCCAAACAGACTAGAGGTGTCAATTCATTCCATTAACTTACTAGCAGCTATTTTATTGCTATACAGCCTGTTAACTCATTTATGACACTAAATCATAAATTCTGAGGTAAAACTATACTGCTACCATCATGTCTTTATCAATGTGAATCCTGTTAGTTCAATATTATACACTGTGGCAAAATATCTGTTTTTGGGAGCTTTAGATGCCTGTGATTCAGAGCGCTGAGGTCTCAGAGCCTTTTATACAACATACAGTAAGACCTGGCATCTCACAGCAGCTGACACAGGAAACTGGCTCTAAACAGGCTGATAAAGGGGATCAGTGAAGGTCTATATTGATCGGGAGGTTACTCTGAAAATTGCCATTCATCCTCCTCAGTGGAGCAATCAACCAGAGTTAATTCACCTTTATACCACCAGGGCCTTGGTTTTTACTGCTTATTGAACTTTATTTGCTTGGAATGATCATTTTGGAATAGTAACATTGTAAAATGCATTAGGCAAATTGTATTCAGAATACTGAAAGGGAAATTCCTTATACTTGCAGGAAGGACAAGATGTTAGCATGTCTTATAACATTATAGGGCATTATAGATTACTGGTATGTTCTGTTTGTCAGCAGGGTGACATAAAGCTCATAAAGCTGTGGCTCAGTGGAACAGACTAAAGACTCAAGAAAATGCAACTTACACACCAGCCAGAATTAATCAGTCTGTTGTGCAAAACTGCATGTTACTGTGTCACCTTTTTCCTTAAAGAGTGCTGTCTACAGACAAGGAAAATATTTGGTCATTGGAGAAATGGCTAAAGAGAGTTAGCCAATATTTACCTTTCATGAAATCCCCTGCAATTTCAGACAGCTGTGTCTTGTCAGCTTTAACCTCATTAAACTACCAGGTTTAAACTTTCAGACTAATGGGGTTTTGCAACCTCCTTTTTTTTTATAAGCAGATGTATGTTAAAAGGTCACCTCATTATGGGTTGCTTCGAATTCGTTCTCCAACTGTGCAATGGAGCTTGTTCCCCAAAATGCAGACAGGCCATCTTAGAGATATTAAAACCTATGTTAGGTTTTACACCACAAAGTGCCCAGCTGGAAAAGCAGAGATTTGAATTATACAGCTTTTTCTTGTTCCTTTCCTGGAGTCTGCTTCAATAAAAGTGACAGGGCTTTTCATAATTGGTATCCCTGAGATCTGTAATAGTTATGGTGCTGATCTATATGTGGATATGTATTTTTTAATGTATTATACTGTATACAAATTGTAAAAACCCATACAAATTACCAAAATTAACGTGCACCCTATGTTTTACAGAGAAGAAATTCAAGAAAAAGTATTAACTATAGCATAGTCAAAAGCTTAGGCTAAGCAGTGCACCAATAGGGAATGGGACATTATCAAAAAAAAAAGAACATGCAGAGTATGGTTTGACATGGACATAAAATGGTATTTTGTTTTAATTTCTAAGTTTGTATCTTCTTTCATTATCCAGGTTAATAATGAGGACTGCCATGGTTATGGACACATAAAGAGCAGAAAGAGATGTTCCTTACTTTTAATCCTGGGGCCTGATTCAAACATCAGTACTACAGCTTAACTGACAGAAGCCCTTGCAATGCACAGGATTAAAATAAAATAACAGGCTTGCTTTTTAAAATCATAATCATAAAAAAAGCTTTGAGTTTGTATTAATCCCATCCACCTCTGTTGTTCGTTTCAATGAGTGTGCAGTATTCTCTCATTTTAAAATGGCGTTTGACATATACTGGTTGGCTTAAATGAACACCCAAATGTCTAATTATTTTGAAAATTAGAATACAGCAAGCTTCCCATAAATAACATCACCGCACACCACCACACACACAACTGTTGATATAAGCAGCAGATGTGCCCTGGGTGCAGTGACATCACATCTCATGCCTAGAGAATGAATATAAACAGGGATATAAATGTAAACTGATTTTGAAAAAAAGTTACTTGTTATATATATCAGGCAACCTTCCTAAAGTGTTTTCTCACCTTGTGATACTCAAGGAATCAAACAACGGTCTTTATAAAAGCTCAATTATCCAGCAACATATACCAAAGCACCACAGAATGCTTTGCCTGAGGTCCCTTATGACTCAGATTTTCAGTCAGAGTGCTCTATGTGTTCCCAAATGTAGAGAGATGATTTGTGCTCTACACATAGTGCTGTCAAAAAAACAAGTCACGTCATAGCAGGTGTCCTGGGTGATAAAAGGTTTTATTGCCAACATATCCCTCTTAGTGAGGAAGCTATAGGGTTGAACTGATCAACCTATATGCTACTTTGGTTAGTCACAGCTTTTGTGTTTGTAGAACGTTTTCCAGTAAAAGGGAACCCACCTGGGATAACACAGGATAGGTGGTTGATGCCAGAGCTGTAAAATGCTCAAAAAATGAGCTGTCTAATCCTGTCAGAGTTGATCAAATCAAAACTAAAGCCCAGTCTACCATACAAATATGTTTTTCCATAACCCAAACGTAAGATAATATTTTTTCTTTATAAAACATGCAGTACATACCATATTTTCGAGAAATGAAACTGTTACAGTTATTATATCTTACAGTTTTGTAACAGTATTTAAAGAGATAAACTTATAGCCAATTAGAAAGGTTTTAGCACAGACATGTATGTTTAAAGTATGTTCGGTATAGACCTACTGTGGGCTTACAGTTCTCTTTCCCAGTAGTTGTGCAATTCAAGAAAGACATACTTCACTAGATGCTACTGACACCTTGTACAGTACATTTCTTAGAGAGATGTTGTATTGAATGCATACACTGAAAGCAGAAGACGAAAAGTTTAGTTACTAGATGTGAAATAGGTAATGTTTTTGTGTTGAGTCTGATTCTCTTCCTGTTAAGGAGTTGAACTGTCTACTCAGAGAAGATGTGTGTCTTCTGCCTTCTTGTGGTAGTGTGAAGTTACTGCATGCATAAATAATTGAAAGTATTTTGAATGGCCACAAATTGAAAACTTCTGAAACTTCTTTCTAGGAGTCTTGGGGGTGCTGTGACTAACTAATACTAAGACCATTTAAAAGCTGTAAGGCGCTAGATGAACCATTCACTAGATCTTTTAAAGTTATTCACTATAAAACAATCTGCTTAATACGCATTGATTCCATGTTCTTGGTGGCAATTGATCAATTAGACTCCTGATAGACTTTGACTAAGAAACCAAGTTAATATAACTATGTGCTCACAGATCAAACATTCAAGCCTAATTACACTGTGTAAAGTTGCTTAAGTTTAATTGCTAAACAAAGTAGGGTCATTCTAGATTGATGGGTATTCCAGTGTCATAAGTTCACTCACAGCAAACCTGTATTATTCTTGGCAGAGCATGAATAAGAGGGCAGCCTCATGATGTACAGCCAGGATGAACACATACCATAAGACATTCTGAGGACACGCTTTGGGCTGGATTATCCACTTTCCCTTATTAGGCTGTGTTGAAAAGGCTCCTTCATTTCATAGCCCAGTTTAAGGGATTTGCAATATGAAAATGAATGTAGTTTACGTGGCAACTGGAAAATATGATACAGCTGTAATTAACGAAAGTGTGATTATAAGATAATTAAATACCGTGCACATTACAGTCCAGTGAATAGAAAATAGAGCTCTTTACTTAAAGTAGAGGGGTCTGAATTGCACCACAAAGCTGGATAATATCCCTGCAGATCCCATGTTTGAATACAGCTGTTTAAAGAAGTTCTTTACTGGATCGACTAAAATGCCAGCTTTTTATCAGATATGATTTTTCTTGTGCAACAGAACTATGTTAATCAGCATGCTGTGCATGCTACTAAACTGTCCTTATCGTTGACACATTGGGGTTATTTAAATATTCTAGTGGTGGATCTAAGAACAGCTATATTTTAATATTCCAGCTGGTCATTTCCCTGCAAAGGGTATATATGTACATGCTTATTAACATCACCAAATACAATAAAAACACAACAAAAAGGTCTACAAAATAGCAAGTTAATGCATTTTAGAATGGTAGAAAATATACCAAGCAAATATACCCAACACAACTCCTGCACATATTAGCCCAATTTTATTCTGAAAGTACTGAAAGTGTAATTCCAAACACACACAGTCTACCATATTTTCTGTACCCATATTAAGCATATTTCATGTAGATGTCTTTTTATGAACTAAGAATATTTTCCAAAGAATCATTTAAAAGAAAAATAACATTGAAATACAATAACGTAAGTCAGGTGACAGGAAAACAAAATGCACTTGTGACGTAACGCAGTATTTTCTGCACCCAGTCATTAGGAACAACAAACCAGCAGTATCAATGTGACAGGAAGAGAAAATACTCGCGACAGAAAATAACTTTTACAGATTAAATATTTATGCGAAACAAAAACCAGCATTGACTTTGCTGACCGAGCTGTGTATGCTTTGTAATGAACACAATACAATTCCTGTAGTTATTTTAATTTGGCTGATACTGTTTAAATATCAAGTGCAGCTATTTAACAGGCTCAGCGGGTTAGTTCATTCACTAATTTATTTTGGACCAAAACCTACACCTGCAATGTTGCCTAGCATATGTAACATGCTATAACAATAAATATTGACTAAAGTTGCATGTAAAACTAATATTACTCAGCATAAACCAGATTAATAACATATGTAAAAGAGCACAGTAAAATAATGGAAATCACACAAGAATGGGGACCTCCCTATTACTTGCTTACTTTTATAGTAATGTTAATGAAATCTTGTTTTTAATTATTACATTTTCATAAATGTCAAACTTCAGTGAACCACCTTAAATAGCTGTTGATATGAATAGCTGTTTTGAGAATAGGTAACTGTATGTTTTATCTTACATTGCTGGTCCCTTATTGCCTTTTCTTAAAAAAATGAAAAAATAAAAAACTGTTGTCGTCATTTGTAAATATTTGATAAAACCCTTTCTTGCTGCATTTATAGAATACAATAATGAATACATGTTCATATAGATAGTCTAACCACTACATTTTAAAACCTACCACTCATGCTCAATACAGTATAACTAACATCTGTAAATATATAATCTATTTAGCCATTTTTTCTGTTATTTTCCACAGGTTTTATTGGAGCCTGCTGTGCAGTTTGCATAGTGGGTTAGAGACTGTAATAGTTGTGTACAGTTCAGAGACTTCCTGAAATTCCTACTGGCCAATCTGTTGGCAAGAATAAAAAGATCTCTTTGATAGTGTCTCCATGTTCAGAATAATATCAAGCAAATGTCTATTAGCACAGTGGGCTGTACGGTTGCATTTTATTCCGAGTTCTTGGGCTATATCTTTTTTGCCATTTTGAAAAATTCTTCAACAGCGTCAAGGGATACAAGACGATCCTTTCATGAAAATAAACATAACACTTTGACATGTTAATGAGATCAACACACTGTGTGCGTGCGTGCTTTAACAAAACACAAATTGAAAAAAACAAAACACATCACTTATTAAATGTCTTCTTGAAATGGAAAAGTGAAGATTTAATGTTATTTGTTTTTTTAATGAAAATTCTCTTCAATTAGGATTTTGTAATTCTGGGTTATTTCACCAAGATTTTAACACACAGTGCCATCATGTGGCCATATGTTGCAGTTTTCTAACAAAGCTCTGAATAGGCCAGTTAAATCTTGCACACCTGATATCTTCCTGTTGTACCTTTTACCTCATACATACTGCACGTACGTAACATTTGAAAAATAGGGCAGTTCACCTCCCCGGTGTGGATAACAAGGCAGCAGACCTACTGTCCAAAGGAGCTCCAGACAGCTCGGAGTGGAGGCTACATCCTCAAGTGGTGGAGCAGATTTGGGAGAGGTTTTGGCCGGCACGAGTCGACCTCTTTGCCACAGCCGAGTCCACTCATTGCCCCCTATGGTTCTCCATGGAGAGAGACTGGGTCCCCCTGGGTGTAGATGCACTAGCTCACCCCTGGCCACAGAGGCTCTTGTATGCATTCCCTCCGCTACCATTAATACCCCTGACACTAGAGAGGATCAGGGTGGAGAGAGCACAGGTTCAGCTGGTTACACCCAGATGGCCGAGATGCCCCTGGTTTGCTCTCCAATCCGATATGTTGTCGGATCAGCTGTGGCAGCTCCTGCCGCGAAAGGACCTCCTGAGCCAAGCGGAAGGGTTATTATGGCATCAGAACCCAGCCCAGCTCCAACTCTGGGTCTTGCCGTTGAATGGAGCCGTCTATTCAGACAAGGTTTGTCAGATGCAGTAGTAGAAACATTATAGTCTGCTAGGGCACCGAGCACTGATGACAGATGTATGGCTTTCACTGGAAGTGACTCGCGGGTATCATTAAGAACAAATCCATCCTTTTTGCCAAAGGTGGTATCCTCATTCCATATTAACCAATCAGTGGTTGGAAACTTTCAGACCTCCCCCGCACGAGTCAGAGGATGACCGTAGACAACACATGCTATGCCCAGTTCGAGCTCTGCTCTGTTATTTGGATAGAACAGCGTCCTGGAGACAGTCCAACCAGCTGTTTGTCTGCTACAGGTCCCGCTCTAGAGGTCAGGCCCTATCGAAGCAACATCTAGTGCACTGGGTGACAGATGCGATACGCTTGGCATATGAACAGATGGACTCCCCGTTAACGGGGGACATTACGGCCCATTCTACCAGGGGCCAGGCAACTTCATGGGCTTTCCTTCATGGCGCCTCCTTAGATGAGTTATGCAATGCTGCTACATGGACAAGTAGTCAGACATTTATGCATTTTTACCGCCTTGATCTGACAAACCGAACAAGACCCTCTCTGGGCTCTAGAGTTTTGCAGGTGGCATGCCCTTAGGCGTCATGTGGGCTCTGCTGCTATTGCCGTGGGGCTGTACTGTCGGTAATCTGGAGCCACGAGGCATTCGGTTAACAAGTTTCAGCAGGAAATCACCCGACATGTCTTCCCAGATCTTCTGCAGCAATTCCCAGAGATGTAGGGCACTTGTGGGTAGCTTTGCTTTGACTCTTCTGTTCAGTTCGTCCCATACAAGTTCTATGGGATTGAGGTCTGGAGACTGGGCAGGCCAGGTCATTAGATTGAGTTGTTCTTCATTTTCCTTCTTCGCCAGATAGTTCTTGCACAACTTTGAGGTGTGTTTCGGGTCATTATCTTGCTGAAGAAAGAAGGACTGCCCAACTAGCCATAATCCTGATGGAATGGCATGCCTCTGAAGTATGCTATGATAGCCATGCTGGTTGAGCTTGTCATAGACTTGGTAAAGATCACCAACTCTGTCACCAGCAAAGCAACCCCAGACCATGACACTGCCTCCTCCATGCTTGACAGTGGGAACCACACATGGAGAACTCAGTAAGAACTGAGTCTTACAAATACTCAACAGTTGGACCCAAATATATCTCAAATTTGGACTAATCGGTCCATAAGACAGACTTCCACTCCTCAAACGTCCAGTTTCTGTTTTTTTTTGGCCCAGGCAAGTCTCTTCCTCTTATTCTGCACTGAACAATGTTTTTTTTTGCATCAGTTCTTCCAGTTAAGCAAGCTTCATGCAATCTCCTCTGAACAGTTGATGTTGAAACATCTGTACTTCTAGTAGCATTTAGCTGAGGTTGTATTTCAGGGGCAGTTAATCGCCGATTTCGCAGGCTTGTGACTCGAATGAACTTGTTCTCTGATTCTGAGGTCACCCTTGGCATGCCTCACCTTGTTTGGTCCTTATGAGTGCCAGTTTCTTCAAATCATTTGATGGTCTTGGCCACAGCAGTTACAGACACTTGCAAAGTTCTTGTGATTTGTCTTAAAGATTGACCTTCATTTCTTAAAGAAATTACAGACTGGCTTTTTTTTTGTTTGCTGAACTCAGCGTATTTTGTCATTTTCTGATCCCTTACATTCAGGAATGACAAACTTGTGCCTATGCTACCTATAGTTATAGTAATCATGGACCCTCACTTGGTAACAATAATTGGTGACAAAAGGTTAATTAGGTAACATGCTAGTTAACTCAGAGAACATTAAACAAAGACACTTTTATACTTAGGCCAGTGTTCTAACACCCTGTTATATATATTTCAGACTTTTAACTGACCTGGGCTTCAGACTGAAATCCTCTTGCTTTGGGTGACCATTTAATTGAAATTGACAAGATTTACATTTTCATTTAAAAGTTAAATTTTTTAATGCAATTCACTTATGATTATCAGCTTATATAAGTACACGTATCATATAATGACATATTAAGTGTTTATAGACAAGTTTATACAGTTAAAAGCATAGATAATCATGAAAAACCTGGTTTCAAGCAGGTGTACTCAAACTTTTGACTGGTACTGTATATATATATATATATATATATATATATATATATATATATATATATATATATATATATATATATATATATATATATATATATATATATATATATATATACTGAAACTATTTTTGATTATTTATTATGTTGCAGAACATAAGGCAGGGCTGCTTTGATGGAAATCCAGATGAAAGTCAAGTCAGATCGTGGAAAGATTTCAAAGGATTAGAATTACTTTCCTTATCCAAACCAGAATAAAAAGAGCTTACATACATAAGCCTGGTACAACAACGGCTTGCCTTACATGCACTTGAAAATCGACTCTACAGTCATGACTGTGCGACGTTGTCACAGGAATACATCGAGAAATAACAAAAGGAAGTCCTTTTGTCAGCG
The DNA here is from genome assembly GCF_017654505.1 of Polyodon spathula. Classification (NCBI taxonomy): domain Eukaryota; kingdom Metazoa; phylum Chordata; class Actinopteri; order Acipenseriformes; family Polyodontidae; genus Polyodon; species Polyodon spathula. Next base: position 16,674,268 of record NC_054544.1, read on the forward strand.
CGACTTTAAGGGCAGGGTCAATCGCATTCTCACAATGAAAATAGCTGTAAAAACCCATGTAAACTGGAGCAGGAATCGTGCTTGTGGCTCACAAGGTTTCAGTGTATTGTAAAAGGCGGTTCTAGTGTTAATGAAATGTAACTTTTAGATGTTCCACAAACACACACAAATATAAATATATAAACAGACAAACAAGTAGCTAATGTGCGCGACAACACGTGAATTCATGTATCTTATTAAATGTTTTTATCTTCATAGCAACGCATGAAGCTCTCCTCACGATATTCAGAGTCGTTCTTTCCCTACTTAGTAAGCAGACACTCATATTTAAATACCCCCTTCCCCTAAATTAATATCAATTGAGTAATCTGCATTGGTGCACAGCAACGAATTTCCTGAAAAGTATGGCAAACAGGTGAACAGTAAATTAGGGCGCACAAATAGCAATGTTAATAGTTGGGCACTGAAGGGCTGTAAGGGTCATTACACATTTTTCTACCACTGACTCCTATGGAAGCATATATTTAAAAACGTTATCTAGCAATACACGTTTGAATTACAATGTAATACGTCAGTTTTTATTAGCACCCCCTTTTGTTTAGGGAATGCCAAACCGATTTTTTTCTCTGCTTGCCATTGGGCATGCCGGTGCACCAGCTACCTGGTGCAGTCCCTTTACTGGCACTAAATAGGACTACTACTACTACTACTAATAATAAATCATCATCACCACCGTCATCATCATCATCATCATCATCATCCATTAAATCAATTTGAACCAACCTGTAAAACAAAGAAAGTTCGTCAAATCAACCTAAATCATATTCTTTGCGTACTGCTGTTTAAAATCCCTGTTGGAGTTTTCGGCTGTTAAATCTAGGGTAGCTTGTAGAGGTTAACTTGCACAACAATCAGTTCTATAGTAGGTTATCACAACTGCACGTAATCAAACGATAACATATATTTTAGTTTTTCATAGTCCCGTACAGCCTACCTGTAACTTCCAAGATTCACACTATGAACTAAAAAAAAAAATCCTATCTATCATAACGACAATACATAAAATATGATTCAACCTAGAAACTCATTAATTTGATTGTGTTTAAGCGTTATTTATTTAAATACTGTACGTACTACTTTATGTAGATAAGTACTTAAACTGTGAAACTGTGCGCTTAGTATTTTATTATTTACCTTAAAAGAGGTTCTTTCTCTTTCGTTCTGTTGTAAGTGCCACAACATCCATAGCAGCAGACGGCACGAAAGAAGTCCTTCAGACCCATGGAGCTGGTGAGGAGAACAAATGTGTCCAAAACCCTCTCAAGGGAAAATTGTAACGAGTCAAAGAACATGTTGTCCATTTTAGGTAATGCTTTCATTTTAACTGAAATAACTTTGTAGAATTGTCAGTGTATGAGAGAAAAACAAAACACAAGTTAACTATACAGTATAATTTATCAACGGCTGTCATGAGCGTCAGCATCAGATCATAAACTGAAGTTAATATTTTCTTGTTAAGGAGATTGCATGGACATTGTTTAAATGAGAAGCAAAACGTGTAGGTGTTTGGTCCTGCCCTCTGAGCAGAAGATGCCAGCTGTAAAAGGAAGTTTATGCCTGTTGAAACAAATCACGAGAAGAATGTCACATATTCATAAAAAACAAACAAAAACAAAAAACAAAACAAAACACGCTCAGTTTTAAAGAATATGTATGTTGCATTATCTGCTAAACACGTATTGTATTGTAGATATATTATTCATGCATACTGTAACATTTAGCAAAACGTTTCCCACAGAGTAAAGATATATATGCATGCTGTGTCTTCCGGGGGCACTGCTATAAATGCGTCATTTAAAAAAAAAAAAAAAAAAAAAAAAAAAACATAATAAAACTAATACAGTGTCTTCCCCAATCTTAAATTATATAATCATAACTACTATTGTAGTTTTGTATACTGACAAAACTACAATATTGCTATTTTTTCTTTTCCATTCTTGTTTAATAAATAACTCATTGCAGAAATCCGTTGCCATTTCCAGACAGCAATTTTTTGGTTGGCACTATGTTGGCAATGGGTCAATGCTGATACATTTAGTCATTATCCTCAGGTGTGCCAACATTGCGCCAACGTGATGTTCAAGTGCTCTAGGTTGGGCCAACGTTGGAAAATTGCAGCTTAAAGAACATACGGAACTTTCAACGTACGGTTACTAACCCTTTATCTGACTAAGTAACCAACTTTGGAAAATCGGGCCCATAAGCCCTGAATATCAAAAGTGCCTTCCGACCGAAACTCGCTGTCTCCGTCTGTTTTAACCCGATTCTTATCCCGAACGTTGTTTCCATCATAAAATGAAACACTTTTCTGCTGTTTTCCGAAGCAAATGACAGTTTTTATGTCATTTCAGAATTTCAATCAATGGACAGGTGGGATTGAAAGGTGTAAAGATGAATACCAAACAGGCGTGAGTTTCAGGTGAAAGAAGTAAAGTTAGAGCTCATTTTAATGTATTAAATTATAGTTTTGGTTATGGAGGATATTTAGCCAAAATTCATTCATTCGTTCATAAATAAGTGTCAAAATAAATAAATAAATAAATAAATAAATAATGTCGAAATAAATATATAGACATGTATTTATTTATTTCTATATTTGTTAATTTATGTATTTGTTTTTTTTATTTTATTTTGGCATAGCAGCTAGCCCTTTCATCCTTTAAAATCACAGCAATCTCTAGCAGGACATTGGTCTCCATCGCCAAAGTAGTTCGAGTCGCTTCACCCACATCAGAGCCTTTTTCAGACGGAGCCTGTTTGAAATAGGTTCCCACCTCCAATAGAACTCTGAAACAGGTGGAACCATTTCAGACGGAAAATACTCATTAAAACCACATCAACCCTTTTGCGTGGGGGGTATGTTAATTAGGTAAAAAAAAGCAAAATATAATCTAACAAAATAGGCGCGTCTTTCCGCATGGCACATGAGGGTGCATCAAAATGAGATATGTGGTGTGACACATGCCAGAAGTGTTGGTATGTGAATAAACTCTGTTGCAATATATAATTCTAACAAAGTAAAACAATAATTATCTTCTCTGCTGGGTTTGACATTTAGTATAACAGGATTACAGTAAAAATACAGATCTTGATCAGATGGAAATTGAAAGTGGAATTATACTGAGGACTCGTTTGTACTTTCTGCTGTCAAAGTTTACCAATGCATGGAGCGTAGATATTGGTTGCGTTCTTGACACGCAGAATTTCAGCAGTCTGCACAAATTCTGTGCAAAGATTCTGTGCAAATCCCGTTCTAGTTCTAGTTCTAGTTTGCTGTCTGCGTGAGCTCACCTGGAAAAGACGTCTTCAGGTCATGCAGCCACGGGCTTCAGCTGCTGCACATATCGCACAGATTCTGAGCGTTGAAAAATAATAATTGTGCATTGCAAATTGGGGAGAAAACCGCCGACTAAAAACAAACAAACAAACAAATAAACAAACAAAAAACTGACAACGCTTTGCTTTGGACATTTACTGGTAAACCTCAAGAATAGCCAAGTGGTTTTGGCTAATGACTGAATGTCATTACAAAATAAACATTTATTAAACATCTTAAATAGTCTTATCACAGGTGCATAGGAGAACGCATGTCACAATGAAAAATAGAACACTCTCGCATACTGGATTTTGCCAAATCGCACTTTTTGTATTCTTTAAAAGAAAATAGAACTTTTCGGTCGTAAGACCTTTTTGTCAGATTGGTGAAAAATCTGGTAAACCCAAGAAGGTGATTTGGATGAGTTGTGGGATTCACTCCAGGGAATGAATTTCTCCTGCCTTTTCCAGTGGCTTGTGAAAGAGGTTGGTACTGTGATTGACATTAGACATACGATCAAACGTGAGATCACAATCATTACCCTACAGAAACCCAGAGGGCTATTTAATGACCACAGCACTACCAGCACAATGGAGAGGGTAAACACACTGGTACTGATATACTGTTTATCCTCGTTCCAATCAAATAATGTGAAAATGTGACTTTTGAATCTGGCAGCCCCATCCACTGTGCATGGAGAGTAGGTGGTGCTGGTGGTTGAAAGGTCACCTGATTTGAAAGGAACGGGGAACGTTCTGCAGTCCTGGCACTTCGGAATTTTAAGACAAACTCAGTGCGAGTTCAAAGCCAGTTAAAGGCAGATTTAGAGAAAAAATCAAGCATCTGACCTCAGAACAGTTAAGAGTGATTGCAAAGAACATACAACTGTAAGGGAAATATTACAAAGAAATTACGTCCACGTTGATAAAACATCAAAATACTCATCACTTTCATGTGTTGTCTTCTATGGATAATGCCATACAGCATGTATCCCTATACAAGTTATGTCAACGTACACAGTTGCTTTACTATTTATTACTGAATGCTGAACATTAAAGGCTTATAAGCATGTTATGTATCAAATTTAGTAACCAGGCCTTGTAAGTGAAAATTGGCTCTATATTAAAGCATAATAATAATAATAATAATAATAATAACCTTAAAAAGATTAATTTCCCCTCTCAAAACACATTCTACAAAACAGATGCAAAGATAAGCCGTTTTCTCCAAAATATGGATTTCCATGTTTTATCTGTGCTCAACATTGACGGATACATTTACACATGGACAACTACACGATTCATAAAACTGTGGACTCCATTCAATTGAGGACATATACTGGCATTTCTAAATCACTCCGACGTTCAGTCCAAACTGACATTCAGCTCCACATTCACTACACAGTATCTATGTGATTGTTGCCTTGCCCTTTGAATAACTCAAATAATTTAATTTTGTCTGGAAACTGTCTCCAAGCAGTGAAATGCTCTATGAACACCAAACATTAATGAATGAATGAATTAAACCAGCCTTGTATGCTTTTTATGTATGCTTTTAGCAGGTGTTGAATGCATCTGTTGTAAACAGTGCTGGGTTTGGAGTGCTGGGTTTGAATTGATTTGCATGCAAGTTAAGTGTTATCCAAAAACGATGTTAAAGTGACCTAGCTTGTTTTATTTAAGCCATGCCTTTTGTATTGGCCAGCCAAGCTGTTCTGTATACAGCAGGCAGTGCTCATGGGAATTACTGATGTGTATTTTTTACTAGATGGAAGTTGGAGCTGTGGAGCAGAAGCATGGCATTTCATATAAAGTGGGGCCACCCTCTGTGGTATTGTGTAAATGATTGATAGATTTCTAGGTATTCTCAGTAATATTGATTTTTGTTTTTGTTATTTGGTAAGTGAAATGGCTTTTAAATGTTCACTTCAGCTGAGACCTCTTGAGTATGAAAGCACTTATAAATAGTGCTAGAGAGGGGGAATAATACAGTAGAAGACAGGTTGTGTATTATAATGTCCTTTTTGATGTATTTCTACTAGATCCCTGAAAATTGATTTACAGTGCTAAAGACACTCTGTCATTTGTCAAACATACCGTATGTGGTTTTATTAAATTTAGTTAAGAAGAATTGCACATATTTTTAAACCTCAGAACTTTCATCCACCTATCAGGAAGCTTTATTCCATATCACTACCTCACTGTAGGTGACCTCAAAACATTCAGGTTTAGCTTTTAGCTTAAGCAAAGAGGTCTACAGTAGTAAGCTATAGAGATAGAGACATATCATTGCTATCAATTCTGTAGTAGAGAGCCTTATATCAAGATACACTTCCTGAAAGTATATAATGCTGTATATGTTTTAAAAAATATCCTGTGATTTTTCTTGTATCCAATCTCTAATCCCTGTCACGCACCCACGAATCACGTTATACATGTACATGTATAGTATATGTTGTAAAGCAGCAAGGAATATTGAAACAAAACCAACAGTGTCTGTTATAATCTTATTTACAGATAATTATACTGGATCTACTCATGATTAGGGACGGGATGTTGGAATTGAATGTTCCTATACGTTTGAGCTGAGAGACAATGACACCTGCTTGAGGATCAGATCCAGCCCACGTTTGAGGAGGATATGGCAGTGTGTAGAATACGTCCACAACAAGCACTTTGGCAGTGCAGCTGCAGCCATCGCAGCTCTGCGGTCAACAGTACTGGCATCGTATTTGTCCCTGTTATTGTTAATGCAATAGTCATGTGCTCAAAGATCAACAGGCCATTATGGTAATAATAGCCTGCATAATTCTCAGTCTTATAAAGAAATGTGAAAGCGCTTTACAATTCAGTTTGTTTGTATCTTCCTGGATTTGCTTTTGTTGATCAAGACATGTGAAAAGTGCACCTGACTGAAGCAGAACGGGACCTGTTACAGCGAATTGCAGTTCAGCGTAATCCTTTTCAAGCTTGGTTTCTAAAGGAGATTGCTGACAGTCGGGGTAATCTGCTCCACAGGATCAACATTTCATAACTGTTTTTTAACATAGTCCTTTTCCCAAAAACGTACATGACATATTTTTAAAGTCAGCAGTAAATTATCTGGATTAATTACCTCCCTGGCCACATGCACCAATTTGTCCTCTATGGTAAACCATTTAGGCAAAGAGCAGAGGTTTTGAAAATATACCTGAAAACTGTCTTCATTATTTTCAGCTGTTTTTAAACAAAATTATTTCCACTACCATTAAATCAGCCATTATAATTCCTTCTTTTACTGATATACAAGTTTAATGACTTGTATGACATCCCGTCACTGTCAACAAAAGGGGTACTGTAGCCACCAAACACTTCTAAATGTCACTGTAACTCTTATTGTGATATGGGAAAGTATAATATATTGGTGAAAGCCCTTTAAGTCACTGCTACAGTATACTGCTTATACAGATGTTGTTATTTTAACATTACCAGATTTTGCATATAATTTCATTGATAAATGGATAGTCTTACATAAAGCTATACTGTGCAGTAGTTCACATTTTTAGTGCATATTGTGCTTGAAAATGTTGTACCTTTTGTTCTACCACCAGAGGACACTGTGTTCCTTTTCTGGAGATACTGCAGATTTCATGGAAATGTATCTATTATTTTTTCAGGCATAAAAGCTCTACACACTTTACACTCCAAGCCCTTGCATTTAGATTGTCACAGAAGTCTGAATAAATGTTTTTTTTTTCTTTAAATGTTTCTTCCCTTTAATAACCAATGGTTGGAGGCTAAGATAACCCTCATCTGTGAACATGAGCACCTGTATTAACAGCTGGTGCAGGAGCCATATTTACTAGGCCCAGTGTTTCACCCACTATTTGCTGTCCGTTCTACTTTATGTTTGAATTTTTTATATGAAACCAGACTTTGTTTCCTAAAAGTAGTTTTAGCTGAGGGACACAAACTACCTCGCTTTTGATCCAAATAGGTATGTTCTTCCTATTCTGTTTGGAACAGCTGAAGGTTACACAACTTCAAACAACACCATCCATATTGTCATCACCTTGCCAACCATTCTCCATCTTTTCATTACCACTGATAACATTACAAGCAAATAACTTTGGTACGTTTTCACTTAACAACCTAAGACATGGTAAAAAAACTTGTTTTGAACATTCCCTAAACGGCCACAACACTACAATTTTTTTATTACGTTGCCAAAAAGACAAGAGGTGGTCCACCGTTCGGTATCGCGATTAGACAAGGATATTTTCCATAACAGTGTTTTGGGCGTTGGGTTCCGAAGGTTAGACCAACAATACCAGCGACTAAACAAAACATAACCCTGCCCTAACACCTTCCCTCCCCGGTATTAACGGACTCGAACAGACACGACGGTTGGGGTGGGGGTGGTTACAATTATAACAATAATGGAAACAAATGAATTACACAAATTAATTATTACGAAAACTTAAGACTTTACAACACAAAGTCTGGGTCCGAAAAGGCCAATATGTAAAGGTATACAATAATGACTCAACCCAAAAACCCGAACTTAACGTTTTAGGGATTCCTTAAGTAGCGACCGGACGCAACCGCGTGATGTTGTAACGTAAATAATAAGAAAACCCTTGTTGTCCCTTTACCTATGCATCCTTATGGGTCATGGCACTTATGGGTGAAAGTCAGGGGCCAAATTAATGCTAGTACGATTTTTCCAACATGGTTTAACAAACCTTTGAACCGACTTGGGGAGTTACCGTAGATATGTTCTTCCCTCCCCCTCAGTAATTTCAGACAGAACCAGTATCTAGAACCTAATAGAAATTTGTTGGATTACTGTGTTACTTATGTTATTAGTAAGATTTACTGTGAACAAATAGTAAACTCCAGTTTAAATAAATAAATAAATAAAATAATAATATTGCAAACTTTTAAGGGATTTGGCGGTGTTGTGATGTTAAAACAATGGCAACTGGTTTTTCTGTTTACTTCCACCAGGTGGCAGCATAGCGCTATCTGTTCCTATAAAGGTATTGTCACAAAACCCTCAACCCAAGGATTCCAATCTGGTTGTGATGTCTTGAATTTGTTTGTATTGGACGGGATTGTGGAGGAGGGGCCATAAATTGCCCTGAGCTTGTCTGTTGCTGCCAACCCCCCCCCCCCCCAATGTTTAATATTTGTTAATTACCTTTGTTTAATATTTGTTAATAATAATTCTTTGAAATTCTGAAATGTTGTGTTTCAGACCAGGTCTTTTCCGGTTCATACATTTCCATATGTTATACTGAGGTTTGGTTTTGATGCTTGAATTGCAAATCCCTAATGGAATTCATAGCTGCCTTGCTTTGGCCGCTACTACAACATGCATTTATTATTCTTTTGAAAACAGGAAATGCATACTGTAGGAATACCCAGTACAGTAATACCCACTTTTCAGTCCCCTGGTTTAATTACTGATCATGATAAAGTGTGTACAAATTGGTGAAACTTTGGCTGAACCCCTCAATGGCATTCTATTACAATGAAGAGGGAGTCATATTCTATCTATCTTACAACATGAAATTTAAACATTCAAGTGTAATACAGCAATGATAAAATTTTATGTGTATACCAAGGTAAAAACTGACATGTTGATGGATTTTTGGAAATCTTTATTAAAATTCACAAATCAAAGAACCAAAGTTACCAAGTAGTTTTTTCAGCATAATAAGGTGGACTATCAGAGGAGCATAGAACTGTTCTATTGGGGTCTTATTCATTTACATTTTAAATAGGACATTGATTGCTGTTCAGTCGATAAAGTTCCATGTCTTGTAATCTGTTTTTTTTTTTCTCTTTTTTTGTTATTATTAAATTCACCTACCTTTTTACACACGGAACTTTAATTAAAGTTGTATTATTATTATTATTATTATTACTGTTTTACTATGACCACTGTGAACTCCATTCAATTGTTACATATTGAAATATTTATTAATTATGTATTGATGAGATAAATCACCTCAATGATCTTTTTCGAGTCATTTTTTTTAATCAACAAAATGAATATCTTTGTTGTTAATCTTAAAATCTATAGTTTACTGTACATGTGCCAGATACATGAACACAAATGTTGGAATGCTGAAATCTGAGGCCACCATGTCAAAACAGTAAGTGTGTCCCAAAGGACATTCTCTTAACATTTCAGAGATGTTAACGAGTCTAAATGCAGCCATTGTTTTCTTTAAAGATATTGCAGTCTAAAAGGCTACGGTCACAGGGTGAATAATCTTGACAGGGCCTACTCCATTTGCCAACCATTTTGCTGGTCTGTGAATAAGATTTCTAACGAAGCCCCATTAACTTTGTGAAATGCGGTACTGTGAACTGGCTGACTGGTGGGTGACCAGGAAGGATCACAAACAGTCAGGACTGCGAAGTATGCAAAACGCTAATGCCCGTATTTATTGTAAACAAAAGGTTTTAACAAACAAAACAACACCGGACAGAAAACAAAACGGCATGTTGGCCAAAGCAAACAGACAAACAAAACACTAACAAACAACAAGTACCATGCCGGTCCTTCCAACATGAGTAGCAATTGCTATCATCTTCCATTCTCTCCACACTGAACACCTAACCCTGTTTGCGTGAAACATTCATTCTGTTATATAGCTGTGCTGAGTCATTAAATTGAATTTCACCACAGTCTGCATGTGAACTTGTGCACTTCCCTGTGCCACATACAAATACCCATTTTAATCTGCATGTGAAGTGGTGGTGCACTTCCCCTGTGCCTTAATACAAATATAAATTTTACATCACCTGTGCTACATAACCCTCATTCTGTGCACCACTGCAATAATACATATAATAAACAGGCAACATAAAACACAAAATACACACAAGGGCAGGGCAACCTGCCACAGGTACTAGGAAGAATATTCCAAGGTATCTTTAAAAGAAACACGTACAGTACTTCATATACACAAACTTCTGTTGATAGTCCTGGTACGTACAAATGTTAAAGAGCTCACAAATAAAAACACACTTTTACTAAATCCATAGACTAATGCTATGTCTACTTCTGAAAGGACCGCGTGGCTTGCAGAGACTTCCTCTAAGTAACAAGTATTACTGTATATGCTAAGTATTATTGTTTGTTTTGTTTTTTTTTAATACTGATTTAGGTGACCGGCAATGAAATAAATTATACACAAGAGACACATTTAAATGTTGTTGGTTACCGCTTTGACACATTTTAAAAAACACACTTAGTTTGCAACCTGTTTTCTTTTTGGTATCATCCTGTTCACTCGCTTCCTGGGGAGATGCCAGAAGACACACAGGATTAAATATGCTGACAGTATCATTCTGTCATACCAGAGGGGGACATTCATTTTATTCCTGCTATACAACCGTGATCTAAAGCGGAATCACCATTATTTTTACAGGTTGTAAGCTAGTTCCATTAGACTTGCTCCCTTCAAACTGAGCATCAGCAACAGAGAATTATTGTATTCCATGTTGATACAGTGTCAACATGCCAGCTGAAATTTATGGATATGCTCAGCAGGAATGAAACAAATATGTTTTTAAAAATGTAATGCAAACATTAACTCTACACACCATGAGCTATCTCTCGGGGTTCACTGTGTTTTGGTGGTGCGCTCCAGGTTCCCTTATACAGCTGTATAGATTTACAAGACTCACACTTTGCTTCTGTTTAGTTTCATTACTTGTTCTATGGCATGCTAATTGAACCTTAAACCTTAATACCTTGTCTCTGCAAAGGCTTAGGGCACTTGTGGCAGGCTGGCGAGTGGATAGAGGCCCAGAGACAGACTGCAGTTCAAAAAAATAACTATTTTATTATAAATAAACAAAAATAAAGTGCACAAGGGCAAAATAACAGATACTCAAACACAAATAAAGCAAAAACAAAACTCACAAAAATAGTTTCCAGGCTGGGCAATGCCTTCACTGGATTTAGAAAATTCAAAAACCACAAAACAAACACCAACCTGCTTCCTCAGCTCCCTCTCCCCAAATGAGAAGCAGAGGCCTCCTTTTATATCAGGTGGCTGGGCGCTGATTGATCGTTAATCAACCTAATCAACTAATCAAACCCAGCCACCTGAACATAATAAACCCAGGCAGGTAGGGGAAGTTAACCCCATCCCTGCCAAATTAAAAGGGCAGAGCTTTGCTCTGCCACAGCACTGTTCATAAAAATGGCAAATCAGTTTGCAGATCCACCTTGAATTATTTTACTTATTCATGTGTGACCATTTTGTGTTGGATGCTTGCTCTGTCTGCATAGTACAGATGGAATCATGAAACACATACAATTAGAGTTTTAAGATTTTTTAGGAAGCTGAAAGTCAGATAGACAGTTAACGTCATGAAGAGCATACCAATAATAATCTGAAATGACATTTGCTTTCTAGCATTACCAAGCTGTTTGTTGTGACAAAGAACACCACAAAGCCTGTGAAATGAATATGTTTTCAGAACTCTACATTGACTGTGTAAAACCATTCCCCACCCTTACTGTTAGTGCTGTGACTTCAATTCAACCTTCCTCTTATCCTCCTTACACACATGTTGTTTAATTAAAGCTTTGTTTTATGTTCCCTTGAACAAGCCAGGATCAATAAATAGAGTCTCTGTGTCTGTGTTCCAAATAATTGACTTAACCCCAAACTCTTGACCTTTCCAAACATGTATTCAAAAGACTTGGAAAAGAAATGTTCAGTCCAATTCTTTGCACGTAAAATGGAACTTGTTCAAATGAATATCAACGTTTTTCAGAGTTAATTTTATTTATTTATTTAATTTTTCTTTTTCAATTTTCAGGTGATTTGTAGATTCCAAAAATCAGTGATTTTATTTTGTATACCAACCAAAAAGTATATTGACTGCTGTTGATGTAGCCCAAAAGTAAAGTGTGGGGTTTTGATGTGTTGAGGCATCCCTACAACTTTTCAAATTGAATAACAATGCAGGTAAGGATGGGAGTGTGCACTTTACCAATACTGAAAAGCAGGAATTGTACAGATATACAATAATCCTTTTTTTGTGGGAGGGATAACAAAATAGGTAAAAAAAAAAAAAAAAAAAAGAGCATCGTTACACAAACTTTCCAACAAAACTGATTTTCATTATTAATATCTTCAAAAAATAGTCAAGTAGACAAACATTTGATTAATTACATTACTTTTTGGGGTACGTGCTGCATATTCTTGGTGCGGTATGTGTTTTGACAATTCGTCCCTGACCTTCAAATAGGGCAGAGCTGGTTTTTTTTGGCTATTTTCAGATTAAGTTAAAAAATGAACGCCCAAAGAGAAATACATTACATGCTAAAAGTGTGAACCTGAATCTCTGGTAATCAGGGAGATATGAAGAGCCTAATGGACACTGAATCTCTGGTAATCAGGGAGATATGAAGAGCCTAATGGACACTGAATCTCTGGTAATCAGGGAGATATGAAGAGCCTAATGGACACTGAATCTCTGATAATCAGGGAGATATGGAGAGGTTAATGGGCACTGAATCTGATAATCAGGAATATATGAAGAGGCTAATTTCTTGCATTAATATGTGTTTGAAACAGTAACACTTGTAAAGAATAAAAGGCCAAAGTGGAATTTCCTGTTTACAAAATCATTAGAGCAGCATGGCAGCCTCTATCAGGGTGTTAGTTGTTACACACTCTTTGCAACAAAGGATTGTTTAGTTGTAATGCCATGTTTTCAAAAAGATATTGTGCTACTGCAATTGAATTTCTTTCAATTTAAATGCACATTGCAAAGATCGCAGAAGCAGAGGAATGCTGCAGCAAGACTGTTTTCAGTTCCACAGAAACAATCCTTTCCAGACCAGGAAACTCTATCCTCAAGCAAAAATCTCTTCAAAAAATAAAACAGCATTGCAGTTTCGCCTCTTTTGACAGCAAAAAGTTAGACAAAGTATAACTGACCACAAATGCAAAAAAGGCAAAAATGAATTAAAAGAAACATGGGGTACAGAGTGTGGATTGTAAAAAAAAAGGAGCTGGTTTGAAAAGTTGTGCAGTTCTGTGTACTTTGATTTTGTAGTGATATTTTGCATGTAATAACTTGCCACTGTTGCACAGGGGACAGAATATAGAGCTGAGCATAATTTCTAAAACAACCTCACTTCAGAAGCATGCCTTGAGAAAAAAATACATTTTTTATAAAGCCTGACAAATATTGATCTACATGTGGCAGGCTCAAATAATACAGTACAGACACAAAAGCTTTATTTTTTGTAAAAGTACACAAATAGCTTTATTTTTTGATAGACATAAAGGTTTCTGGGCCATTATATGCCATTGAATGATTGTAGGTTATTGCAAACTGTATTTAAGCAAGCTGAATCACCATAAAGTTGCAATATTGTATATATATATATCTTTATTTTTATATAGCACCTTTCATAGTGGACCCCCATCACAAAGCGCTTTACAGAGGTAGGCTGTGAACTGTGCATTATATGCAGAGTCAGTTACAATAGCACATTGATTTAACATCTCCTCTGCAGGATGGAGCACAAGGAGCTTAAATGACTTGCTCAGGGTCACACAGTGAGGCAGTCAGTGGCAGAGGTGGGATTTGAACCGGTGACCTTCTGCTTACAAGCTCTGGACCACACTGCCTCTAAACGTGTATATTCAAAACATATAGGTGCCATACTGTGTAGAAAAGCACAAGACACATTCGGGTAATGAATACAATGAGGAAACATTAATACAAAAAATAATAATAATAATAATGAGGACAGAATAGCAACTGTGGCCTCCTTTTAAAACAAATACAAAAACACACTGACTATATGTGCAATAATACAATACATAAAATTCTTCAATACTAATAATTTGATTAACTTTATTTATTTCTATTTGCACGTTTTTTTATAATATTATTGACTTTGTGGTGATGTGTTTTGTTGAACACGAGTGTCCATTTACCTGTATAAACTAAACAGGAAGAGGTGTCCACCAATGAATGGATGGTGGGCAGACCTTTTTCCAGCTTAAATACAAGCAAGTGCAACGCAGGAGAGCAGGTGATTGGGTCATGAGGGCGGAACGGAATGGAACAGAACGGAATGGAACGAAATGGAACTGAATGAAACGGAATGGAACGGAAATGAAAGGAAACAAAACAAAACAAAACAAAATTCAGTATACAGGACAGGATATAACATAATAAACCTACAAGGAATTACAGGGGAAAGAGATACAGATGGACAATCCAGCCTGCTGCAACTATTCAACCCCACGCTAACCTGCTTTTTATGATTTAATATTATATAATTTAATAGTTGGATGGTTGTAAATGAACTAGTGTTTGTTTTAACTAAATTAACTAGTGCTTGTTTTAACTGTTTTAATTAGTGCGTGTTAATTATTTTAACTAGTGATTGGTTAAATGATTTATTATTTTTAAATAGATTTTGACATTTTGCTATTTGACCAGTAATTTGATTGTGAAATTGTTCAATTTTCAAATATCTTTAAATTGGGCCTTTAATTAAGAGGTGTTTCCAGTGCATGGTGGCTGTAGGGTTTGGCCAGTGGCGACCTCTAGTGGAGGCAGTGAAAAGGTGATTTCGGTCAAATAGACACTGGTCATATCTCCAACAAACCGGTCGGTAGGGGGGACCAGGAAGAAATAGTTATATTGCCTCAGATATATTACAAATATTACAAAAATAAAGTGGTTGTACATTTTTATCCTGAGATGCTGTCATTTCTTCTGGGGTGTTAACAGGCTTAGTTTGTTGCTTAGTTTGAGCGCAAGACCTTCAAAACAATTTAAGTACCGCACTTAAGAAATATAAACATAACTATTTGTTAGGGCGTAACTCCCCTTAGGAGTAGTCGGCTACTTGAATGCTATTACCGCTGGTCAGCGTCCTTCACCCCGCCCCTCCCGTCACACAAAGATGTGAAACTATTTACTATTGAGCACATACAAATATTCAGTAAATATGCTAATATTCTGGTATACTGTAGACTCTTACAGGATACCAATTGTTACTTTATGTCAGTAGATTCCATATAGTGGCTTATAGAATGTGTAGAGTAACAACAACCTTGATTTGACTTCACAAAGTCCCAGATTCAACACATCCATGATTAAACCCATATGCTTCCCAAAGGTTGTTTTAAAAAAAATGCAGTAGCTATTACATATTTATTTGCACATGGCCAAAGTTTACATCACCGCAGAAAAACTCTTCAAATGAAATTCAAGTTTAGAATAAATTTTTTTTTAAAAGAATGCCATAATAATTATCTGTGTGCTTGAGTGGCTATTCATCTTCTCACAGATCTGAAGTGACACTGTAAACCAAACATATGGAAGTGATTTCATCAATGTTAATGGCAGACAAATTAACTTCTTGATGGATACTGTTAATTTCCAGCTGCCTTAATCTGCTGATCAATGCTTTTTTTATCTGAAGGAATGTCATATCATATAATTAAAGTCTATTGTTTAACTAATCTTTTCTAGAAACTGCTGTTAATTACTTATACTCAAACCAGATCGCATCAGTGGAATAGCACGTCATTCATATGTTAGGTACTGGCTTGGTCAGAAGCTCATTTGATGCCTTATATTGTTTCTTTCCACATGTTGGAATTTCTGAAGCAAAATCATTAACTATATCATTCCAGGGCTAAAAAGTGTGGTATTTTGTTTCTGAAGAGTGATTAATGCAGTGTCTGTTTTATACATCCCTGGGACTGGAGTTTACAATATAGGTTGGCTTTAATGCTGTGTAAGTTGTTTACGGTTGTTTTGTAATTGTACTTTTTGTTCAAAACATGTAAATTCGCTAACTATAGATTTTAGCTTTTCTGCTCTGCTTCCCAGCAAAAATTTCCGACAATAAACATTGTCCCATATCAGAGAAATGTGGATGAATAAACCAAATTCCATCAGAAATTGGACATTGAAGATTATAGTGAGAGAAGAGCCAACTGACACTTACAAGAGTAGTGTACTGTGATAAAGCAAAGACAATGAAACAGCTGAATAATCATTCTAGTGACAGCAGCAGACATGACTCGCGACAAAGGTCAGATGAGCCACACAAATAGTCATTTTCAGAACTGAAAGCTTTCTTTAAGCAGGATTTGCTTCCGCGCCCCTTTAAAGTGTCCTTTTCTAATCGCCAGAGCAAGGTCAGTACACAGCCTTCTCCTCATCCTGCTTGTTGCTCTAGGAAGTGCAGGTCCTTGCTCAGCCTAGAATGACAGGAACTGAATGTAGGACCAGGTCAAGGGACAGATTTGAGATCAGAAAGGAAGTCAGGCTTAAGCAATAAAGCTGCTTAACGAAAGGCCCATTCCTACAAATACTGGTACTACTTCAGCACTCGCTTTTGTTCTAGTGTAATAAAGTCCCTTTTGTTTTTTTGTTTTTTTAGTCTATAATATAATGTATACTCAAAAGCAAATAATTTACATCAAGGGCTTTGGTGACATGATGAAACATGAGAGTGAAGATCAATCATTTAAACTCCTATCTTAAAAAAATGTCCTTAATGAAAATGAACAAAAAATAAATACTGTACAGTATCTCTCTAGTCAAGAAATAAACATGCTGAGTTTGCAACAGAAAAGGCTCGAAGCAATAAAGTTCCAAACCGCAATATAGTAATTTGTTTAAAAAAGGGTAAATATGCAGTTATGGATACTATCTGTTATAAATACATACATATATAAGACCTGAAGGAAACATTTTAATTTAATATGGTATCTCTTACAAAGTTATTTTTGTCTGTGCTGTATCCCCAGTTTCAGAAACAGTGCCGTGAAATCCTGATCCCTTACAGTGAGTATGTAACTAACTGTATCATAATAAAGATTACATATATACAGCTTATACATACTGTTACCACATGTATATATTTATTGTTCTTTGGCATTACTGTGAATAACTGCATTTAAACTAGATTACTACTGACATTCTACAAGATTACAAATGCCCAATGAGATTACAAAGGATCTATAATGTTAAACCTGGCAAACATAGATTTCTCAACCCTTTCATTTTTTCAAAATAATATTTTCAATAATTTCAGATTTTTGCTGCCAACAGACAGAATGAAACACCCTGTGATTGATTAATTACAAATATAGTTTTATCAGAGTCTTATCATTCAGAGCTGGATTATCAAGCAAATTTCATGTGGTCACAGTCCAAGGAAACCTGTTTATACAAATCGCCTGATTATCAGATTATTACTTGATTATCTAGCTGTTATTTTGGACCCTTCCCTCTCACACATCACTTCACTAACACATACTTGTCGTGTCTTTCTTCGCAACATCTACAGAATCCACCCTTTTCTATCTACTTATTCCACTCAGCTCCTGGTCCAAACTCTTGTTCTTTCTAGATTGGATTATTGTAACTCTCTACTCACTGGTCTCCCTGCTTTGGCTATTCACGCTCTTCAATTTATTCAAAATTCTACTGCTCGTCTGGTATTCTCCAAACCCCACTACTCTCACACTACCCCTCTGTTCTCACTCTCCATTGGCTACCTATCTCTGCTCGCATCATACTACCCCTTCCTATCTCCAATCCCTTGTGTCTCCTTATATTCCATCTCGCTCATCCTCTACTGGCCGACTCGTTATGCCTTCTGTTCATTTTCCTTCCTCCCGTGCTCGCTCCTTCTCTTCCCTTGACCCCCTGTGATGGAACCAGCTACCGTTTATCCTCAGGACTGTCCAGTCTTTTACTGCTTTCTGCCTTCATCTCAAAACCGACATATTCAACCTTTATTTGTATTTATTTAGTATATATTGTATATATGTGTCCGTTTTGCATTTGTATTACCTGTAACTTATATACTTTTATATTTTGTTTAATTTCCGTAATGCTTTGGATAAAAGCATCTGCTAAATAATAATTAATAATAATAATAATAATAATAATAATATTAATAATAATAATAATAATAATAATAATCAGAACTAGTGTATCTTTTTGTCCTTAAGGTTTGCTCCAGACTTTATCCTGAAATTATTTTGGAATGAGGACTTCCTTTCAAATAGTATAACAAGAAAATAAAATGAACAATTCAACTTATTAGGGCCGGACAGCTCCTGTTTTTCTGTTTCCCTTGGCAGAGTCATGTGCTTCTCTGCACATCTGTCACAACCCTGAGTAAATCAAAACAACGAAGCAAGGAAACTCCTGATCCTATCTGATCACAGCTTCCAAAGCAAAACAAGACATCTGAGTGCAGGCACTTGGACAAGAGATAAGAGCAATCTATTTATTGGCACATCATTTCAATTGGAAATCAACAACAGACACCCTGATCTCTATTAACTGATTTCTCTGAATGTTCTTACTGAAGTGTTGGAAGGGTACACCCCAATAATGGATACCATTACGCTGTAGCCTGATTTCCACTCTTATACAAAGTCCTCAAACCCTGTCCTAAAATACCATTATAAACTGTATTAACATAAAGAAACCCTATCAGAACCATAGTAATACATATTGAATAGTGGTCCTAATCCAGTAGCACAGTACGGTACCATGGCATTGGATTACCAGTACCAGTCTGTATTAACACTGATAGCATTGGTACATAAAAAAAAAACAAATGTTGCCACTTTGGTTGCAAATTCTCATGCCACTGTAGTTCCCGTGCTACTGTACCACTACAGTAAGTACAGAAAGATTGCATTGACATTTTAATGTTCTTACATTGACAATGAATGCCATCTCTTAAGGCTAAATGTAACAATGATTTGCAGGCATGGAAAAAAAAATCCTGAAATGTTGTGTTTTTTTGTTTTTTTTGTTTTTCCTGGTGTGGAACCACCATGAAGTGCAATTGGATTTACTTTTGAGTATAAAAGGGAGGAGTGAGTGAGTGATTGAGTGAACGTATGAGCTTTTTATTATTTACAGTGTATATCTTTTTAAAGTGGGCTACAGAGTTAAATTGACATTAAAATAAAAGCAGTAGACAAAAGTGGCCCATGTTACTCGACTATGTCAATGCAATCATTACAACCAAGAAGAAATGAAACAAGGGGAAATGGAAATCTGACATATTGAGGATCATCAAGAAGACGATTCTGCATATTGAAGAGCTTTTTTTTCTCAACAATCAAGGTGCTGGGTAAGTACAGTAGTTTGTGACGGGAGATACTGAATACAGTTTGGTCATTTAACATCAAATGTTTCCTGATGTCAATCTTTTCAAATGAAATGAAAAGTTGTACAGGAGCCAAAGCAAATAGAGATTGCTTTGTGATTGCCTTTGCTTGTTCCTCCAGTAGTTTCCAGTTCCTTTGTTTTTATTAGGCCTACCTGCTCTCCAGGAAAGGGTTTCCCCTGAATATCTTGAGGTTTTCCCTTCTTATGACTTTCATTTTAACTACGTGGAGCATTACGGCTTTATCCATTAGCCATCTGTTAATTCCAGCTGCACACTTTGACTTCCCATGACACCCACGTTAAAAGTGCACAAACAGCTTAGCAGGCTTTTGTTTTCAAAAGTGTCTAAGAATTTCACATTTAGCATTGCTGTTCCACTTCTGGTGAGGCCCAGTCATTGTTTGAAAACATTTCTTTCGTCAGATTAATCAAACACAGGCCAGAGAAACTCTCCCTCCCACAGTGATAGCAGAGGTAACTGTCTGGGTAGGTTTATCACCAGTGAAATATTTCATTGAAAATATTTCTATTGGCAAGAGAAAGACTAAAGCAGCGGCTAATTGGATACTGAAAACAAAAAAAGAAGTTATTGCTGAATCCACCAGAAATGGAATTACACATTCCCTCTGAGAAATGTGAACCGAAACTTACGAGAAAATAAACTGTTTCAGATGTGTTTGAATGTTCATTTTTCCACCCTGAAAAAGTCTGTTACCAGATTGCTAACTTTGTTTTCAATGAATTTTTTAAATGAAATTTCCAACAAAGTGAAATCTTATTCACTACATGGTCAGGGTAAAGTATTTAATTTATATGTATTCACAGTGTATGTGGCTTTTTATGAGAACACATTGTACAAATATTGACTTTCTTAAGACTATAGTGGAAAACTATTGGCCAAACGGTTGCACAATTGACATACAAAGTGTTGAGCCCTACATCCATGCAGTTGGTGTGAAATAATGCACACTCTGTAACACAATATCAGCCGACAATATGACGATTAAACAGTTTGCCACCTGTGAAGTATAAATCACATTCTTCAGTGCTCCCCTACTGTTACATTCCCTTCCCTTATATTCACTGCATGTGAGGTGTGGTCATTAATCTTTGGATTCTGTCCAGGAGAAAGTGTGCTGCCTTATTTCACTGAGACTGGCCCTCATGTGTTAATGGGCCCTTCCTATTCTCATGGCTGTCTAGAACACCAGACAGCCTGTTAGTTTTTAACAAACACCTGTTGAGAGCAATAAACTGTTGAAAACATAAAATCCAATTTATAGCTGCAGTCAGCATCAAAGGAAATTTCCATTGTGTTCAGCATTTTGTTGGAGACTTGGCTTGTGGAACAAAAAGTAATTAACAGCAAGTCTGAGGCAATGTGTCAACAGCTGAAATGGGAATTATTACTACTGTGCGTGGGTTACCAAGTGGGATCTGAAAATACCACTTGAACCATTGCATTGAACCACTCTATTTGTTACAACTGCACTACTGAATTCGCCTTCATTTAGTTATTTTTTCAGTAGCACTTAATTTAATAAAATGAATCAATATCTTTGGTGTCTGATGTTTTTAAGGAGGGAAAAATCCCTTATCATGTCTGATAATTATGATGTCTGAAAGGTATACATTTTTATGACCGTAACACTGACTGCCACTAGTGAACTTAATTCAATAGCTGATGTGATTTGCTCCAAAGCACAAAACCCAGTTTACACACAGGCCACAGTCTTGCATTGACACTGCAACAGACCTGTAGGTTACTTGTTACCCACTAGATGGAGACGTTTGCACAAAGATCCTGTTGCTGGATGATATTGGAGCTGTCAATGAAGACAACGTGACATTCTGTGTTTGTTGTTATTATTATTATTATTATTATTATTTTCTTGTTTCATTTTGCCAGATGCAAAGCTAAAGGCTTACTTTAATAATACCGTGCAGACTTTTTTGTAGCAATCCTCTGTGGACATACTGCCCTTTAAAACAAAGAACCTGGCTGCATAAAAAACAAAACAAAACAAAACAAAAAAAAAAATATTAATATTCATAAATATTTTAAGAATTACGCTTGTTTCCATTATTTATGGGGGTAATTTAACTGATTATTAAGTTCAGCTAAGGCAAATAAGTGTAATGCTCCTGCGGAGTATGCATCTACTATAGGAAAATGAAAGCTCTACTGGCAGCTGTTTTTCTAGGAAATGTTTATGGTTTAAGTACTTAATCTTTTTTATAGCATTCAAATTACAATGCCTGCTCCTTATTAGCTACCAAATTGTATTGTATGTAATCCTGCCTATTGATGTTGTAAACCAACATTGTTTAAAGACATTTTCTGGTTTACAGTACATTCCGACCAAACATGAAGTGTAAAAAAGGGCAGATAAAAAATGTTTTTGATCTTATTTTATGTCTAAATTCTGTCACAACATCACATTTAGTAAGAAGATATTACTTTTCCCTACAATGGCTTTACAATTGAGTTTTCAATGAACTATTGCAAAGCCTGATCCTGTGTGATCTTCAATGGCAATGCATTGTCATGCCAACGGTTCTGTATTAAGATATGAGGAATGAACAAGGGCAGCTACAGTTGTATGCCATATTTGCAGAACAGTGTAGTATGATACTACTGATAGTGTCCTGATCTATCAGGATAAATCCATTGCGTTGGCATTGCTCGTAATGCTGTGGCGTGGTTTGTTCTGCCAAGTTTCCTCCACTGAAATTATAACGGCATCCCAATGTTACTTTAAAAACAGCTTTTCTGTGGGCATGTCAGGACATGCTTTCTGAACAGCATCTAATGGCGACCCTATCGAATCAATAAATACCAGCTCAGACTTGAAGGCCTGTGCCCACAGCAGTGCAGCACAGACCTGTAACCTAGGTGATAGTCACACATACTAACTCAGTTAGCAAACCCAAATACTGCAGCCATTTTCAACACAAATGTTATGACATAGCTCGCCAATAGAAAGTACTCACTGTTCTGGTAGCAGACAGTCCTGCATTTGCAAGTTTTTTGAATATTTCAACTGCACCATCATCCCAGGATTAGATCATTTTACACAGTATATGGTTCATAAATTCCATTCTTGTTAAACCAGGGTTTAATATAAAATAGGTTTTCTATTTCATGATAGACTAGCCAATTGTAACAGAATTGCTTCATTGATAACAATTGGAATTTGCCAGGTGGTAAACAGCTTGGGTTAAGTAGAATTGCAGTTGATAGCAAAACAACATTGACTACTTGTTAGATGTTGAAGACAGAACAATCCCTTTAAAGACTGCCATTTGTAATTGCATTTTACTCTATGGTTACCAATGGCTGAAATAATAGCCCAGACTTAATGCAGTCTTAATGAAAAAGCAGCAGAGTTTTTATTGTTACATCAAACAGTAGTGTGTTAGCATATAACAAAATGGATCATAAAATAAGAGTTGATGTCATTGTTAGAAAAGCTGTGAATATTTAGCAACTATATGAACTGTGTGAACAATATTTATAGTATTCTATTTGAAGTTTGAATTGGAACCATTGATATTCTCTTTAAAGTTTGAAGGTATGTCACGATCCAATTCTGAGGTACATTTTTTCCAAAATTAGAAAGGGAGGTCTAGTGTAGTTTTGTGTATAAAGACATTGTAGAGGTGGCCCATTCACTGTGAGAAGATAGACATTAACTATGAGGCAGAGGTAACACTTTTTTTTTTTTCCATACCCAGGAGATGTTTTCGTCAGGCGGTGGAATGACAATGTTGATAGAACAATGGTAACCAATGGCAACACATTAACACGTTATGTGATCATTTTATTTTATCTCCACTGTAGATTATAACATCTTATATCCCACCTGAATAAACCACAGCTGGATGTTAACATTTTACTGCACTGGGGAATCATCTTAGATTGTATAACCCCCCTATCTGTGGTTAATCTGGGATTACCCCTAAAAGTAAGTGATTGATACACCAGTAAAATGATTTAATTCAATCCTGTTGTGGCTTAACTTCTCATCTCCCTATGTGACTAACAGTAACAATAATCACACCTGTGCAGAGTTAATGTCTGCTATGTGTATAACCAGCACACTCTCATTTCTCTTAATGGGAAAGAGATTTGCTCTGTTTATTATTATTTTATTATTATTTATTTCTTACCAGACGCTGTTACCCAGGACAATTTACAGTTACATACAAAAAGTACATATCAAAAATGACAGTACAATTAAGATCAAGATACAAGATATTTATCGCTTGGGTGAGGGCTCATTGCACCCAGGAGTATAAGAACGTGACCCAGAACTTATTTTAACACAGAAGACGTTGAGAAAGACAAACGCTTGTCATATAATGTATTACTGCATTGAAGACACTGAGAAAGACAAATGCTTGTCAAATAATGTATTACTGCACTGAAGAAAATTCTAATAAGAAACTGATGGTACCGCCTATGTCACTCTGTGGTTTATCTGAGTTTTTTTAATGTCAAACGATGACCACGTACTGAATCCCATTAACGGATATAAAATATCTTCATCTTTACACTAATGAAGACAGCAAGGGAACAAAGTAAATGAGACAATAGTCTCAATAGGCTACTGGTGTTCATGTTATACTTCAGTCAGCAATGAATCCAAGGATAGCAGTTTCTTGGTAACAGGCAACCTATTAAGACATATTTTTTACCCACAAAACTCAATATATATTTTTTACTGCTGATTTAATTATGTCTATCCATCAGTACAGCACAGTGTCTTCCTTTCTGTTCATGATGCACTTGTTTATTGGAAAAGAAAAAAAAGAACAGCCTGGTTATGAAGAGTGCAACCACAAGTCAACAAAACAAATTTTATTGTGTGGATTTTTTTCTTTTGTCTGCAAGGCAGACTATTCATATAGTATATATTTTAAAATAACAGCCGTGACTATTGCACAGAGTGCATCATAATCTATACAATAATCTGTACATGTGTAGCAGTGCAAAGGCTGGGCATGATCCAGCGACAACGCACATGCAAGCGTCTTAACCGTTATGCAAAAGAGCCACGCCTGTCTGCATTCGGCGATCCAGAGCTATCTCAGTGACAGAAGCTAGAATCCATAATTAAGTTGTAGATCAGCTGTGTACAGCACCTGTGTTATTTGCCTGTTCTATAGCAATAACTATGTTTTCTAGAGGCAAGGTGTATCCTTTTTGTTACACAAACAAACATATGTGCACTACCTGTAACTGGATCATGAAATTGACAAACTTTACAATAAGTGACCTAGTAGTAGAACAGGCTTGTAAATTAACTGTAGCCAGACAATAGGTGGATTCCAGACCACTACAAGTTACTATTTTTCAATCCTGCAGTGTCACTTTATATAGTAGCTGTATAACTGTATATTGCCTCATCAGGAGATACCAGTTAAAAAAACAACAAAATGCTGACACATCGGATATTGCTTTCTGTTGGCGCCGGTTTAAACAAAATAAAAGGTTAATGCAAACACGAAAAACACAGGACACGGACTACGCCAACACTACTTCTGCGACCAACCCGGCCAAAATTATGGTTTTTATTTTCCACTGTGTTTGTGCTTTTTTTCCTTTTTTTTTTTGTTTTGTGTCGTGTGAAAACGGCCGGGGGGGGGAGTAGATGCGGTTTTATTTTTATTATCTGTTTTGCTAACCACTTAGGTCTGATTTTTAATTGTTTTGCAAACTGCGTGTCTGTGACTTTTTGTGCCGCCACTGCGCCCTATGAAAAGGGAGAATAGTAATATGATGATGTATGATGATGATATTCTTATTATTTCCTCTCTCTCCAATCCAGTTCTGGCCGTAGACAAACAAAAACGTGCATCTATATACCCAAAACTTAACAAAAGTGGGATTCAGACAATGACAAAATGGTGAGCCTCGTGATAAATACAATGACTATAAACTACTACTGCTTATTTGTGCCGTCTCACGAAAAACACAGGACACGTGGCAGGTCGTAATCTATATATACATTGTCCTGGGATTCAATTACCAATTAATTATTCACTTGAATCCCAGCACGAAAACAGACTAAACTTAACAAAACGTGCTCACATATTACTGACATTTTACCTGCACGTGAGCGGATCCTCGTCCTCCTAAATACAAATATGCATTACTAAACACTTGTGTTACACTATATTTCCCTGTGTCTCCAATCCCGTTCTCAACTCACCGAACACACCACACCGCAACAATAACAGATGCATCTATACACACTATTGTGCACTTTGGGATTCATACCCCCCCTCCTGTGCAAAGCACACATGGCCCAGCAATGGCCACCTGAATTAATAAAGTGCAAGTCGTGCTGGCCAGGGACCACATAGGGGCCCAGGTTGCAATGCTGCTGTGCAATCCTCCTGCCTAAGTCCTAGCAGCATATAGGCATTTTTAAACACTCGTGGTCTCCTGACCACAGACCCCTTCGGCGCCGGCAGCCAATGTCTATTGGTGGGGCATTCAAACCGTTCCACACGCAACACGGAAGAAACTGCAGAGGGAGCAGGTCTACCTCCTCCCCCACAGGGGCGGCTGGCTTTGGCGGTCTACATACCTACCCCCTCCTGTGCAGTGTTCCGGGATGCAGAGCACACATGGCCTGGGGTTGGCGGTCTCCACCTCCTCCCCCTTAAAAGCCCAAAAGTCCCGCCCAAAGTCCTGGCCAGGACTGCCTGGGGTTGGCGGTTCCAGACCTCCCACCCTCCTCGGCATGCTGCTGCTGAAGGGTAGCATCCTCCCCCTCCTCCTGCTGCAGGCGGTCTCCAGACCTCCTAGCAGCAGGAAAATCCGGCTGTGCGGAAGCGTGCGAGCAACCCCAGGCGATGCAGAGCCGCGAGCAACCCCAGGCGATGCAGCGAGGCGGGCACCCCAGGCGGAGCGGCGGGCAACCCCAGGCGATGCAGAGCGGCGGGCAGCCCCAGGCGATGCAGAGCGGCGGGCAACCCCGGGCGATGCAGAGCGGCGGGCAACCCCGGGCGATTCAGAGCGGCGGGCAACCCCAGGCGATGCAGAGCGGCGGGCAACCCCAGGCGATGCAGAGCGGCGGGCAACCCCAGGCGATGCAGGGAGCAACCCCAGGCGATGCACCTGCGAAGCCTGGCTCCCTCTGATGGCAGAAGTGGAGGCAGGGCATCCTTGGGTGAAGCGAGGCTGGCATCCTTGGGCGAAGCGAGGCTGGCATCCTTGGTGCGAAGCGAGTGACCCCAGCGAGGCATTCATCCTCTGCTGGTGGCGGCATGAAGGCATCCTTGGGAAGCGAGTGTGTTGGCCCCTGCCTCTGCTGGTGGGGGAGGCGAGGCAGGCATCCACTGCTCTGCTGCGGGCTGGGAGGACAGCAGGCATTCAGGCTCTGCTGGTGTGGAGCTCCTCATTCCCCTCTTGAGTGAGGAACCAGGAGGCAAGCTGGGGGAAGTGCTGGCAGGCATTGGCCCTCTGCTGGTGGGGCAGGGATACCAGCAGGCATTCACCCTCTGCTCTGACCCAGGGACCCAGCAGGCATTCACCCTCTGCTGGTGAACTGGTGGCGGAGGCAGCAGGCAGCTCCTGCTGCTGAAAGGCCCCTGCCGGTGGGGGTCTGGTGGCGGCGGTCAATGGGTGTGATTATTGCTCCTCCCCCAGGGTTCACCCTCTGCAGGTGGAGGTGGGAGAGGCAGCTCCAGTGCTTCACCCTCTGCTGGTGGGGCAGGACCCAGCAGGCAGCTCACAGCCTCTGCTGCTCCAGCAGGCATTCACCTCTGCCGGTGGGTGGTGATACCAGCAGGCATTCACCCTCTGCTGGTGGGGGAGTGATACCAGCAGGCATTCACCCTCTGGTGGTGGGGGAAGTGATACCAGCAGGCAGCTCACCCTCTGCTGGTGGACAGGGAACCAGCAGGCATTCACCCTCTGCTGGTGGGGGAAGCGGAGGCAGCAGTTCCAGCTCTCCCTCTGCTGGTGGAGGTGGCGGAGGCAGAGGCAGCTCCTGCTGCTCTGCTCCTGCCGGTGGAGGTAGGCAGCGGCGCTCCTGCTGCCTGCCCTTGCAGGTGGACAGAGGCAGCTCCTGCTCTCTCCCTTGCCGGGGACTGGTGCGGCTCTCCCTCAGATGCAGGGGACTGGTGCGGCTCTCCTCCCTTGCAGGAGACTGGTGCTGCTGTGGAGGCAGCGGTGGGACCTCTGCCTTCCTCTTCCCCTTTCAGGCTTCTCTGCCACCTCCTCACCTTCAGGCCAGCAGGCAGTTCCTCCTCTCCCTGGTGGTGGAGGTTGGATCGGTGTGTAGTCTCAGCGGAAGGGACAATTGGCAAAGAGATGTCCTGGTTGCAGAGGAGGCACCCCGGCAAGGACTGGTTACATCGCCGGTGGATGTCTGGCCCTTAGGCGGCACTCCTCCTCCCTGTCCCTCACCTCTTTATGCCTCTTTCCTGCTTCTCCCCATTTTTCTCTTTTTTTTTTTGTAATCCAAAGACGCCCCTTTTTTTTTTTTTTTTTCTCCTGCACCCCAAAAAAAAACCTCTCCTGGTCTGACGCTTGGAGGCGCTGTTAAATCCCACGCAGGACACCACGTGTCACAGAGACGGCCGAAGTGGGCGGCGTCAGAACCAGGAAAAGGAATGAAATACACAAAACACAGGACGGATGAAATGAAGTGATGAAGACGCCTGTTGGCGCCGGTTTATTACCAAATAAAAGGTTTACACAAACACGAAAAACACTTGACACGGCACTCTACGCCAAAATAAATAGACAAACGAAAACAGACTAAACTTAACAAAACGGTGCACGGACAGACACTGACAAACACGGTGAGCGGATACTTTCTCCTCTTATCATTACTACTACTACTACTACTACAAACTACTACTACTAACTACTACTACTTCTTATTTCCTCCGTCTCCAATCCCGTTCTCCGCTAGACGAACACCCAACCACTAGTATGTGACAACGTGCATCTATATATACTATTGTGCTGGGATTCAGTCAATGAAAGTACTTTTTGCACACTACTTTTTGTAATGGTTATCACTGTTTATATCCCGTAGATGCATACTGCATATAGATTAACAAGACACAACAGAACAGCAGACAATGGGTCCACAATTTTTGCACTATGTAATGGTTATCACTGTAGATGCATACTGCATATAGATTAACAAGACACAACAGAACAGCAGACATATTTCCACAATCACAGCCTCATAGAGCAGAATTGTGTGCTACAGAACTATTTACTTTGGAGTTTAAAAGAAAATCCATTTAACATTTCATGAATCATTTCTACACCTTCCAGCCCTTCATAAATGGTATTTAAATTAGTATCAGAGAAGAAATAAATGAAAGCTCACTTCTTATAAATGTTCTCCCTTTCGCTTTCATGAGCAGTTGAAAATGTAAATTGAAATATGTCCGCTCGAGTCTCTATGCAGATATCATCGCTGATTGTGAATTACCATATTCATGCCCACCCATGATATTCCATATATTCTTTATTGGCGAGATGGAAAACAGTAATCGAAAAATATCCAAAAGCAAGATTTTTATTAAAATGCAATACCAGTAAGCTATTGTTTTTCCCCTGAATGAAATAATAAGTCCAGACTGCTCAATAATCTTCTAGTTTCTTTAAATATCTTGTCTGTGCCAGTTATTCATAAGACAATAGCAGCTCAGCCTCAGGAGGTTTTTCCTTCTTTATAGTCGATTCCTGGTGGAACATAAATTACTTGCCAAACAGCGTAATTCCCACATTCTGAAGCATGACTCACTTCCTAAAGGTTTTATACATTTTACACAAATGGAATTTAACAACAGGACTATAATACTCCAAATTGCCTCATATGAAGCCACTGGTCTACCATATGTAAAAGGAAAACTCCATGTACTGTTCTTTTCATTGGTTTCAGATCGAACAATACATTACATTTGGATCATGGCAGGTAGACCGTATTTATTGATTCTGAGAGCTTGTGCTTGGATTAGAAGTGACATTCTATGAAATGTCAAGGTAACCATAAGAAACCCATTAAAAATGATTGAATGGTCTGGGCCAGATGTTTCTTACGATGGGACATAAATATTGGCCTGCCTACTAAAATAAATCAAATCAAATCAGTGCCCTTCTCGTGTTTAATAGGCTTGATGGTTTAATTTCTAGTTTATTGGAAATTGTTGACTTGATTAATTTAGCTAATTTAATCCTTCCCTCTTAGCAACAGTGGTAACAATATGAAGCCCCATCACCCCCACCTCAGCCTTTAGAAATACAGTACCAGCTGTTGAGGGGCAATGAGGATCCATCATCGCTGATTGATTTTGTAGACTAAGTTAAAATGAAGGTGCCCCATGGCATGGTAGTACAATAAGTACATTAAGACTATAAACCTTGAAATTGGCCCTGCATAATTAGTCAAAAATTAAAGCAAGTCAAGACTAGTCCAATTACGTGAGTGTCTGAATAATCAAAATTACTGCTTTTCATTTTTGAGATTGGGCATTTAAAACGATATGGTGAAACCAGCTAACAGGGGAATCAATAACAATAATAATAATAATAATAATAATAATAATAATAATAATAATAATAATAATAATAATAAAACTATTTATGACAACACTGAGCCTAATTTATTTTGATTCACTTTATAGTTGTGCTGGGACAAATATCTGAATATTTGAACAAATATTTTTTGACATTGTAACAGGGGAGACCTGCGCTGACTCTCTGGGCTCATTCGCAGTGCTGCAGGAAGAGGGCAGAAGCCCTGCAATATCCGCCTGTCAGTCACGGCATTGACGCGGAGAGGTGGGAAAGAGGGTGTGTGGGTTTTCCCCCTCTCTGAGTGGCTGAGGGGCGGGCTTTGGGGGGTTGCTGCACTAATAAAATGACGCTCTGGGGTTCCCTCGGGTCTGCCCCCTTGGAGACAAAACAAGCTCAGATGTTTGTATTCTTTACAAATGACAAAAATACCTTGCACTTATTTACCATCCCACCAGAATTTGCATGACAGTTTAAAAAATAACAAATCAAAACTAACTCTGTGAGATATGTGTGAGATTAATATATATATATATATATATATATATATATATATATATATATATATATATATATATATATATATATATATTGTAGCGTGTACGGGGGAAGGCAACAGCAGGGCTGGTAGGTGACGTAATCTCACATAAAGACATAAGCCTGATATACGCCTTATATACGTTCCTTGCAAAGGAGCCGGCTTTTTTGTACAGAGGTATCGGCGCTTTGCTTTAGTGCGAGAGGTCCGCCTGTGTATGGATTGCCTCACCCTGTGTAATGCGCCTGCCTGCGTTAACTTATATCGCTACATTGGTGTAAGAAGTGGGATGCAGGAACCCTGGCACACATTCGTTGGACTGTAACCTGGTGAGCAAGTCTGGGGCAGATTTGAAGCTGGCAGGGAAGAGTGTAGCGTGCACGGGGGAAGGCAGCAGCAGGGCTGGTAGGTGATGTAATCTCACATAAAGACATAAGCCTGATATACGCCTTATATACGTTCCTTGCAAAGGAGCCAGCTGTTTTGTACAGCGGTATCAGCTCTATGCTTTAGTGCGAGAGGTCCCATCTTCGCGCCCGCCCTCCGCCTGTGTGTGGATTGCTTTGCCCTGTGTGATGCTCCTGCCTGCGGGAACCAAGATCACTACAATCTTGTTCATCTTGTGCCCTTTGCCTGGACTTAAAAGGTGAAACAGGATGTGCTCAATTCAAAAGTTTAATGGTAGTCACTTACTTTGCTGTTTAGCAATACAGATACGCATTAGTTCTCATTGTACATGTCAACCTGTTGATAGAGAACAGCTCATTCCTATTCAATCAAATGTCTAAAAATAATCCCAATTTTTCTTGGACATGGTTAATAATGCATCTGTATCTTTGAAAAAATGACTATGGGTCAGAAATATTATGTTTTAATGTAAGATTAACTGTATTATTATAAGGTTTAGCCACCAAAAAAAACTGTGTGTATATCAGACAAGCTCTCAGAAAAAAAAGCATAATACATGATATTCAGTAAAAAAAAAAAAAAAAAAAAGCATAATACATGAAATGGTAGCAGCAACACAGCAGCCAATAGCAGATAACATGCTTAAAGACAATGGAAAGAAAAGAGAACAGGTAGGTATTTGGAGGTGGAAGGACAGCGAGCAACGGTGGGAGCATCACGCACCAACGCTGGGACAGAGTTCCAAAGAGTCGGAGCCATGAAGCTAAATGAGTTCTCCAAGTGTGCTGCACTTTTGCTTGGGAATAACAAGCAGGCCAGAGTCGGAGGACCTCAGCTTGCGTGCAGTGACATGCATGACAGCAGGTTGAGGAGGTACTCGGGACCTGTGCGATGAAAGGTGTTGTAGGTGAGCAAGAGAGATTTGAAATTAATCCTGAACTTTACAGGTAGCCAGTGCAGCAGTAAAATCAAAGTCCATAATGCATTATAGCCCAGTTTACCAAATATGGCATAAATATCACTTTGAGTAAAAAAAAAAAAAAAAAAAAAAAGTATGTGTACATATGTACATACATATAATATATATATAGATATATATATATATATAATATATATATACTATATATATATATATATATAAATAAAATTTATGCCATAGGAAACAAGTGAAATTGGATTTTTTGTTTATACATAATTTATGCAAAACAATTATACCTTGCCTCACTCTTAATTCGATATTTCCAAAACTAAAGCAAAATATATAAAAAAAACTTAGTTCCTGATTCTGAAGTACATAATACTCTCTAAATCGGTGTATTTTGTTTGCATACATTCAATTATTAAGACTACCTTATATGGTGTCAACACATTTTAAAATGCATTTTAATCTTAACATTATAGCAGGTTATGAGTCAACTGGCACTTTCATTATCAACACTTTCTGAATTTATGTGTATTAACAAAAAGGTGAATCAATTATCTTACCAAAAATATATGGTTGTGTATATGTAATTATGCTATCATAGGTGTTAACAACATTTGAACACACCCCATCTGTAACCTGCTATATTTTACTCAGTCACCTAAATGGAAAACGAACGAGGTGTCGGGAGCCTCCCTTATTTTCAGCTCCACATCTGTTCCGGACACCTTGTGGTTGCGTTTGGTTGCTTCTACAAAAAATGTTGGATTATACATGTATGTTAACTAGTATAATTCTGACTTAGAAGTGTCTTGTCACTAAACAATAACATAATATTGTCATGACATGCACTGCTATTGCCATGCATCACATTGGTGAGACTTTTTTTTTTACTGGCTTTACTATAATTTACTATGAAGCAATAAAAAAACCCTTAAATTACCACAACTAAGACACTACCAGTCTCCTACGTAGGTTACAACAGCTGGCGGCCACTGTTCATGGGCACCACTGGTAAAAATCAATGTCACTACAACTTGGTTTACACCACCCACCCAGAGAGAGGATTTCAGCTTCAGATTTAGAATTGGTTACCTTTAAATAAAGAAATTACAAAATCATTGCTTACTTATTATCACCTTGTTGATGTAGAGGTCTTCGAACCTCAGCTTTCCATTTTTGTCCTAGCATTACATCATTTTCCGCTCCATGTCTCCCAGGTCAGTTCCTCCGATGGTACTCAGGTACAGGATCTGAGGAATAGTCCATGTTAAAAATTGATGGAGTTACAAAATATTTAGATAATGGCAGAAGACAATGCCAACATATATATATATATATATATGTATATATATATATATATATATATATATATATATATATATATATCACGTGATTTAATCTATGTACAATGTTACACATACCATTAAATCTACATTTTTATTTAACTAAACTATTTCATACCAAAAATCAATCATTATCCCCACTTAATATAAGTTTAGTCCTAACAGTGAAACCTTCATACCATTTAAATTACCACAACTAAGACACTACCAGTCTCCTACGTAGGTTACAACAGCTGGCGGCCACTGTTCATGGGCACCACTGGTAAAAATCAATGTCACTACAACTTGGTTTACACCACCCACCCAGAGAGAGGATTTCAGCTTCAGATTTAGAATTGGTTACCTTTAAATAAAGAAATTACAAAATCATTGCTTACTTATTATCACCTTGTTGATGTAGAGGTCTTCGAACCTCAGCTTTCCATTTTTGTCCTAGCATTACAGAAGCTTGTTGGTAAATAGCTTGCCCATCATTTTCCGCTCCATGTCTCCCAGGTCAGTTCCTCCGATGGTACTCAGGTACAGCATCTGAGGAATAGTCCATGTTAAAAATTGATGGAGTTACAAAATATTTAGATAATGGCAGAAGACAATGCCAACATATATATGTATATATATATATATATATATATATATATATATATATATTATATATATATATATATATATCACGTGATTTAATCTATGTACAATGTTACACATACCATTAAATCTACATTTTTATTTAACTAAACTATTTCATACCAAAAATCAATCATTATCCCCACTTAATATAACTTTAGTCCTAACAGTGAAACCTTCATACCATTTTTTTTTTCCTGAGGTTGGTATCTTCATTCAGATGGATGCATGTATCTTCCTTCTCTATGGTCTACCAGGGTCGAGGAAGCACTTTGTCAATATCCTCCACACCGCTGCCAAAGGGCAGAAACCACCCTCTGTAATAGGACCAAGCCTTTCTGCTGGTTCTCAAGAATGCTGTCAAGCTTCATGAGGACACTCCTCTGAAAATCTATTAGAACCGACATTTATAGCGCTTTAGTGATGGTAATTCAGAGATGCAATGCAGTAATGTTCTGCACTGATGCACATTCATTTTGCAGATGCCTTATTGCATCTGTTGATTTAACCATAACAACTGGAACACATTATTATTTTTTTTTTTAAACAAAGGGATATTTCATAAACTGCAAGATTACACGAGGTTTACAAAATCAGTAGAATTGCTAGAAACAACAATTCCCAAACAAAATACCAATGAATTGCTACAGAAAACAGCAGCTTACAGCTGGAGCACTTGGAAATGAAATGAAACAAGTTAAGATTTTAAGGCTAGTAAGATGAATGATCAACTTACTTAGTCTGAGGTCTTCTGGTAAAATTATCTGTAGATGTGGAGGGCTTTGCTGCTACAGAAACTTAAAACAGACCAAAAAGTAGTAAATAAACATAAGCATATGGATTAGTTGTTCAAATCAAAATGGTATTGTTTACACATATGTTTAAAAGTTTGTAGATTATGAGATAAACACACATACTGCATGTGGAACCTTACAGAAACAGATTAGTGCAGCCTTACAGAAATTAAGTAATGCAATAAATTACCCCAAAAATACACAACAAAACACCTTACAACAATACATTGTAACAGATAATAAAATAAAAACATACTGTGATGAGGGAACGGCACAGGTCTTCCCTTGCAACTTGAACTTGACCTTGTAGGGGTCCTCTCATCCCATCTGTGAGGTGATCTTGACCTTTCATCTGATCTGTGTACCTTTGTGTACCTAATCTCATATCAAAAAAATTTTGGTTGCAAAGAGCAATCACAAATGCAATTTTTAATAGCTGCAATCACACTCTGGTGGTTTTGGTAATTATGTTTTCTCTTTGCTCCATTTCCTTCCTTTCTGTACCTCTCTTTCTCTGCTACCATTTTGTTCTTCACTTGAGCCCCTGGCAAACATTTCTTCTCATATGCCCTTTCTTTTCTCTCCAGTCCTTCCTTTTTTGAAAATATGTTTCTTTATACTTTCTTCCTCTTCCTCATCTGCAACATAACATTGACAGTTACAGAATTTTCTTAATTGAACAAGTCATTAACAGAATCAGTCTACTTTAATTCTGATTTTCAAATCTTAATTTATTATATATTTATAATGCAATTGTTGTAAAATTACATTATATCTGCACTGATAAACATTTTGACAGCCTTTTGCAAAATAAATCTATTCATCTTTAATTCTTACCATCGCCATATCCATCTGTATCAGAGTCAAAACAAGATCGGTTCACCACTCTCCTACGTCCAAATCTTTGCTTTGTATAGGACTCAAAATTGGATGTCAAGTATGCCCTATTGCACATTGCAATGTCATCGTCATATTTTTCTGGAAATATATATTTATTTTAATTTTCCTGTAGCTACAGAAATATAATTTGAAATATAGTATGAAATATGAAACTTTGCCTGTAATCTGATATTATCTTATCTGATAGTAACGTTGTATCGGAAATATTATTTGTTTGAGAACTACAGTAGCTGTATCTTGAAATAATTAAAAAAAAAAAAAAAAAAAAAAAAAGAAATCTAAAAATGAGTGGTTTTCTTGTTTTGTGATTTCCAATTTAGAAACGAAAAAGAAATGATGGAAAGTACACAGACCCACATTATATGCGGATATGTAATAGTTAAACGTTAAAGTGTGTATCTTTCATTTCAAAGGTGGTAACCCACCGGCTCACACAGTTTCAAGTTATTTTTTCTCCCGCCTTGTGTTTAAGTATAAGAACAATTTTATGAAAATTCTCAAAAGTATAGATTTTTCCACATTGCTTACTTCTAACAGGCGCTAATTTGCTGTTCAGGTGAATTGAGAGCTTCGGTGTTTCAGGGAATTGTTGGCCATATTTGTTCGTTTATTCAAGTGTCTTTAAATTTCCACGAGCGCACCAGAAAAAAGTTATGGTCTAATGAAAGACTGTTTTATGCAACAGTCTTAGTTGTGTGTCATATCGTCAGTCTGACTTAACATTAGGCTAGTCAAAGACTTTAGTCTATCTTTATGCAACTGGCCCCTGATCTATTGGTTCAATGTGTTTGTCGTGTGTTTGTCTGATTTGGAAACACTCGAGCAAACTCTGAAATCTAAGATAAGAAGGAATGCGACTGACTTGACAACACGTGTATGGCGGGCAAGTTAAGACTTTATGGAGGCTGACAGAATGTGCCAGCTTTATCACAGTGTTATTATGGTTCTACAGATTCACAAGTATGTCATCTTTATAAATGTTTGATGAGCGGAAAAAAAATAACTTATCTAAAACTTAATCTTTATGAATGCCATACAACCTTACCTTAATTACCTGGATTTTCAGTGCGAAAAATGCTTACTGTTTTAATCTGTTACAGCGCAAACTGAGCTATGCATGTAGTACTGTAGTCAATATGGTACAGTCCATTACTCCCTATAACATTATAGCGACAGGCTAACTGCACTGTGGGGGAAAAAGGGCTTCATGTAGTTATGCTGTGTGTTATCATGTTCTACCTGGAGTCATAACCTCTAAGCGCAAAGGACCTGGGTTTACGGTTGACTGGCACCGGGAGGACAGGCGGGCTGGCTGAAAAAGGGGTGCGTTCACGGAGATCATTCTGTGCAGATTCTGTGCGGAATCTGACCAATTTAGCCAGTTTTCTTCTAAGAATGATCTCCATGAACGCACCCATTGGATAAATTGCAATGCGTTCACGGAAAGTGATCTCTATGAACGTACCCAAGGATAAATATGGGAGGGACACTGTAGCTGGGAGGGGCGGTGCCATCAAAAGTTGTCTTGTGACTGTTCATGTTGCTTAATAACAACTGTCTGAAAATCCCCGTGAGAAAGCCTGTTGGTGACAGAGTTGTGTTGTTATCAGATGTATTATTTTTCGCATAATCTGTGTTACCTACTGGAATAATAAACGGAGTATTTGGAAATTGCATACTAAGTCTCCGCTTACCTCTATTCCCGAGTTCGCTACAATGTTGGTACAATCCAGCTAGGTTTTGATGTGTGATTGATTCAGCTGCGTCAGGATTGCCCGCCTGGATAAGATCCGAATACACTGCATTTAAAAAAATGCTTAGTTTGCTAAAAGCTGGTATGGTTAGAAATATGCATTAATATATGAAAAATGTCATTTGAAACTAACCTTTTGTACACATCCATGGCCAAATGTTGGCTAGCTTTTAGTAATGTTGCAGGAACGTTATAAGAACATTATTTGATAACTTTTTTTCAAGATCACGTTAGGTCGGTCAACACTTTAATTAATTGCAAATAAACATTATAATAACAATGAAACACATTTCTAATAACGCTGGCAGAACGTTCTGTAATAACCTAACCCTTACTTAACCTACAGATAACATTACCTTTACGTTACCTGTTTGCTGGGTACGCTGTCTCTACCTGCGTTCAGAACTATATAATGGATTTTATTACTTTTTGAAAAACGAACAAATATTTAAATCATGAGCGAATATCCCAAGATGAAAATCATGTGTTTGTCCCAGCATTACTTTGCAGTGCCTGGGATACTTATGCATCCAGCAGAGTGAATACTGAACAATGTTTAGTTTGTTTTGGTAATTACCTCATCATGATATTTTAAATGAATCTCCCAAAATATTATCCCATGTTCATTCCATTCATTGCTCACATGTATGTTTTTATCCAATATTTCCCTGCAAATT
This sequence comes from Polyodon spathula, assembly GCF_017654505.1. NCBI lineage: Eukaryota > Metazoa > Chordata > Actinopteri > Acipenseriformes > Polyodontidae > Polyodon > Polyodon spathula. Next base: position 16,712,360 of record NC_054544.1, read on the forward strand.
GTATTGAATTAGACAGATTTAACCTCATTTTCTAAAGTTTCAGTATACTATCAGCTTGCCAAACATTAACACATGCATTCACATTCCCATTCCCAGTACACTATCTGTTTTTGCTGATCCTGGTGTGGGTTTGAGGTGTGTCTTCCTGTGTCTGGAGTTTCAAAGAACAAAGAAATACAATCAACCTCAAATACCTATTCACATGACCTATATAAAGCACTATCGTAGCGTTTTGAAAAGTGATTGTGAACGAGTTGAAGGACAGTCACATGGTTGTGTGTTGACCATGCATTATTAAGGTGGTGTGGATAGTATCCATTCTAACTGAGACCTAGACTGGCAAGTGTATTATTTCAGAGGAAAACAATAAAAACAAGCAATTATAAGTATCATTGTTATTCTTTACTCTTGTGATTGCTTGTTTAAAATGATGGGCATGTTTTATTTGCTTTGGTTCTTTTGGCCAAAGACTGTTTAACAATTGCAATCCCCAAATAAAAATGGACATTGTGAGGAGTTCTCTGGTAACTGAAATAGTGAAATAACTGTGGTAGTCCGCACCAAACTCATAAGAAGACCGATCAATATAAAAGGTGTGATTACCACTTTTTACACTAAGTAATGGGAAATCCTTTTTTTGTTATCACTAATTTTAAGAGAGACTGAAACCGATGAAATGTAAAAGGCCCTTATGGGTCGATTCCTTGGCTGTGAAAAGTGAGAAATAACACAATTTAACACAAGTCAAATTATCCATCTGGAATCATCTTTCCTTTTTTTCATTATCTTTATAATCAACCAGCATAGTTCAGAGCTGAACAGAACATTCCTCTTTTCTGGATGCTGAGATTAGACTATACAGGTTTCTTTGGTTTCCGCTGTAGCAGTCAAACAGGCTAAGTAAACATCTTCACTTTTTTTTTTTTTAATGAGAGCTCTTTAAAATGTTAAACAGATGGAAGATTACAATGTATCATTCATCAGAAGATTAAAGTATTTCTTTACACTGGAGCACTGTTTCTTGTAAAAAACATCGTACTGTTCATGAAAACTCATCAAGTTGTTTTATGGTTCCTTCTTGGAAATTGTTTTTCCAATGATGAACCTTTCTGGCTTTTTATTGTTTCCCGACCATAAGGCTTTACACCAACCGTACAATATTAACGGCACAGTAAAAATTGAGGAGCTGCATAGTTGTGTTAGAAAAAATGTAAAATAGCTTACATCTTTATAGATTGCAAAATATTATAGATTGTACAAGGGAAACATTTGTAATGTCTCTTCAGGCAGTGAATATATCTTCATGCAACATATAATTTAGTATTTCCAATTTCGATGCTACATTGAGCACCTTCCATTTCCAAGTCAAAAATCAATAAACAATAAATTAAACCAATGTAATATTGAACATTTGTTATATATATATATATATGTGTATATATATATATATATATATATATAATATATATATATATATATATATATATATATCTATATATCTATATATCTATATATATATATATATATATATATATATATATATATAGTCCTATTTCATTGCTGATATATAGATAAAGTGTAACGACTCACACTTGACAGAAAAGCAGATTTATGCAGTACCCTGCTTTCTTTATCTTTAGTAATACAGCCCATGTATTGCTATAATATCATGCCTAAAAATAAATTGTGTCCATAATGTGGCTATATTTCAGTGATAAATGTTGGGCAAAGACTTGCAATGCTAGGATCTACAACCTTTTTGAAAAAAATAAAATACCATTCATGACTTGTTATTTTCCCTTTTCTTTGGCATTATTCAATCAAAGTTCCAAACAGACCATTGTATTACCAAAAAAGTGGTTGTGGTAAATAAACAATATAAAGCAGCCGCTGTATCCTTTAATGCAGGGGTTACTAACCGTAACTAACTTCATTAGGCACCGAAGCCCACTATTAGCAGTTCTTAGGAAAAATTATAAATTAAAACATGTAAAAAACATTTTAAACATGTAACACTGTAGATAAGCTTAATCTAAATGGTTATTATTTTATTTTTTTTAATTTGTATCTTAGTTTTTTCTTCATTAGTATTTTATTGTATTTTTTTGTTATTTTCTAAATAAATAGAATGTCTTTGCACCCCAGACCAGCTCAGGACAGGTGGGTCATGGCTCACAGTTTGGGATCCCCTACTTTAATGGGCTCACCCCATGTGTGGGGAAGAAACTACAGATATGTATTATCACGTGTCATTTTCACGCGACTCATTTGTCATTGTTTAAAGTAGGAGAATGAACTACATACAGTGCTGGACAAAAGTAATCCTTAGGGTTATTATGTTTTGCTTTATAATTCTACGTTTGTTTAAAAAAAAAAGTAAAATATTCCATACCTTAATTTATTAATAATATAACACACCTTTCATATATATAGATATCTTGAGAATTCATTATATGAAGTACAGCAATGTGTGCACACATTTTATATTCAAGTGTATATTATATACTGTATATTATATAGTATTACAGCAGGTATTTTTAATTGAGAATACTGAAGATAGTCTTTAGTAAATTGTTGTAGACCAAATGATAGAGGGTTTGTAAGGTGATAGCAGTAACCTATTACTTTACTTTGCCTGAACGCCATAATTACTATAGGGAGTTTGAAATATAAGCATTAGGGCATTTTAACTATAGATCTTCTCTATACATTCATGTATGTTTCTATTTATAGGACTGGCTCAGTATGTCATTGTGTGTAACTTCTTCATTGGTTATGGTCTTAGAGACAATAAATATGTTAAATGAATTAAATTGGTCAAGATCCTTTCCAGTCATGAGTAGCTAATATTAGATCGCCTAATGCTTTCAATTTACCAGTATATCCAACCGGTACTTCCAAGATAGTCTTTAGTGATTTTATTCATAGAAATATATGTTTTCATAGTACATTGGTCCATGGGTGCCATTGATTGGACTTTTTAATTGAATGATACATTTAAATTGAAACTAACTCACAAAAGTGATTGGCTGGCTACAAGTTGGATTGGAAACCGCATGACTGGTAATGAGCATGGCTCAGGTTAAAAAGAGGGTACTGCACTTTAGGATTAAAAACAGAGTGTTAACATATGGAAAGCATTAGAGACACGGTCAGTGACATACAGATACAATCAGATAAACAGAGTTCCTGGCCTAGGAATCAATTCAATTCTGCACTTCCTTCCTAAAGACCAGAAAAACTGTGTTTTTTAAACAGGCATGCAGAGTTTCCCATCATTATATTAACTATGAAATACTGCAGTCATCAGTTCTGAAGCTTATACAATTGCTGTTAATTGTAAAGTGTTGAAGTCATGGAATATAACAAAGACCAGTTCAAAAGTACTTGTTAACTCTAACAACGTCAAACTATTTCTGTTTCAATTATATGAGTTTTAAGTGTTCATTACAGCTCCACTGTAAAATGTGCCAGTAAACAAATATACAATACAAGTAATTAAACAGACCAAGTATGTGAAATGCAGAAAAGGGTTAAAAACCTGTGCATAACAAATGAAAAAAGGTGTTTTTGATCATGGCTTTGTTGTCAATGACCTTTGAGTAAACAGCCTTCATATTGAAACAATTTTATAAATGTCACCAGCAGAGACATTTTTATAATGGCATCTGTCATATGTTTACAGAACACAATGTGTTTGTCTATTCAGATTTCTTAAACACTATTTTCTTGGTATATTTTCAGCCTGCAAGTGATCAAGATGATTCAAATTCAACAAAAGAAGATCATTATTCCAACAGTAATGACCTCATTATGCAGCCGAACAATACAATCCTATTTCGTTTCCACATGACCCCTTTATGAAAAGAAATCTTTAGCCTCGAAAGCTTTTGATTTTTTCTATTCTTTGTCCAATAAAGAAAGGCCTATAATACTTCTCACTAATGGTATTTGAATATTTTATACTGAACCATTTAGATGAAAAACAAATATAAAGATAAAAAAGTGCACAATCTCTTCCCACAAAAACAAAACAAAAAAAGAAACAACATAAATTTGGAGCATAGGCTCTTTCTTGTAACTTAAACTTTGGTTGGCAAAATACAGATGCAGTAGCTCCTGAGACAAACTCTGATATCTTGAAAACTTCACTTTGATAACTACTGAGTCAACTAAGAGCACACCCTTTGACCCTCCATTCCTGTGTCTGCTCACTGTCCAACAATTGCAGGTCATGACAGCTCCCCCTAAAGTCCATTTCCCCTTGGATTGTATCTGCTCAAGCATTTTTCCTCAGAGATTACTTGTTTTCACTTCTGCAAGCTCCTAGGACCAGCGACGACAGTCTCGTAGCAATATCTAGAAAAGCATTTGTGAAACTCATGATAGTAGAAAATTCATCAGTAATATTGAATTTGGCTCAGATCAAATTAGCTGAAATTTAAACCAAAACTCTGTCATTGTACAATACACAGGAAATCCTTGTATAACACCATATTGGAGGCAATGTCCCCAGAACAACACACATATTTTGTATGACATTACTATACATGGTGTACTATTGCCAAAGCATTACTGTACTAATCTTGCTTGTTGAACCCCAAACACCCACTCAGGAGGGTTTAAAAGGATGTCATTACCTGGTTGTACAGTATATGGGCTGGTCACATGTAGGTGCTCTGTACATAATGCAAACTTGCAGATATCAACTGCTTGGGATGAATTAAATCCTATTTTCTGTTAAAAGTGGCATGGATACTTATGTATTCATTCTAACCCTGTCCACTCATGACATATCATGTTTTATTCATTAAAGTTTTAGCTCATGCTTTATAAGCATGGGTGGAACTTTAAACGTTGGGTTTAAAATGCACAGTGAATGGTTTCATGGTTTTGAACACAATATATATTTTTGCACTTTTACAATCCGTATTACCTTTCAATGACCTTCATTGTATCTTGATATTGGCTTTTGTACTATTTATTCTCTAACAGCAAGCATAACCAATCAGGAAAACAATTACAAAAGTAATAATTGCATCCATTTTTTAAATTGACCTTGTCAAGATAATCGTGCTGGTTGGCAGCTTCATGTTCCTGTTAACACATGGGCTGGCACATTGAATGGAAAATGTAATGCTTTTGTTGGCACCAAAAATAGCTATTTTGTGTTAGTTAGTTAGTACAGAACAAACCATGACAGAGGAACAACCTTTCGTGAAAAAGGTGCTGTTTTTTTCATTTGGAGACAACAAGAAAACCATAGACGATTACTTACATTGTGTGAGAGAATGCTGCAATATATAGTGCAGCAGCACTATGCCCTGTTTGGGTTATATAATGCAACAATATTATGAAATAAGAGGGCTGAACTTGTCACTCTTCCTGATGCCTTGCTGGACTCTTACTAATTATTGTATAAAGTTCAGGCATTACATCCTGACCAAAGGGAGTGCCACAGATTATAACCACACATTTATTTCAGCCATAAAGCCTTAGCCTTCAGAACAAAAGGGGAAATAAGCTCCAAGGGATATAATCTAGAAAATACATTAACTAGATTCTAAAATTGCTTTTCTTCATGCATTGACTGTACACCAGAAAAAAAGATCACTCTTTGTGACTGTTGACAGACAAATGTAAGGGGCAGGAAATTGTTTTAGCTTCAGTTGTCTCAACATAGAACAGGGCTTAGCCTGTTGTCAACGCTTGGCAGTGCCACCAAGTGCTTGTGGGTAAAAACAGGTCTACCTCCTCACTATACTAACCAAATGGTATAAATATTAACTGTTGATTGTTTTTGCTGGTATATAAACAAATGTTAGCACTTTAATGAAGCATAAACACGATTAAGTTGTTACATCCAAACATCCACTAGAAAAGAACATGGAAAGTTGAACCACAGGATATGCTGTACCTTTTCATTTTCGAGTGTGGAAGGGAATTCACAGAAGTGATGTCATTCATATAAAATTAAGTGGTTCTGTCAGAACAGCCAAGACCAAAGTTATTTTTGAAATCCTACGGCCAAAGTTTTTATTCCTTTGTTAGCCAGATGTGTGCTAGATTTCCATTTTAGGGCCTAGAAACAGAAAATGTAACACCATCAATCCATCTCATTCTTTATTGGGAAGCAATGTGACTACATATAATGCATTTTTCTTATGATCTACAATTATAAACTAAAAGTTAACAGATATTATGTTGCTGGGCCTTCTGGACAATGATAACTATATCTGCTATATAGCAAATAAAACTAAAATATATTCCCACTGGAAAAATTGAAAAATTGCAAAGATGACTACATCTAAAAGTTGCTTTAAACTCAGACTGCCACGCATGACATTATTATTGGAATTACTTTGATCTTTGTTCTGTACTTATCTGAAATGCACTTTTGAGGCAATACAATCAATGCATTAACCATGAGTCATAAATTATTAAGTCATGTAAATCTAATTAAACCTCCTCTCCCTCAGGAATTATTATATCTTTATGAGTTATGTATCAGGCGTCATATACTGTGCAACTTGTTTCCAAATGCCTGCACCGTGTATCATAAATTTCAGTATCATCTGTGTCTGAAGACATTTAAGAAGGACTGGGAAGAAAAAGCTCCCGATCATTTTCGGAGATGCCCTGCTTGTGTTTACAGGGGTTCAGGAATCGAAGAAGGAAGGATCTCTTCTCTTCTTTGTAATATTCTAATTTATTTCATGTGCACAAATGAAGAAACTCCTTTCCTACAAGCACTGTTGCTTATTATTGATTATGTATATGTTATTTACATGTTAGGGAAAACATTGTTTAGACATTTTACTTAATTGGCTTTGACAGTAGGTTTGCCTTGAGCTGTGGAGGTTCAGCTCACCATTATCTGATGGGTCTAAGATAGGTCTGTTACTTTGCAGTTTAGAAGACAGTTCCATTTTGTTTCTCTGCTTTACAAATGTAGAAATGTTGATGATCCAAGATACCTACAATTTATGTTGGAAGAAGTTAATTAAAGTTGTAGTTTAAGGAACACTGATTGTAAACTGAAACTTACCTTTAACAGAACAACAATAGGCAACATTAAAATGAAAACAAAGTTTTTATCGGGTATGACCTCCCTGAGCATTAACAGAATCTTGGCAGTGTTGACGCATAGACCTGATCAGCCTCTGGATAGACTGCTGTGGGATGTTCTGCCACCTTTCCTGTGCAGCTGCAGCCAATTGGTGAAGGCTGGCTGCTCATGGTTGTCTCTTGTTGATGGCACTGGCGATTTGGTCCCACAGATGTTCTATTGGGCTCAAGTCAGGAGAAAAAGCTGGCCACGGCAAGACCTTGACATTGTTTTCTTGAAGTCATGCAATCCTAACGCTGTGTGGTCTTGTATTGTCCTGCTGGAAAATCAACACTTCCGGATTGGCTTGCAGGAACGGGAAAAAACTGTTGCCTCAAGGACTTCATCAATGTATCACTGAAAAGTAAGGTTGCCCTCCATCTGCACAAAAGGTGTTCTTGTGTTAAAGGAGATTCCTCCCCACATCATCACACTTCCATCGCCCCACCGGTTGGCTTGAACAAGGCAACAGTCAGCATAATGCTCACCACGATGTCTCCACACACGTTGTCTTCCGTCAGGTCTGTCAAGGGCAAAACGGCATTCATCTGTGAATAAAACACTCCACCACTCTCTGCAGCCACCTCAGATATTCTCTGGCCCACAGAAGACAGCAATTTCGTCTCTCAGCTGTCAAGATGTTACCCCTAAACGGTCTCTGAGCATGCAAATAATTTTCATGCAGATGATGAGCTACAGTCATTCTGCTGATGTGTGGGTTATTTCTTCCTGGATTTTCTCGTGCTGTAGTCACTGCAGTCTGACACAATTACACAGATGGATCAGTCAGATGTGACGGTCCTGGACCAGTGTGGTGACCCTCTGCCTTCCAGGACGTGGCCTGTCCTTCACAGAGCTGGTTTCCTGCTTTCTCTGGAGTTCTCTGCTGATTGTTGAAGCACAGCATCTCATTTTTCAAGCAACTTCTCTCACAGAGGCCACCTTCAATCATGCTGATAGCAACCAGGTGATCTTCATTACTAAAGCGGGGCATGGTCATCTCTTTCGCTGTTCTGGCGTTAATTAAAATCATGTCTTTTCAAATAACTATTTATACAGATTATTAATCTACTCATTTTGGCAATTTTAACTCAACTCAAATACCAAACACTGAGCACCTGGTGTTTTTATGAAATCACATGGCGAGCTGAATATTTTGTTATCCCAAGCAACAATACCATTCAAACAATCAACAAATCAATCTGCTCGCTATTTAAAATGTAAATAACATTATGTATGTGCCCAATGACTATTGACGTAAAACTTAGACTGTTGCATTTTATATATATATATATATATATATATATATATATATATATATATATATATATATATATATATATATATATATAATATATACAGAAGATATTTGTTTAATGTATGTCTTTCCTTTGTTTAATGTATGTCTCTCACGCCAAGCATCTTCAACAAAACTATATTCCCTTCCACCATGTTGTGACTTTAGTTTAAGAGTACTTCGAACCCAAGTGATCACAATCCAAGGTTTTGGCTACATAATCTGATTGGATTAGCTACAGTCTTCTTTCTTGGAAATGCAGGCTCCTCAGGTGGCACCAAAATAGAAACAAATAGGGGACATTATCATGGGTGGGGGACCATGCCAGTGTTGAACAGCAGAAGTGTTTTTATAGGATGGTAAGGGGGAAGCAGGAGCCAGGAATAAATGCATGGCTGGATGCACATGTGTGAGGTCAACTTGGAGTTTCTTCTGTCTCTTCCTGTCACTGCTGAGTGGCACTATGGGATTTCACACAGAAGACAATACAGTCAAGGGTTTAGTATCTATATATATATATAATATATATATATATATATATATATATATATATATATATATATATATATATATATATATATATATATATATATATATATACAGCTCTGGAAAAAATTAAGAGACCACTGCAAAATTATCAGTTTCTCTGGTTTTACTATTTATAGGTATGTGTTTGGGTAAAATGAACATTTTTGTTTTATTCTATAAACTACTGACAACATTTCTCCCAAATTCCAAATAAAAATATTGTCATTTAGAGCATTTATTTGCAGAAAATGACAACTGGTCAAAATAACAAAAAAGATGCAGTGTTGTCAGACCTCGAATAATGCAAAGAAAATAAGTTCATATTCATTTTTAAACAACACAATACTAATGTTTTAACTTAGGAAGAGTTCAGAAATCAATATTTGGTGGAATAACCCTGATTTTCAAGCACAGCTTTCATGCATCTTGGCATGCTCTCCACCAGTCTTTCACATTGATGTTGGGTGACTTTATGCCACTCCTGGCACAAAAATTCAAGCAGCTCGGCTTTGTTTGATGGCTTGTGACCATCCATCTTCCTCTTGATCACATTCCAGAGGTTTTCAATGGGGTTCAGGTCTGGAGATTGGGCTGGCCATGACAGGGTCTTGATCTGGTGGTCCTCCATCCACACCTTGATTGACCTGGCTGTGTGGCATGGAGCATTGTCCTGCTGGAAAAACCAATCCTCAGAGTTACTTGGCTTGATTCTTGCCAAAGCTGCCCAATTCCAGCCTTGCTGAAGCACCCCCAGATGAGTTTCTTTGTGAAGGACGCATGAATCAAGCCAAGTGCAAGGTTGTCCTGGAAGAAAACTTGCTTCCTTCTGCTCTGACAATGTTCCCCAATTCTGAGGATTGGTTTTTCCAGCAGGACAATGCTCCATGCCACACAGCCAGGTCAATCAAGGTGTGGATGGAGAACCACCAGATCAAGACCCTGTCATGGCCAGCCCAATCTCCAGACCTGAACCCCATTGAAAACCTCTGGAATGTGATCAGGAGGAAGAGGGATGGTCACAAGCCATCAAACAAAGCCGAGCTGCTTGAATTTTTGCGCCAGGAGTGGCATAAAGTCACCCAACATCAATGTGAAAGACTGGTGGAGAGCATGCCAAGACGCATGAAAGCTGTGCTTGAAAATCAGGGTTATTCCACCAAATATTGATTTCTGAACTCTTCCTAAGTTAAAACATTAGTATTGTGTTGTTTAAAAATGAATATGAACTTATTTTCTTTGCATTTTTTGAGGTCTGACAACACTGCATCTTTTTTGTTATTTTGACCAGTTGTCATTTTCTGCAAATAAATGCTCTAAATGACAATATTTTTATTTGGAATTTGGGAGAAATGTTGTCAGTAGTTTATAGAATAAAACAAAAATGTTCATTTTACCCAAACACATACCTATAAATAGTAAAACCAGAGAAACTGATAATTTTGCAGTGGTCTCTTAATTTTTTCCAGATATATATATATATATATATATATATATATATATATATTATATTATATATATATATATATATATATATATATATATATACCTTATACTCGAGTGGTAGTCTTCCAGAAGTGGCAGTTTAATGGTGGATACACACAAACAACCCTTTTACATAGCTATCAACTGTCTATCACCTAAACTTCAATACCTGCGTATTAGCATATTGTAATGACTTGGTATCAGCCCATTGAATTGATTGGAAAGACAAGGGCTGGATGTGAACTGCAAACCATAGGGTTCAAAGATAATGTATTACCATTTAACTAAAGAGCAAGCTCTGTAGTTGAGAGCTTGATGTCAGTATTATCATTAACTCATCAGTTGCAAAGAAGATTCATTACATTATCCTCCTGCTTAATCAAAACTTGTCCTTGAGATGAAACACAAATGTGCATCCACCTAGGCTCAAGGAGGGACTTTCAATATCAGGCTTGTAACAGCAATTATTCGCTGTCCCCCAGAATCTGGAGCGACTTTACAGAATCATGTGTCTCGCAAGCCAGCATACATTCTATAGCTTATAATAATGCAAAGAACACAGATATTTAATTACCTGTTTCAACCACAGGGGTCAGTATTCTTACCCATAGGGTGCCACTGTAATGAATTGGCATCTCAGCCCTTGGAATTGAATGGCAAGGCTGGACGCGAACCACAAACTATACGGTTTAAAGACAAGCATCTTGCCATTCAACTAAAGACCAAATAGCCAAACTAAAAGCACTTAATTGTGACGTACAGTATGTCTTTCTTTTGTTTGTGCAACCCATTTGGAGGTTGGGATTGGAGTTTCCAATAAAAGCACACTGGTGCTATAGCCATTAATCCAGCCATTAACAATCCGGCATTGTAGATAAGAGGCAGTGCTTCTGTGCCCAGTGAGAACTTGTGGCCATTTGTAAGGTATGGTAACAATTGTCCAATCATCATTAGTTAAAAAGTTTTGCTAGGTTGCACAAACATAGACGTCCCTTCCCCTTTACATAGCTTTGTGCATCGATAACTTTATATATCTTTATTGTAATTATCCATCAATTATCTACTGATGGTTGAAAAAAAAAAGCTTTTTCTCAAAGTATGCAAAGACAGCTATGGTATTTCAGTAAGACATCCACTTAGTAGTAAAAACAACAGTTTATTGGTTGTGAAAGATATGCCTGATGGCACATTGGCAAACAGTTATGCCTGACATGAACATGATATCCGACAGATACATAATACAATCACATTACAATTTGGCCCATGGCCTTATCCATTGGAGGTTGGTAGACGCCGCTATGCTAGCCAAGCTGAGATGAATACAGTGATTAAGAATGGTTCGACCAGCAGGCAGGACAAGTGGCACTTGGGACCACCTTTCCCCTAGACAAGGCACTCTGCAGGGTGGAGGCAGGGAGGAGGAGGACCAAACAAAGAAACGACGGGGGTTTGTGGGCAGAGAGACCTTTTTAACTGGTCAAACTGGTAACATATGAGATTGATGGGTGGAGTCTCCTTTCGGAAAGACAACAAGTTTCCACTTCCAGAAAAAAATTAAGCAACATTACAAATGTTTACTGTAAGAAACGGGAAACAAAAGAGAAATACTCCTAAAAATGTACCTGCTTTATGAAATTTTGAATGCATATTCTAAAATATACAGAAAACTGCACATACATTTTTATCTGAAGAAGTTCATATAATAAGCTGAAACTTAAAATGCAGATCTGTTGAGATCAAGCACGTACTGCAAGATAAAGCTTTTTTCCTGATTTCTATACTTTACTGTAGATATTGATTGCTCTATCTTTTATTTACAGCCTTAGTAGAGTTATATGTTACAAATATATTTGTTGGATCTTAATCAAGTGCCACTTTTTCCGTAACATACAAATAGAGAAAAATGATTTTTCAAATTGTCAGGACCATAAGGAAAACTAGATTTGCAGATGTGGGGTTTATTTTACTCTGGTAGCACATCGCTGAGGCATTCAAAACCATATATTATACAATGGCAAGAATAGAAGGAACAATCTCATTAGATCTCAACCAATATGTTCCAACCTGTGCAAATATGTCACCATACCAGCATAGCGTGCAAATTTTAGAACCATACTGTCTGATGCTCTTCACAATGTATTTGGGAGGGATGGGCTGCTACTTTACCTACTTTACAGTTGTATAAAAACACCATACGGTTTCAAAATGGGAGTACAAGTTTGCTAAGAAGGCAAAGAATAGATAATGAGAGCAATCTGAGCATTTGAAAATCACCCTCCCTTGGGCTAGACAAGTTCTCCTTTCCTCTTCACTTGCCAGGAGCCTCTATTAGACGATCCAGTTTCTCTTAAACAACAAATTCTGTTAAGGCTTTACAGAGATGGAAACACACACACACACACACACACACACACACACACACACACACACACACACACACACATACTCCTGAGGATGCAGGCAGAGGCTTTGAAGTACACAGTGCTGCTTTACCCTGAGCCTGAAGAGCAGAAGATTAACCCCTTTAATTCCGGGACCACCCAAAGTCAGGCAGAATTTTAAAATAAGAGTTTGTTTTCCCTAAGAATTAGAAACATGAGCTCTTTTCTCTTTCATAACCCCCCACCCCCACTTATTTCAGGACATCTGTCAACAGGCCTGGATATTTGCATAGAAATTTAAGAATAAACGATGGAGTTAGTGTGAAATTGAATCTGAAGTGATGTTTTTATAAAAAATTCTTACGACAACGGAATTTCTCTCTTATGACAGGCTTTGGATAATACAAAACCTTAGTGCTGTGTTAAAGTTCAAGCCCACTTGTAGTCTGATTAATCCTGTTTGTGTCTGAGTAAAAAAACAATGCCCAGAAATCATATTATCACTAAAAGTTCCAATGCTGGTTTATTGATCTTATTCCTAACTTTTGAGAATGCACGTTCCAGTGAATTATATAAGCAATAATGATTAGAAGTAAGACTATTAGCTTAGAATAAAAGGTCTAGCTGCACTGAACAATAGCAGAGGCACTTGTTACAGCTGGGGGAGGGGGGGGGCCTTCTCATTGTGCTTCTCCATACAGCTATTAAAACAGATGAATTAAGCAAAACCATAAAAAAAAAAAAAAAAATGATGTTTTTGAATGTTTTGTTTCCACCATCAGATGTTTCATGTTGTCCATCAAATCAACAGTACGAAGGTCATTCTTGAAATCAGGACTTAAACAATGTGTTGCAGCAAGAATAACTCTGTTAAGAAAGGGGGACAAGACTTAAAGGCTAACATATGCACCAGAACACAGAAATTGGACTATGGAATAATGGTCAAAGGTGCTTTGGACTGTTGATGGATGGACAACGACTCCTGTGCCTTCTGCCAGTTCTGTTGTCAATTCAATGCTTGTCTTTTTCTGCTAGAAGTTATTGAGGCTGATAATTGTCTGACTGAACATTTTAAATTGATTTAGTTGTGTTTTGATTTACCATTACACAATCACTGTTGCCTCACGCTTACCACAGTACTGAAGGATCTGATCCAAATACCTCATCTCACCACCTGGGGTCGGCATTATCTATAACCGATTGTCACACTGTCACATGAATACTACTATTGCAGTGCTCACCCTTTATTACGCCATAGTTAAGAGACCTTTCTGTTCCACCTTAGAACACGTATGTAAGTGCTACTGAAATACAGTAGCATTATGGGGCAAATGGACAACCTTATAATGAGTGACCCTTGTATAAATGGAATAAATGTCATTGAAATGCGTTAGGTTTGTTTTGAATTGGTCTGGCTCTCGCTACGTTACATATTTTGTTTTATTCTATAATAACGGTTAACCTCAAGCAGAATGAAAAAAAAAGTGGTCACACTATAACTAAAGCGGTCAACAGATAATCATTTTTGTTTCATTTTCAATGTAACTTTGTTTATCTGCTTTAATGTGTCCCTTTGGGGGCATACACCGCCTTGCTACCAGTTACAGTACTGTTTCCAATAACAACCTCCCATCTGCTAACATAGACTGCAGGTACCCAGCCCACACTCCCCCATCAGCAGCTGCTAAGAACCCCTTTAATTAGATTTTTAAAAAAGTCTGCAGATTTGTAATGTGATCCACAGGGTCCGTAACTCCCTTTGTTCAATGTTACACCAAATCACATTAAGTGGAAAACAATAACTACCTGACAGCTTTCTGTCTGTAAGGGTACTTAGCACTAATCTGCTATTGAGAGTAATACTATTAGCCAGAATTCTAGCTGTGACTTTGATACACAGATTATGAGAAGCCCTGGTGTTGGAAATAAAGTGCAAGGGCAGTGTCACCGTCTGAAAAAAAAGAAGTGGAACTTGACAGTGTGACTTCTTTGAAGAGGGATGCATTTAGAAATTTGACAGGATGTTTCATTTAGGCCTACAATCATGTTTCCATTTAGCAGTTGTTTCACTTAATTTCATTTCAGGACTGGCTGTCATCCTTTGTGCGCTCAAAACGAAAGGTGAAAATAGGAGAAATACCAGTGTTTCAAGAGCTTTCGGAATATATTATGGATTCAGTTGTCTTTCACACATCAAATTGAGTCTAGCAATATGGAAACAGCCTGATTGAACAGGTTTCATAAAAAAAAAAAAAAAATGAAACTCACCATCAATGTTTAATTATAGCAGCTCAAAGAAGGTGGCCTTTTGTGGCCTTTAAACAAGGTGGGGTTGGTCAAAAGCAAGTCCATGACTTCTTATCAGAAGCAAGCCACTGAACAGTCATTGAGCAGCCAGCAGCATGGACATGTTAACAAGAAACAGAAATCAACAAAAGAGTTTCTAAACTGGTGGCATCTGATGTGAAGTTCAATATAATTAAATCAAACTTCTTTGTCTCGTTACTTAGTCATGATACTTTAAATAAGCATTCATTATACAGAGTTTTGCCTGAAAATTAAGTCAGACTTTCTCAATTACGGGGTAGTCCATCATTTATGATTGGAATATATTTTGTGGTTCGAAAATGGAATTCAATGGAATTAACTGATAACTAGTGATAACAAAGTATATTTATTACAGCAAATACAGATTGTGTATGTAAGCAAGTTAGCTGTGCTTTATTACTACTAGATTGCAGGAATTACACACTTGACAATAACCAGTAAAACACTGCATTAAAAAGCAAATATATTCAGTATTATCTGTAATCCTTAAATTCAGCTGAATGTTAGTTTTTATGTACTGTATGATGTTGTAATCAGATACTATTGAATGATCTCATCACATCCAATTACGATATCCCACTACAGTGTACTTAATTGGTGTGTTGTGGGGTATACCAACTTTGAATCCCTATACAAGTAAGTGAGGCAGTCAATTCAACCGTCCTATATTAATTGATATACCGGTATCTTAGGTATGGTTCTGCATATGTCTGTGAGCTTGCCAAAAATCAAGCCCACACCAACAGCATGCAAATATGATTATATTTATTTATTAATTATTTATTTATGTACAAGTAGTTATATTAGTAATTCTCACAGTTACAATGTAATCTATACAAAAAAAAACTATATAAATACAACTTGAGATACAACAGTATTGTTAAAAATGTAATTAAAATGAAAAGAGCATTAGAAAAGGCAGGAGTATGGAGACTGAAAGCATCAACGCCATGGCAACCTGGTTGAACATATTTATTTTTAACAAAGAACGGGCTGTGCCTTAAACTGAGCTATTATTTGAATCTTTTTGAGATACAAGGGGCATGATTTTCAAAGTGTTTACTCCAGTCAACAATTTAATCCTGTTTTCAACATGTTTGTTTCTCACTTTGCAACATTAACATTATGGATTTTTTCCCTTTCAAAAAACCTGGATTAAATTAAAAGACTGGAGTAAACATTTTGATAGCATGGTACAGTTGCTGTCGTTTTTATTTGCCAACAAAACATGCTTCTTAAGCAGTCTTGTATAGTCTTTATCTTAAGTATACATTGTCTTTAAACATTCTGCATTTCCAATGTTAAGAGACAAACAAAACACAAAGGCTTCCAGTGAAATATATATTCACAGGTGCAAACACCTTCACCACATACAGTATATTATCATTTCTTTATAGTTCTGCTAGTTTGTATGTTGTAATCATTGCAAGAAAGCAATTTTAATACACACACAGTGCAGACTGTAGCCAGTTATGAGGCAAGGGTCTCAGTTAAAATACAAATAATTATTTATTTATTGATCCCCTTTTCACGTTGCATTGCCACAAAATAAAATGCATTTCACCTCTTGTTGTGCATATAGCGTTCAGAAATAAAACCCAAAAAACAGTAACCATAAATATCCGTTCTGGTATATTTAAAAGCATTTGACTTTTGCATTTGAAGTAAGAGGGATTAGTTCAAGGTTTATTTCAGACAATTTGTGATGGACACAGGCAAAGAAATCGCTACAGTACTTATTTGCACTGTTTGTACAAAACCACACCAGTCCTGCAAATTTAGTACCTCAGTTTCTCACAATTCTCTAATAGTATCATATTGAGAAAAAAAACCCCAAAAACTGTCAACTAAACTTTTGTATTTAAAAAAAAAACAGCATATAATAATGTCCTTGTATCTTTTATCTTCCGTTATAAAAACGTTAGTGATAAGTGCCTCGTTCATTTTTCATGTAACCACTGCTAAAAGAAAGCATAACATCTGCCATTGGGTGACACACATTAACTTACAATAAAGTTTCCACTCTTTGCATTGCTATTCAATTCAAAATCATGTTGAACAGTTTGAAATGTAATAGCATTGAAAAAAATGTAATGCAATTAGTCTGATACAGTAATGTGTTTAGCCATCACACATGCATATTAGATGATAAGAAACAAGGTTATTAGTCTCCTGAGGTAACAGAGAATAATAACTCTCTGCAAAGATGTATGGCCCATCATCATACATATGAAAAAGATTAAGAAAAAATGGTTAATAACAAATCAGTCTGGGTTAATATGTGCCAACCGGTACTTATTGAATTCATGAATCATACACTGTCCAGATATAAAAACCAAGACACTGGCAATTGAGAAGTAGTGCTTCAACAATGCTAGGGCCTTGGAAGAAAAATTGCAACAGACAGAGTCTGGGAGATGTTTTTATTCTATTACACCTTGTACATCTACAATAAAGTCACTGTTTTCTCCTTTGGTTTTTATACAGTAAGTCATAGTTGCCGTCAATGAAGGCTCCAGCAGTGGACCACAACAGGAGTTATGCCTCCCATTCTAAAGGCAAGGGCACCAATGAAAGTCAAGTTCCTTTACCAGGAGTTAGATCCAGTGAGAGGGTTCTATCTTATACAGAAGTTTTTGAGACAAATCATTGATTAAAGATATGGTGAGGAAAATGTACCTTTACTAAGTATTTGCTTTACTAAGTGTTTGCTTGATTGATGATGTTAAATCATTTTCAAATTGACATTATGATTACAGTAATCACATTAAAATATAATAGTAATTGCATGGATGATTATGTAACTACAGTGCAGTTGCTAACTTCTTTTGTTATTACTCTGTATTTACACATATGGTTGTGTATTTACAATATATTTAGTGAAACTACCATTATTGGGGAACTTACTTTTAACTTCCTTTACAGTTAATCCTTTACACTTACAAGTTACTTTAACAAAATTGTTTCAGTTACTTTTTACTTTGAAAAATATTCAACTATTTGCAATTACAAATAGTTAGTTCTCTTGCACAGTCTGTTTTTGTTTGGTTAGCCTGCAGCTCAAAATATTCTTTGAAGATCCATCTATCAAACCCACACCTTCCCTCCTGTGACACCGTGTTTGAGCAAGATGATATCAAATAATGTTCATGGGACATGTAAGATTTGACTGGCATTGTTGAAGTGCTTGCTGATCCCATGTTATGCATTAACCACAGTCCTTTTACAAAATGTAACTAAAAGTAACTATGTTATTTATTTCACATCAAATGTAATGCATTATCACATTTACTGTAGTTAAATGTCTGAAAAAGAAACCATTACAATTACAAGTTACTGAAAAATGTAATCAGATATAGTAACATGATACATGTACAGTAATGTGTTACTCCCCAACACATTGTAACAACACATGCAATTACAGTGTAATAACAGTGCAATAAGATACAGTGTATAGATATATATATATCTATATATATATATATATAGCTATATATATATATATAGATATAGATATATATATATTATATATATATATATATATATAATTACAATATCAATAACAGTTCATCTACTTTCAATTGTCAAGGTAAGATTGTCCGTGTTCAGTAGGCTATTCCCCTGAAACGTAACTATCTTCCTTTTTCAAGAGAAATTACTGTTTATCCTACTGTACACTACCTGTGCTATGCTGGGTATTTTGTACTGCTTTGGGAAGGATGCCTGGAGCCTCAGGGAAATAAGTTTATTAATCTGTTTTACAGTTGAGGTTTCAAGTCTTCCAACAATATCAAACAATTATTTAGTGTAGGTGCTGTTAACATGATATATTTTAAGATCTAAAATAGCAACCCAGGTGACCACTGAGAGTTTGTGGCCTCTGCTTTTCATCTTGGTATTTTACAGATAGTCCTTGATGGTTAATACAGGCAGCTGTTTTTATCGTACCAGTGCTATTGTTCTGCATGATGTAATTAGTTCCATTGTTATTACATGAAACCTTTAGTATCATCCTTCAAAAATAGTTTTTTCATATGTCAATTTCTTACATTAAATTCTAGAAACAGCAAACCGTGTAGTTTATAAATAGACATATAAAGCTGTACCAGTTCTGGACACAATTTAACTGAATGAACTACAATAAAATAGCTTCCTACCATCTGGAAATCTTTATTCCGATTCACATTACTTTATGATTATGGACACTATTCACATAACATGATGGACACTTTTCTTATCTCATAAGCTTTGGTTGTAGCAGTGCTGTATAATTGGATTGCAGTGATCTTACTGGTAGTTTGCAATTCATTTAATCACAAATAAAGTGTGACTGCTGTTGTTTTGCCTGACTAACCTTAAAACTGTGAAGTATAGACATTGAAATAATATATATATATATATATATATATATATATATATATATATATATATATATTGTGTGTGTGTATGTGTGTGTGTGTGTGTGTGTGTGTGTGATATATATATGTAAGTATATACATTATACTAATATTATAATATATATATATATATATATATATATATATATATATATATATATATATATATATATATATGGTTTTGGGTTGGGTTGTAAATAATGATGTTTTTAATTTGTTTAATTGCAGGGCTGGGAGGTTAGACCTACCTGCTTGCCTAATTAAAAGGAAAGTGCAGCAGGTGGCCAGGTGAAATTGAACAATTGACAATCTATTAACCCTGCCCACTTGCCTTTAAAAAGAGGCTGAAAAGCCAGTTTTTTTGTTCTTCTTGGTGCTGTACTGCTTGTATGTTTGGTGCTTTGTCTACTCAGCCTGGAGGTGAAGGACTTTACAGCAGGGATTATTATACTGGATTTTTAATCCTACCACAGTTTATTTAGTTTGTTCGGAAGAAAATGTCCTGGGGCGGGACCTCCCTGTGTAGCGGGAGTAGTGCAGGACCCAAGCTTGGCCACTTTTTATTTATTGAGTGGCATTTCAAATACAAAAACCTCTGTGTCGCTCCTGTTTCTCAGCGGATACCCACACCGTAACAGCACACCCTTGTTACAGGTTCCTAAGTGAGAATATGTGCTTGTTAAATATTTCTGAGAGTGTGGTGTGATATTTACTGGTAAAGTATAATGTATAATTGCAAATTTGGCAGTCCTACTGCTTGAGAATGATGGTGTCATAAAAAGTGAAAAATTAAGTTTTCTAAAATGCAGGCACAGTCTTGGCAGCAACCTCAAAGGATGCTTTCTTTATCCTGTTGACAATACACATCTGCTCGTGCTACCATATGGAATGCTTGACTGCAGCAGTCTGTGTATTCTCACTGGGAACACAATCCACCCTTTGGGGTTTATGCAGATTTCTTTCAAATTCCATATGAATTACTCTGGAAGTGATTTTGCTCCAAACTAGGTTTAGATCTCCAAATCTCAACGTACCATATGAAAATCCAGGAAAACCATGAACCCTGGACATACTTCAAACCCAGCAGTATCCAGAGATAAACATTGTAAGAAAAACCAACCATCTTATCCAACATCACGTGACACAGCACTACAACATGACCTTTGGTGTGGAATCCTATTGTGTTTTTTAATTATCAGGTTTTTTTTTAATTACCCTCCAGTCAATTGACACAATAATAATAATAATAATAATAATAATAATAATAATAATAATAATAATAAAACCAAGCAATTAAATTAAGATAATCCTATTTTAATTAAATGTGTCTGAGAATATCAGTTTATATTGGCCAGGAAAGTTTATTATGTGTTTCATATATCTTAATTGCTTAATACCGGCAGAAGTGTTTTCTTCTTTATATAAATTGAGATTCTAGAATAAGCATTTTGACCAACAAACTAAAGTGGATGGACTTTACTGTAACCATGGTGACATGTATTAACTTGAACAGCATTATTAACCAATACATCAGCTGTCAACAGATCTGCTTTGGTAGAGGCATTTAAGTGGCACTGGAAAACTAACAATATTTATTCTGGTTGGTTGCAGTCTTTCAATACACACTCCAAAAAATACATTTCCTTTATACTTTTATAATGGCCCCCAGTGTTTGTATACCATATGTAATCCAGCATTTTACTGTTCGCCGAGGTCCCTATTGTGAAATGAAAAAGCAAATGGAAATTTACAGAGGAAAACAAATATTCTAACGGTGTAAAACCTGCTTGCTTTATACAATTGCTGTATTCTTATTTGAGAATTCGCCTTTGTCTTCACATTAGCTCCTGGTTTTCTTTCTGTGCCCAATTATTTTCTCCTCAATTTAGAATGTCCAATTATATCGAATGTCCAATTGTGTTCCCTCACCACAGCAAACGCTACAACAGCTGCGGAGGAATAAAGGTCAGTAGGATCTGCTGTAGCGCGAGGAGGAGAAACAGTCCCTGCCAATTCGACTCTCCCTGTGGATTCCCCAGGGACAACCAGTACATTTGTACAGTCAAGATACAACCCAGCGCTCCCCTGACTGTATGACTCACTCTACAGACCACAAAGGTGTGCCCTTCCTTATAAATGTTTACCACTGTAAATTTGCATGGTAAGTTTTTCCATGGTTGTACTATTCATTTGCCATAGTTTAAATATGTTTTACCATGCCTCGCTGGGCTTTCCTATGCTTTAATATGCTTTATTACATTCCCGTGCTTTTTGGTAAACTTTTATTGGGGTGTATCTGATGAGCCTCTCTGGGACCTTCCAACCCCTGGTTTTCTAAGTTGTGATAACGGGAATGGAAAAACAAGGCACACCAGCCATGTGTATTATTCCTTTCAAACAAACCCTAACCCAGATGACCCGAACCTTTACAATTTAATTTAAGAAAGACTCCCTTATTAAAGGGGATAACTTGAATATATATATATACATATATTATACTTTGGTGATGGCAACAAACACTCAATATTATTACCAATTATGTCTGGGGCCAATGTTAAAATCATGCTGAAACTGACAAAAAAAATATAGACCAAGCCAGAAATATATTTGTGTAGTCTCATGATTTACTATGTACTCTCTCTCTCTCCTTCTATTGTCTGCTTGCCTGCTTGTCTGTTTGCCTGCTGCAGGCTATTGATGCTCTGGGAGCTGCTAATCCTCTGATCACTAAGGGTTTAATGGGTTCAGGCAAGGTTAAGGGTAATTACTTTTATGTTTTTGTTGTCACCTATATTGTTTTTTTTTTTTCTATGAGGAATGCTTACTGATTCAGACTGAGGGCTATATGCATAAAACGTAAATTAATGATTTTTAAAAACAATCTCATAAATTATACAGTCTTTAGATAAGTGAAAGCCCCGCTCAAACAGTTGGCAAAAGGTTTCATGATCTACACACATGATATCGTTAATCAATCAAAATAAAACATACCTTAACATTTTATTAAATACCAGTAGCCCAACAAATATGTATGAACAGTTCTTTATGCAGGAAGCAATTAACTTTAACATTTTGAAAACAATTCCAGCAAATCCATATGAATTGCAAAAGTACCTGTCATGGAATCTGTTATTTTCCATAAAATATTACATTGGAATTTGTGGTTGCTATTATCAGTACTAGGAATTCTAGAAACATTTAACAATTGTCATGTTACTGGTATTCATATGAACATCTTTATCCCAACCCTTATTTAACACAATGTACAGTATTTGTTCTTAGTTGGAATCCAGCTCATGTCACACTTGATTGTCCGAACTTATTTCAAGAGGACATTGATCCACATAACAAAACCAGCACATAATTCCACACAAACAGTGTTTCAGATCAGGACTAGGTTAGTCAGCAGAGCTACGAAAAAGCCTTCAAAATACCTGACTGAAACCAGCGTTATCGTTCCTCAGCTTTCATGAGCATTAAAAAAAGTAGAAAGTAACCTGTCTTACACTGTTAGACTGTAAAAACTGCAGCTATTATAGAGACAACAAGACTGGTCTTAGCATTCTGAGTGTATTTAGATTGTATTGAAATAGTGTCCTATTCAAAGTCATGGCTAAATGTTATTGCTACAACATTTTTATGCAACAATGAATTATACCTACTGTAGGATATATTTATTTTCTGTACGAGACCGAAATATCTTTCCTCTGGCTCTGTTGTTTGGTTATATCTGCATATTAATCAGTAAGTAAAACTTAATGGTCAAGGTTCATTATGGATTTTTTTTCTTTATATCACCTCCAATCTTGAAAACATCAATGTAACAAATAAAAAGCATGTGGCAATTAATCCATCGTTGGACGTGGCCCCAGGCCACACTCCTTGATGCAGAGCCATGCAGAAATGAATCTTTGTCATTAATAATTCAATCGACCCCTTTTTGTTTAATAAACAGTTTGTCAGTGATATATCTAAGGGGGGACGCTAATTTGATTGTGTCCCGGGGACAGCGGATGTACATATGATGTAGCATGCAGATAAACAACAATATTATTAGTGGTTTGAAATCCAGGGACTTGGGAAATCAGGAGAATAAGCTCTCCAGATCTGGGAAGGGGAATGCAATTACTGATAAATTATATAATCTGCCTCTGATTGATGACTAGTTGTTCTTCAAACATTAAAGATTGCAATTTTGCAAATGCAATAATGTTTTTAAAATGATGGAATATTTAATGGCTTTTTTAAAACTATTAGAGGCAATATTTAAACTAGAAGGCAATTATTTAGGAATAAAGTAAGCAATAGTACTTTAGAACCTTATTGATTAATTTGTTTTTCTTGTAATATAGTATAAATATGTAGACTTAAATAAAATATTGACTTGTGCAATGTGTTGCCTTTAGAAATCACATTTACAAGACATTTTGTTTGCTTGACTAATTACAGTTTTTGACAAAATCAGTAGATTATATGCTACAGGCTCACATATCTACCTATATTTCATCCGCCCATTAGTGGTTTAGCATTCTCAATAAAAGCCACGTGACAATTATTCCAAAGTTGAAAGTTGCCCAAGGCACATCTTCCAACATACACCATAGGTCTAATCTGATAACATTATAATGTGCCTTTTTGAGCAGCAATGCAATTCAGTATATTGTGTAGATTTTAAAATTTGTATACTAAAGTTTTAGAGAACCTCAAGTCTGTACATTATCACCCACTAGATGGCAGACTGTTAAATAAATTCTATTTCTTCCATTTCCAACCCAAGTCACATATTTGACCTATAATTCAGAGTTTGGGTAGCCCTATGTGGACCAGCTGTTACTCAAGATTTGATGACTTGCAGGGGTGGATTGATGGGATATTGTGAAAGAAAGACAATGATTCTTGGTGGTAAATCTCCCTCCCAACCTGTGAGGGCGCTAAGTAACGGGAACAGAGTACCCTGGACTGTTTGGCTTGATGCTTCATTCATAGGGTTAAAAGGAAGTCGGTCATTTAGAAAGGGGGATGAGGTTCCCTGGAAAGGAAAGGATGTGGCAGCCGCGGATTGGAGGAGCGGCTGCAATCATTTACCTAGGGGTCATATGTGACGGTATAAATAGGGGATGAAATGATGATATCTGTTCCTTCATTTTGGTTAGAGAACAACCTAGAAGGACCTGTGTTTTGTTTCTTTATTGTCATGTCAGAATAATACTGTTTGTGATTATTTAGATGACTAAACACAATCCAGGAGCTGTCGCGAAGGCCAGCACAAACCTAAACAACACTGCACTTAGTTTGAAATAAAAGTACTGTATTTTCACCACAAGCACTAGAGCATGCACTGTGGACGGGTATTTGTGTTTGTGTATGTGTTGTTTGGATGAATTAAAACGGGACGGTTATTATTTTGGATTACAGATAAGCAACACACTCTGCTGTATTGCTTCTCACTGACATTGTTATTATTTACTGTTGTTAGCCATCAGGCATTTGGATTACAAAATACAACCATTAAACAACATTGCACATGGATTATAATTATCTGTCTGTTTATTGATCACAAGCACTTGCACACTGTTAATCACTTTGCCACAGATATAGCACAGAATTTTGAAAATATACTGGAATTTGTTGCATTTGTTAACTTAGGTCAGGCTGCCTTTTTTATTCAATAATGAAATGATTCTTGAGATTTTGTTGAAAAGAATTTTAAAAGGAGCAATTCATATAGCAGTTTCATTGTACTCTAGCATCTCCCCTCCTCCCCCATCCAGCACTGCCCCCAATGGGTGTAAGAAGTACCAAATAGAACAAATGGCTAATTTCTTACATTGAATAATACAGAATGTAGCAGATGCACAAGTTAATGGTTACACTCTGGGGTTCAGTACCAGCTGTACTTAGAAAAAAAGATATGAAGCTTCTGGGTTTAATAAGTCATCAGGATGTGATAACTGGAATAGAAAGTGATATACAATGTGATTCTTCACAACAAGAACAATACATTAGTTACAATAACTCTAATATTTCATGCTTGTACCAAGTTTCTCTTTAATACTGGTCATTCCGCTTGTTAGCCTAAGTGGTTTAATTGATATGATCCACATTTTCTTATAGTTGATTTCTTATCTGCTTTATATTCCATTGTGCATGTTCTGTATAATCATACACGTTTCCGCTTAGATCAATAGCAGGCATGCTAATTATTCTAGCAAACATTCTGTCCTGGTGAAATAGTTAACATTGCTCTGTGCACAGAAACTCATAGGTGAAGCATGCTTCCCCACCACACTGCAGAAAATCTGCTTCTGTCGTCTTTTCAGAAGTCTTTTCAGCAAATTAGCTTGTTTTATAAAACATCACCATTTTCACACATTTGTATCCTATTGTTACTAGGACAATAACTACCAAGTTTGGAGTTTGTTAGACAAATGGTTTTTGGGGCAGCCCAGTTTTTCATAAGAATCCCCCGCAGCAGAGCCATTCTAAACACCGGCGACAGGTAAAACTTGTAATCACAAAAAATTTCTTTTTGAAGACGAAACGTTTGATGCACGTTTGACCTAAGACTACTATATGATATATATATATATATATATATATATATATATATATATATATATATATATATATATATATATATAGTTTCAGATCAATTGCTTCCCAAGAAGAAGATTTCGAAAGGTTTTATCAAAAATGTGTCACAGCGCCAATTTCAAGGACGCAGCAGCAAAATTTTTTCACCAGTGTATCCAGCTTGTTACCTGCCAAGTCAGAACCTGATCAGTCACACAGATTTGAAGCAGCAGCACTTTAAAGTTTTGGGAAGAAAAAAAAAAAAAAACTTTATCAATAACAATAGGCTTCCCAGCCTTTGGCTTGGAAGTCTAATCATGCAATATCACATCTTAGGACAATGTGGGTGATAATGAAGATGTATAAATTTAAGATGTATAAATGTGCTTTGCGAATCTGTTGGCTCTGGTCTTGCTTCCTGTAGAGGTCCGTCTGCCACCATTATGAAATATTGCTTCTGACAGAAACCTCTAGGCTGTTCAGCTTCTGTTAATGGAAACATAGAGAAAATAAAAACAAGTGTAAAGAGCATGGTGATTGGAGGAACTCTGTGAGGCTTTCCTTGTTTTAATACAGTTTGTTTAGCCTCTGCAATACATCACCTGTTCTTGTTTTAATACAGTTTGTTTTGCCTCTGCAATACATCACCTGTTCTTGGTGCTGATGCCTCTCTTTGTTGGAAGAGAGGCTTTAATATGTAATTTGTCTGGGAAGTGTATGTGTTGTGCATTTTGTGTTATTACTTTCATTGCTGATACATTTTTTTAATATGTCTAAGATTTCTGATGAACATATTGAATATATTATTGCAATTGTGGAATTGATAAAAAAAAAAATCTAACATTTCAATACATACATAGAATAGCCGTCGAATTGTATTTTATTAAAACCAATACAAAGTAAAACAAAAAAAGTGTGATTTTATTTACTGAGATCTCAGTGTGTGTTTCTACCTGGTTAATAAATAAGCAATTTATAAAAAGAATAATTTCCAGGACAGTGATATCCTTTTTTTTATTTGTTATTTGTAGCAATAAGACTGTGTATTACACCAAACGTGTCCTGCTAGAGCTAAGCTGTTCTATTTGTTTACAATACTGTATCCATCCATACTGTGTTAATTTATCATTCATTATACATGAGTTCCTAATAACGTCTAGATGGCAATACACTACTACTACTACAAATATATTGTCTGAAACAGTCTGCCTTTTTTTGAAATGATGGTATCGCAAGATATGTTCATGGTAAATGGCATTCTTTTGTCAAATAGGCTGGTTCTGATATTTTAAGTTTATATTTTTCTGTATTACACTTTAAAGTATATTAATTAATATCAAGCAAACATGCTTGCCACAGTGCAGTGTTGCTGTTGATAATGAAAACCCATATAAACTATTAGAAGACGCCAATGCTGCTGCCTTTAAGCACGATATGGTATACAATTAAAACAGCAGGTCTCATTAAAATGTGGCCTTTTCCAAGGCTTGGTGTTATTGAGGGAGTCGTTTTGTTTTAAGAAATGCCAATGCTTTAATGTCAGCAGACTTGCAAACATATTAAATATTGACTAATTATAACAAACCACGCTGGCTCAGATGTGGCAGTGACTACATGCCTGCTTGTGTTCCCATTTTAGTTTTATATAATACTATAGTAGTATTAGAAAATGGTATGATTTAATTGTCACAGTAATAATTAAATAACAAAGAACTACAGTAAATAGGCAAGACAGTTGTGAGCTGAACAGAAGTAGCAGAACAACACATTTCAAATGAACGTTTTTGTTCTGTTGATTAGTTTCCAGGGTTACCCCTGTTAAAAGCACAGATGACGATAATAAGTGTTTTTTTCCCCCCTGCCTGATGCAGAAGCATTTGAATAAAGCAATAACTGTGACATATTGTGAATTATGGCAGAGAAGGCATTGCCTCACCCCCGGAAGAAAGCAGCACCTGCCATTTTAGTTTAACATGGGTAGAAGAACTGAAAGGCTCTGATTGGATTCCCCGCTGCCTGTAATTATCCAATCAGGAGTTTTACAATTCCTTCCCCACTGTTCCCACCAGTATGAGGAGCTGTCCTGTTGTTTCTGTGATAGAATGGATTGGCTTCTTAATGGCCTCTGGCACTAATGGAGGTGGAGGACAGACAGCTGAATAATACCCCCAAAGCCTGAAAGGAAAGAAACTGACAAACTAAGCAGGGTTTTTTTTTTGGCGAAATTCACTGCAGACCAGCTGGGTTTTTTTTTTTTTTTTTTCAATGTTAAAGTTTTTAAACACTTTTCAAACAATGATGTTGGATTTCATTAACAAAGATAATACATGGCTAGTCAATTAAAATTGGTTGCTTACAAGTTACAGCTGTATGTATTTGCAAATAGATTAAATATTCTGAGTGGTTTAATCCTAATCCTTTTTTTTCATATTATAAGGATCACATCACATTTAAAAAAAAATTCTTTTTTAATTGATATGGTTTTTGTGGAAGTCGAATGTTCAAATCTGGTTTGACATTTTGTCAAATAGTGTATAATCTATGAAAAGGTATAGTTCAACCTGACAGGTCAAGAGGAAATACTTATCATACATATTTTACCTAATTCAAGAGGAGACCTTGTAATGTTTTATTAAACAGTGCAACACTCATAATAATTATTGCATGAGTTGATAATGTCAAACTCCATCAAAGAGATCTCAAAGGTTAGCGAATGTTAATTATGCTTCAGTGTTACTTAGAATATTAAAGTGAAATATACTGCGAAGGAGACTCTCCCCACACAGGCGCTCTCGTGCTCTTTATCCTTCAAAACATGACCCAACACACAGGAACTGAAAGAAAAGCGCTTGCACACACTTTAATTTTCACTAAATAAATCAAAACAAACCAAAACCCTAACTCCATTTCGGAGCGCTGACTATACATGTCATGAACCTAGTTCTAATAAGCCAGAAAGCTAAGCGTTTTGTCGACTGGAAAACACATAGTTTCATAAAACAAAAAGGAACACAGTTACTGTTTTTGGCATGATTGAGCAACTCTTCAAATCAGGCTCCTTCACACAGCAGCACAGAAAGGACTGGCTGCTTTCTTTAAATACCCTCCACCTGGCTATAATTTACAATAGATAGGTGCAGGTTATAATTAACTAATAAAATAATTAAACAATTATGTTTCTGGCAGTCAGGATATTAACCCTCTCCCTGCTGTGTTACACATCCTCCCCCTCAAGTGTGCAGCACTGATTTGCCGTTCCAAGACCACCTAACATAACCACCCACCCTCAAGTCCA
Organism: Polyodon spathula; assembly: GCF_017654505.1. NCBI lineage: Eukaryota > Metazoa > Chordata > Actinopteri > Acipenseriformes > Polyodontidae > Polyodon > Polyodon spathula. Next base: position 16,741,749 of record NC_054544.1, read on the forward strand.
TACAGTCCCATCTTCTCCCGATCCTTTGGGTGGGCTTGAGGATGGGTTGATTCCTTCTGTGCTTCAGGGTCGGGATGGCTACCCGGTGATGAGGGACCCAGACAGGGTGACTGGGACGAGAGCTGTGCAAGCCAGTGAGCTGTTGGTAGCAGCAATAGGCAGAGGCCTGAGGCTTGGCCATGGTGTGGCGATGTCTGAGCAGCCAAGGTGAGTACAGCAACAGGCAGGGAAAGCCCAAGTGATGTCTGCTGATTGCGTCACGACGTCTGGGGCTTCAAGGTGAGTGGAGCAGGGGACCAGGTGAGAGACTGTGCATGGTGGTGCTCAGAACTGGTCTTCAGGTCCAATGACTGGATGTCCGGGCACTCTGACCAGGTGTCCAGGAGCACAGGTTGTTGGACTGCACTGATCTGTGGAAGACTTGTTCTCAGGGGAGTAGGTTGAGGTTGTGGTGGCAGTACAGATCTCACCTCCTCCCCCTTGTCTGGAGCCTTTGGTTCTGGAGATGGCAACGGCTCCACTGGCTGTGGGAAGAAATCCTCCTCTCGCTTTGGGCACAGCACCAGCTCCTCTGGTGCAGGAGATCGTAGGGCTTCTTTCATCGACTCCTCCCACCTCTGGAGCAGCCGCTCCAGCTCGTTCCGGCAGCCCCCTCTCCAGTCTCCATTTCTTGTTCTGCTCTATTTGAGCAGCAGTTTTTATTTATGTGTTCCATTAAGTCTTTCAAATCCATTTTCCGTGTTTTGAGGTGCTTCTCACACCATATGTGAAGGAGACGCTCTCCACACAGGCTCTCTCGGGCTCTTTTCCCTTCAAAACATGACCCAACAGACAGGAATTGAAAGAAAAGCACTTGAGCGTACTTTCATTTTTACAAAATAAATCAAAACAAACCAAAACCCTAACTCTGCTTTTGGAGCGCTGACTACACATGTCAGGAACCTAGTTCTAGTTAGCTAGATAGCTAAGCTGTTTTTTGGCTGGAAAACACACAGTTACCTTTTGTGGTACGATTAAGCCCCTCTTTAATCAGGCTCTTTCACACAGCAGCAGCACTGAAGGGACTGGCTATTTTCTTTAAATACTCTGCACCTGGTTATAATTTACAATAATAGCCAGGTGCAGGTGATAACTAATAAAATAATTAAGCAATTATGTTTTTGGCAGGGAAGATATTAACCCCCTCCCTGCTGTGTTACAATACATATAAAAGGCATTTCCTTTTTATATGTGTAGATCTACAAGAGGCAAGGTTGGATAGTAACAATGACTTTATATACTGTAAAGCCATAAATATTTGCAAGCCCTTTATTATGCATTTTTTCTTAGTGCTGTATTATATAATAAAGTAATACCAGTGCAACAAGTCGCCAACATTTCTGGAGCGAAACAGCTTTAATGGGTGTGATTCACCAAATAGTTTGCTCGCAAATATTTATGGCTTTACAATAATGTTTATATAGCATATATGGTGGGCCGTGGAATTTGTATAGGGGTGGGGGCCTCAGAAGCAAACATATCCATTTGATGGCTTTTATCATTATATTTGCCTATGGCAATTATGTCAACCAATGTAATGTTTGTGCACACTGAAGATATAAGGTAGGAACAGCATCCCTGAGTCTTTACCATGAACTCTAGAACAGACTCAACTTGAATTGTAACATTAGTGTAAGACAGATTTGATTTGCCTGTTTCTCTGCATAAACAATCAATATTAGCGGTTTGAGATGTGACTATACATTGACAGTTGGACCTCAGATTCTATCACCTGAGAACCTCTTTTACAGAAACCATATTTGTATGAACACGTTAGAAACAGAGTACAATAGTATTTCCCTAGAGAAAGATCATCTGTCTGAATGAGTTCACCACAGTCTGACTCCCCTTTTCCTTTTTATGAAATCCAAAGATCTGTGGAATTGATATAAACATACCAAATAGAGCCCTAGCTCTTTTTATGACACAAATATTTTAAGACCTCAAAACTCCTTGCTCTGTATAACTGTGAGAAATTCTGGAAATATTTAATCTTGTAAGGAATACCTGATGAAATTCTAAAAAAGGAAATGCAGTCAAACTTTCCACTGGACTTGAGAATAATTCCCCCTGCGTGCCAGTTACTAAGCTTCTCCAAAACACAACTTTTTAAAGAATAATATTTCTGCTATATAAACCTGCCTTTAGTCTACAATGCATAACATATACTCCTTAGGGGTAAAACAAAAAAAGAATATGACTGAAATATTAGCCTAAGGCTAAAAGACTTTGATTTCACCAGTCTCAGGGTGTCACACATTATGTATCTACGTACTGTATCATTCTCTTCTACATTGTTCAAACAACCCCTTTAATATTGTCCAACGATCACAGATTATTAATACCTGACATGGTTTTACTATTCTATTGTTCAAGCCATGACCTGCCTGCATCAAAAACTCAGTGCCAAAAAGGCAGAATGGGATTCCATTATAACATTATGGCATAAAAGTACTTAATGACATTAATAACAAAAGAGAAATGGCATGGGGTGCCTAATGCATCATTTAACTAAACTAGTCAAATACGCTACATTTAAACGGCATTTCCTTTTTAAAATGTGCCATTTAAAGTAATGGATGACATGAAGGCCAGGCTTGACTTTTAAGCAAAACATCAAATGCCTATTTCTACAAGCACCTTGAAATGTAACACACAAAGCATAATGAGAGATATGGACAGAGAACTAAAAACAAGCAGAGGTAGTAGTCATTTTATGATAAAATTGTGTTTTTTATATAAAATAATGGATATTCAGTATGCTATCTCAGTAATCCAGACCAATTAATGAGGATGCTAGGGTAATCTTTACAAATTAAGTACACTCTATTTAAAACATTCCTTGTCAATCATTAAGATGGTAAATATGTTAATTTACAGCAATGTGATGGAAATAAACAGATTATACTTGGGGTTAATTGACTCAGGTCAGTATGGTAAGAACCAGGATCCCCCCCCCCCCCCCCCCCCCCCCCCCCCCCCCCCCCCCCCCCCCCCACACACACACACACTGAAACACTTCAGAGTTATTTATAAAGAATGTAGTGAACAAACATGACTCCTGAATGGCCCGTTGCTGTCATGCTATCAGTCTCCAATCAGCAGTCTCCAATCATTCCTAATGACCCCCCGATTATTCTCTGGGAGTTTCAAACCTGGGTGTTCCATTCTGATCTTGCTTTTTTTGATCCTCCAGTAATGCCCTATACTGCTTTCTGTGCTGTCTGTTGTTAACCCTATGCTTATGCTATAGCAGTACAGTAGTAATAAATTCACCCAGCTTCCATAATGTTAGATGTCACATGTTTATTAGGGCCCGTGCATCTTAGTTCATTTATTCCAAGAGAATAAATAAGAAAGTCACAAAACCTCAAGGACTGTTTTGAGGATTGTGTTTATTTATGTATGTATTTATTTATTTATATATTTAAGGGATGTTGTTTTTAAAGTGTTTATACATATTATCTTAGATTACGCATTTTAACCCTCTCTAAAATACTTAATTTAATTAATCAAAATAGTTTTTAAAATACACTTCTAAAAATAGTCCTTAAGGTTTTGTGAACACAATGGGTCTCATTCTCAAAGCTATAGTATTATTCCAATTGGTCATTACAATTTGGAGTAAATAGCTTTGAGAATCGAACATATTTTCTATTAAGTCAAGGCCACTATCAACAGACAACCCAAACAATCAGAACAGCCCATTGATCATGTCAGGTTGGACAGTATTCATATATATTGGTGGTCTTCACTAAAAATGTATAGCGAACCACATCTATAACAAGTGGAGGACACATGTGGCAGTCTGGCTGAGTGGTAACTTCAGAACCAGGAAGTAAAGGACACAAACAGCATAAGTGAAATGATGACGGCGCTGCTGAGAAGTTTAATAGTAGAAAATAAAAGATTTGAACAAAAACAAAACACTGACACCAACAACAATCGGCGAGTTGGCCAAACAAGCTGACAGACTAACAAGGGGTGGATGAATCGCAAAACACTCGCACGAGTAACATTTGCTTTTAGTTTTTTATTATTTTCTCCTTCTGTCTCCCGTTCTCCACTCCCGAATACACAACAACCCTGAGCGGGTGAAAACGTGTACCTTTTATACATCTGTGCCGAGACTCGATTGCTAATCAATCATTCAATTGGAGTCGCGTTACATCTGCACGTGAATTAAGTGCACTCCCATGACACACATTTTATCTGTACTTGAAGTGAAGTGCAATCCTCGTGTCTAAATACAAATCTACATTTTACATTACTTGTGCTCATAACCTACATTATATCCCGTGCATGTATACATATACACCCACATTAAACACACAACATATAAACATAAAGACAAACAGGGGCGGGCACACTGCCACAACACATTATCAAAACAAATTGTTATTCATACTTACTTTAAACCACCTGCCTCAAGTGCACTTCCATCACACATGTACTGTATGTAGGTTGCAAATGTTTCAGATTTGTGGGTTGGTTGAACTGTCTGTAAACTAGACAGATCAGCCATGTAATGACAAGGATCACTGGAGTATTAAATATATCCACCCTGTTTCTTATATACTACTGGACAATGACTCATGTAATATAATTATTTTATGAACTACTTCCATTTGTGTAACCTGGATAAATACCTGGACTCAGATGTTAACATTTCATTGGTAAACAGCAAACACACTGTAGTTTAGTAAACACTTGTCCTTACAGCGCCAGGGACATCTTGCACTGAGGAGATGCTTCCCCTAGACAAGCATTTCTGGCAGCTTGGTGTTAAGCAGCGACTGTTTTCCTAGTTTAGATATAAATAGAATATTCCACCTCTCAGTAGTTGCAAGGTAATGGAAAAAACACTTGAACCATGTGCTGTCTGTAATAGGAAACAGATGCCTCTTGGCTAACTGCTGGTAGTTAATGATGAGGAATTGGCAATTAAACATGTATGATTCTGGTATCATCTGTTTTCTTTCTGAAATGTATTTAATATCATGGGTTTATACATTCGAGAATTGAAAATGGAATGATAATGTCTTCTGCACTAAGTCCAGTTAGTACTAGCAGCTTCTTTAACTTAATACTGGAAAACTGCAACCCGAAACCACACTCACACAGGCATACTCTTGTGTCAAGGTCTTCACAGATAAAGGATAGTAGACTGTCATTTTGCATATGGTGGATGAACGTATGTGGCCTCATTTACTAAAATTCATTGTAACCTGTGTGGCATGAAAATATTCCCCAGGTCTAGCTTTATAAAAATGTCACAGTTATGCAGATCATTTATAACACTTATGCATTCAACAAGAAACAATTAGAAAAATGATTTACTTTAACAATTAATGCACACCCTTACAGAATTTCTAGTTGACCACTTCCAGTTGGTTTTTGTAATAGATTACAATTCATTTGATATGGATTTTTAAACACATATTATTGTTTGGTTGGACAATAAACGTTAACAAAAAAATATATAATAATAATTACACTTTTAAATACAACAATTCTGCTTGGAGTTTCAGAAGCTGTTTAAAGTTACATCTGTTATTAAATTAGCTGGCATCTACTGGCAAAAAGTCATAAAAGGAAAAGTCCTTTATTCATACACTATTTATCTCTTGTCAATGTACCCTTACCACATTATTTTCAATAGCAATGTAATGGTTCTATAAAGAGGCAGAAGTTGCACAAGGGCAGCTGGGCAATGGAATGAGCTGTTAGTATAATGGTACTCCAGTGGTAACATTTCATATTTGACATACCAATTTTATCACAGTAGTCTGAACCAATACACACTACAACCTGTAGCAGTATCAGTGTACTGCCACATCTGGACCACTGTGTATAATTTGTTCCAAATCCATTGCGTTGCCATTCTATTCCTGGTAATGCAGGGGTCTATTAATGGTTCTGCCCATATTTCATGGTAATATACTGTGAATATAATGCATCCAATGACATTTCGTGTAACAGCAGCTATTGATAGAACACATTTTTCCCCCTCAAATCTACATTGTAAGTACCTCACCTTTAACAGGCCCTGATACACATATGATGCTTACCATACAACAATTGAAGGAAATAGATGATATTATTTCATGCAGCAGTGTGATAGCTTTGAATAACGTTTTCATATTCAAAGCAGCTGAGTATTTTTATTTATTTTTTAATTCTAATTCATTCCAATTCAACAAAAGACACGGTACTTGAGGCCAAAATAAACAGACAAACAAAATGAATTAACACTAAATGAAACAGACACTAACAAACAGCGGACGAACAGACAAACAAACAAGGTGAGTGAAATCAATTGTTTACTTATTTATGATTACTTTCTCCTCTCCAAACTCGTTCTCCACTCACTGAACACACAATCCCGGGTGAGTGAAATCATACTGCTTTTATGCAGCTGTACCGAGACTCGATTGCTAATCAATCATTCAATTGGAATCTCGGTATAACTGCACATGAATTAATCTAGTGCAATTTCCCGTGCTCACATATTACATTTTACCTGCACGTGAAGTGCTGTGCAATCCTTGTGCCTAAATACAAATATACATTTTAAATCACTCGTGTTACACAGTCCCATTTATATCCTGTGTATCAATGAGTACACACCAACATTAACACACAACACGCAACATATAACACACCAAATACACACAGGGGCAGGGCACATTGCCACAAGCAGATACTAGGAACTGTGCATTGTGTCCGATTTCATTGCATCCTCTTTTCAAACATGCAAACCATTCTCCTTTTAATTCTTTATTAACAAAATTGAATCTATCATAGGAACAAGTACTGGTATTGTTCCTATACTACAGATTTTATTTTTCTCTAAGAGCCAAGTTTACAGAATTCATATAATCTTAGGCATTTCCTTTTGCTGCTTCAGTTCAAGTTTTTGATTCCCATAATAGAAGTAAAATACTGCATATGTGGTTGAGCCCTTAGAACAACAGATTGTTGTTGCCAGCTATAGTAGTCTGCATTTGGATAGAACTAAAATGCATATCACTGTGTTTTGAGATATAAGGAAATGTGATTAGGAACATCAACTTATGGTGTTTCCCTGACTTTAAAAAGGCGGGGAAATGGTTAATTTTACGTACCATTTTTTATGAAATAATATCATCCATAACTGGTTGCGCTACTCTGATTATATGACAGATAATAAAAAGTAAGTGTGGACTACACAAAAGCCTTTAAGTGTGTATTATTATACATAGTAATATCATATATGAATTGATAAAGCTATTATAGCTATTCATTGCAGTATTAAAA